>NC_079190.1:103934558-104305808 GCF_029499605.1 Hyla sarda | reverse complement strand
AGCTGCTCCTTTGGACACCAGGTGAGGGCGGCTCAAATTAACTTTTTTAGGACATTGCATGTACTGTACAGGACCCTGAAGAAGCTCCTGTCCTCTATATAGACAGTGATTACAGCTCCCAGCAGATCTTTCTTACTTTTATATGTAAGGATTTGCTTTATCTGTATTACTTATCTACTTATTTTTCTTTAATCCTCACTTTTTCCTATTTTTGGATGACATGTTGGGTCTTCAGAACCGATTGCCAGGTTTCCTTAGAGTTATGGTCTCAACATACAATGGTTTCAACATACAATGGTCATCCTGGAACCAGTTAATATTGTAACTTATGTGACCACTGTACTGCCTGTGTCTCTGTGCGACACTATTCTCCCCTAGAAGCAATGCTACCACCTTCTTTATAAGAAATGTATTGGAACATGATTTTTCACAGACATGTGAAATTCATAAGCGAAAAATCTCTGTGTGCCTCTGTGTTAAATCAGCACAGCATGGCCTCGTGAGATCCTATGGGTGTCATCCATACAGTACATGTCGTTTTTTATTTATGCCCAATATTGGACGAATGAAAAATAGTAAATGCCGTCTGCCGGAAACTCTGTTATTTGTTATTCTTCAAATATGAATGCATCACTACTAGGTATCTACTGAATTTGTCATAACGGGAAAACATTAAATGTGTAGTTTGGCAAATAAAAACCTGAGCATCTTCCAGCTGCATCAATAGTGGTTTTATTTTTAGTTTAGTTTTTCTAGAGTAAAACCTCTGCAAAAGACAACATCTTTGAGAAGATCCCCCCCCCCTATCCAGACCACCCAACACTATGCATGTAGCTATTTTCTTTGAGAAGACGACCCACCCTATTTTTAATGCAATTTTGGGAAATCTAATATCTTATCCATCCATCCGTCCAATATCTATCTATCTATAATCCATACCTATACTATATCATTCAAAATATATACACAGGTGCCAGTTTATAAAATATTCTGAATTCTTGGATATATAAAAGTCACTTGTTTAGAATCGTCAGAGACAACACAAAATAACCTGTGACTACACAATCTGCTCCTATAAATATATTAAAGGAAAATAAACAAATATAATAGACATGACTTCTACAGAGATCCTATTGGTAGATATCATTTCATTTTAAACATCATTTGTTTTTGTTTTTTAAACATAAATAAAGATTTGATCCAGGTTGACTATCGTTTCCTAACATTAAATTATATTTAAAAATGCAGAATTATGTTATATATATATATATATATATATATATATATATATATATATATATATATATATATAAAATAGTTAAGTCTAAGGAGCAGGTCTATGGAAATAAATGCTTAGTTTAGAGTATGATTTATTGAAAGTTTTGTTGGATATTTTTGGTAACTTTCCAAGAGAGGCATAAATATTTGTCTAGATAACCTCCGGTGACAATGCTTTAGATAAACACAAGGGGGCAGCAGAGTACTCGGCAAACATGGGTGAAGACGCTGCACACAGCTGAGCTGTCAGTATTACGGATCATTGTGTAACTGTTGTAGCCAAATACTAAGGAGTTGTACCTCATTATCAACTGCACATTAAAGGGGTATTCCAGGCAAAAACTTTTTTATATATATCAACTGACTCCGGAAAGTTAAACAGATTTGTAAATTACTTCTATTAAAAAATCTTAATCCTTCCAATAGTTATTAGCTTCTGAAGTTTTCTGTCTAACTGCTCAATGACGATGTCACGTTAGGGGAGCTGTGCATGATGGGAGAATATCCCCATAGGAGCTGGACAGCTCCCGGGACGTGAGTCATCAGAGAGCAGTTAGACAGAAAACAGCAACTCAACTTCAGAAGCTAATAACTATTGGAAGGATTAAGATTTTTTAATAGAAGTAATTTACAAATCTGTTTAACTTTCCGGAGCCAGTTGATATATAAAAAAAAGTTTTTGCCTGGAGTACCCCTTTAATATTACACTTTATTTAATACAAGTATCAAAAGACACAAGATCAAGTAAAATGATTTTAAAAAACGTACATAGAGCTAAACCCCACATCATTAGGGGACTAACAAACACAATTCCACCCTCAAAGGGACAGATGACAAAACTGTTATTTCTATTGTTCCTGGTTGTGTACTTGTTCCTGTGTAAATCCTTTTGTGATTTTCTGTCCTTATCTTTTCTGGATAGCTGTTAGACATTATGATGAGATCACTTTTCAGGATATACTGCTGCTATTCAGACCTTCTCGTCTGTTTATTTGAAACTTAAAACTTGTCATAAAAAGGGTTAACGGACAATAATAATATAAGGATCTATTCAATACAAGAAAAAATGTCCATCTGTAATACTAGACCTTGTAGCAACAATACGCGAGGGGACTTAATGGGACACATGACCCTTTGATTGATCGTATTCTACTTATCTTTTGCCACTTACCCAGATTCTGAAATAAGTTTTGTATATGAGGCAATTTTTCACACTGCTGATTGTTGTGGCTCAAGGATATATTTTAAGTTTAACACCTTTTCCTGCGCTTTATATTGTACAGAAACATGTTATACATATTGGTCTGGTAAAGGTGGGCATTTTTTCTACTATGGAATATCCTTAAAGCGGTACTCCGCTAGAAACTTTATTTTTATTTAAATCAACTGATTCCAGAAAGTTAAACAGATTTATAAATGACTTCTATTTAAAAATCTTAATTCTTCCAGTACTTATCAGCTGCTGTATGCTCCACAGGAAGTTATTTTCTTCCTGAATTTCCTTTCTGTTTGACCACAGTGATCTCTGCTGACACCTCGGTCCATGTCAGGAACTGTCCAGAGCAAGATAGGTTTGTAATGGGGATTTAATCCTACTCTGGACAGTTCCTAAAATGGACAGAGGTGTCAGCAGAGAGCACTGTGGTCAGACAAAAAGGAAATTAAAAAAGAAAAGTACTTCCTGTGGAGCATACAGCAGCTGATAAGTACTGGAAGGGTTAAGATTTTTAAATAGAAGTTATTTACAAATCTGTTTCTGGCACCAGTTGATTTAAAAAAAAAAAAATAATAATAATAATAATAATGTTTTCCAGCGGAGTACCCCTTTAAATTATTATAGTCATGTGTCCCTTTGAGAGTATGCTTTTATTCAGTAGCCCCTATGGTCTTGTGTTTAGCTCTATGTGAGGTTTTTTTTTTTACGTTTTTCTTTGTTCTCGAGTCTTTTGATACTTGTATTAAATGTGATATCAATGTTCTATTATATTTTGGTGTGCACTTTGTATTTTTCATTGACTTTGTTTATATATATATATATATATATATATATATATATATATTGTATATAATATATATATATATATATATATATATACAGTTTTGTAGTTGTAGTAAGGTCTATTTATATACTATAATACTACGACCAGGAGAAAGGTACAGAAGTGGACTGTGAGACAATTGGCACTGGATACATACTATATGCAATGATCATATATAAGCATTAGGCGAAGAGGTGGTAAAAGTGTCCCAGTATGGATCTATTAAGGTGCATCACATCTAAAACAGTATTCAAATAATCGTAACAAAGTAAAGAAAAGGAAAACGGAGCACTCACACGACCTGTATCCTCCGGGCTAGACTCTCAGGTTAGTTCCCATATCAGGGAGTCTTCTGCAGGGAGACGGTAGGTGGAATTGGGGGAGCTCAGACGCCGGCCACGGTCCGTATGGCGCCAATGGGCGATTCGTCAGGCCATACCGGTACTGGTAAGGCCTGACAAAGCGCCCATTGGCGCTATATGGACTGTGGTCGGCGTCTGAGCTCCCCCAATTCCACCTACCGCCTCCCTGCAGAAGACTCCCTGATATGGGACCTAACCTGAGAGTCTAGCTTGGAGGATACAGGTCGTGTGAGTGCTCTGTTTTCCTTTCCTTTACTTTGTCACGATTATTTATATACTATGTTGCCCAATGCTACTGCTGACTGCTTAGAGTGGGCATCAGGTGTACTTATTTAAACTACAAAAAAAAAATTTCTTTACTGTGTACACAGACTTTTCTTATAGACTAACACAGAACGCATTGTTTTTGCAAACATGGATGCATATATTTTTGCAGATATTATGGAGGCAAATGTTTTTAAATAAAATAATAATAAAAAAAATATATATATTAAATAGCCTTAAATTCACAAACAGAGCCTCTTCTTCAATGGTGTCCTATGTGGTCACCCCTCGTCACCCCTGAACTGTCCTAGTATATCTAAATGTTAGTTGTGTGTACTATAATGTATAAACACCATCCAAATGCAATAGAAAGCTTTACTTTCATTTATTTGCATGTTAAATGAGTATCCCCATTGTATCTAATACAGTCTGTTTACTAAACAGGAAACTTTGTTGCATGTGGTCATATGGTAAATGTAAACACCGGGCAACAATGCCAGGAAGGAAGCCAGGAAGCCATTTTGCCCTGGTCTGAGTATTTACACACAGCACTAGACTGGATCTTTGCCATTACTATTGTCTGCATAGCCAAATACAAGAGTGGATCCCAAGGACATATATGTAGCACTAAAGCTGGCCATAAAATAAAACCCAACCAGCAGATTTCAGTGGGACTTTCAGATAATCAAATGCAGTGTTTCCAAGCCAGGGTGCATCCAGCTGTTGCAAAACTACAACTCCCAGCACACCCGGACAGCCTTCGGGAGTTGTAGTTTTACAACAGCTGGAGGCACCCAGGTTGGGAACACTGATCAGATGTTTGATTTTACCATGCCCAGTCCCCTGTTGTGTGGAAGCCAAACCACTTACAGATGTAGCCTTCACTTATTTACAATAAGTATGCATGCTCAGCTAAACCGCACATACATGTCATCTCATGCCTATAGCACCATTTGACCTTAGACTGCTACAATACAGGGAGTGGCAGCTTCCAGAAATACTTTTGCTGCCTATAGTATCTGCTATACAGTCATTATTAAAGCGTAAATCTCATAGTGCAAAATAAAAAAGTGATATGTTACTTAGTACCTAATCCCAATCATGTACATATCATTGTTATGTGTATAGGACCTATATATCCCTAACAAATAGCATTTATATATTGCTCACTTGCTTTGCGTTCTTGCCTTCTGGAGGGGGCCTCTCTCTCTCTCACTGTGGATGACTCAGTCTGCAAATCACTGCACTCTGTAACCCTTTCCTCTCTGGGCAGTCTGAAAATGACTGCACAGTAGTTTTTATACATACATTTTCTATCTGTTCCTAGTAAAGCTGGATGCTAATCAACATAGCTTTCACTATGTGTGTCATTCAGCTTTCACAGACTCCTGAATGTCTGATCAGTTTATTTGTCATTCAGGACTCAGAGAAAACTGTGGCTGTACAAGCATGCTGGGAGTTGTAGTCTTGCAAGAGCTGAAGCTGCTGTGTTTGTACAGCACTGTGTTAGAGCAGTGTTGCCTTCAGCTGTTGCAAAACTACAACTCCCAGCATGCCCACACATCCTTTGTCTGTAGTTTTGTAAGAGCTGGAGGCACACAGCTGGAGAATACACAACTCTAACAGAGTTTTACAAAGACTGTACCCCCAGCTGTTGCTAAACTATAACTCCCATCATGGGAGTTGTAGTTTAGGAATAGCTGAAGGTTGCAGTGGTGCAATCGTGATCTCCTATACTGGATACAACACACTTTATGGCCGGTATCCAGTATGCTGCAAAATACAGAGAAGCCTGTCTGCATAAAGATAGATGACCCCTAGTGGTGGCTATTTTCATTTTTGATTTTTTAGTACAAATGTAATTTTTTTTAAATAAATGTATATTTAAAAAAGTCATCTTATCCGTAGTACTGCAAAATATAAAAAGTTTTTCATAATGACAATGCCTCTTTAAGCAATCTGTAACTATCTGATGTACTGCACGAACAGCAGCATGACTGATGGCTGCCTTGCAACACGCGCAGTGTTGTAAACAAGACGCCAGCTCATCCTGGCCTTCCCCACATTTTTTATCAGTGCTATGCATAGAAGAAATCCCCCTACCTTTCCTATGTACCGGGGCAGTCCAGTGAGTGAATGTTTTTCGTGTGATTTGGTGTTCCTACAACGTGTGTCTACAGGACAGGGAGTACTTCCTGTGGAGCGCACAATGCTGTTTGTCCAGAGTGTTTGCTTTCCTCCGTGTCTGGAATCTCTGACTCTTGTTTTGCTTCCCTGCAGGACATTGGTTTATGGGGCTGCTGTTATGTAGTATTAATAGAAATCCTTGTTTTCGTCCAGCGAGCCGGTGTATTTATCTTGGTGTCTCTGCTTACATTACAAGTGTGTTTTCCTTCTTGCTGACCCCAATGCTTTGTGAATAGTGTGGAAAACACTGAACACTACACGAGGGGGCGGGTTATTGTGCCCCCCCCCCCTGGTGTATTTATATTACAGCGCCACGTGAATGGATGCCCATGGTGTGCGATGGATATAGACTGAATTCAGATAAACAGAACACACTTCTGCACACTATTTCACCTTCCTGTTTTGTTCTAGTACTGCACTAAAATAGTACATTCCCCCTGATCTACATTTCTCCGCAGGTGCATGTGTGTTGGATATCTATAGATCTAGTGTACTATAGTGTTGAGCGGCATAGGCCATATTCGAATTCGCGATATTTTGCGAATATATGGAGGAATATTTGTCATATATTCGCTAAATTCGCATAATCGTAATATTTGCGTTATATTTTCGCATATGCGAAAATTTGCGTACGTAAAAATTTGCGTACGTAAAAATTTGCATAAACGAAAATTTGCATGTACAGAAAATTAAAAATAAAATTTGCATTGCGAGTATTCGCGAGCAATACTAGTGTACTACTCTAATTTGACTTCTTTATGTCCTCAGTGTATATTGTACGGTAATTTGCTATTGCTGTACATAATACAGATGCCTCTTTTCTGGTCAGTGCCCTTATAAGCCATATTCATACCACTTTCCTTCCTCCAAATTGTCTCCGAATTGGTGGAAGTAGAGGGACATGCATGTTTTTCAGTCATACTATGTAACTGTGTATGAGTTATACATGTCCTCCAACTGGCCCCCTTCACTCATGTAGCTTTAATGGCCGAGGTCCCAATACACACGTTGCTAGACCTAACTTAAAGGGGTACTCCGTTGGAAAACTTTTTTTTTTTTTTCCTGTCCAGAGCAGCATATGATTTTCTCCTACTCTGGACAGTTCCTAAAATGGACAGAGATGTCAGCAGAGAGCACTGTGCTCATGATTCAGCAGAGAGCTCTGTGTTCCAAAAAGAAAAGAATTTCCTTTGTAGTATTCAATAGTTAATAAGTACTAGAAGGATTAAGATTTTTTAATAGAAGTAATTTACAAATCTGTTTAACTTTCTGGCACCAATTGATTAAAAAAAAAGTTTTCCACCGGAGTACCCCTTTAATTGGCTTCACGTGCCTCTAAGTCTGTGTTTTCAAACCAGGGTGCCTCCAGCTGTGGCCAAACTACAACTCCCAGCATGGTTGGGAAACACTGCTCTAAGTGTTGGTGCCACAACCCCCAAAGCTCTAGCAAGGATCATCACTAGATCAATTCTAAGACATGACTTATCAGGTGCAAGAAGACCCAGATAAAACAACTTTGACCTCTGAGGCTATGTTTGCACTTGGTTGTATTCTGGTGGGTTATTTTACCTTAAAGGGGTACTTTTTGCATCTTGGGAGTGCAAAATGAATGGGCGGTTTTCAATGGCATTTTGTTAAAGGGGTACTCCAGTGGAAAACTCTTTTTTTTTTTTTTTTTTTCTTCAAATGAACTGGGGCCAGAAAGTTAAACCGATTTGTAAATTACTTCTATTAAAAAATCTTTATTCTTCCAGTACTTATTAGCAGCTGTATGATACATATCCAGCATAAATGGAGATGCAATTAAGCAAGTTGAGCATATATCCAAGTCCGCTTTTATATAAATTTGTGCAGCATATATTTACCGGCTTGTGACAATAGACATGCCGAGCTTTGGAGCTGTATTCCTGGTCTTCCTGTAGAGGCTGATATGTGCTGGCGTGCGCACCGGCGGCTGGTCCGCTGGCCACAGACCGAAACAGTGCCGCCGGACACGGAGGTAGATGATCAAACTCCGATGGTGGAAAACAGACCTCGTGGAGGAATTCTTGGCGTGTGACGTCAGCTCTGCAGCGTTGGATGTCAGCCCGGTGTATGCTCTTAGTGAGAGTGGCCGCTGGATTAGTAGAAGCAGTGATAGCTCAACATGAGCGGCTGGATGGATGGCAGATAGTCCTTTGTTTGACTGCGGTGCCAAGATGATAGCAGTGATGTTTGCGGTAAATAAATATATATCTCTAGACGCGTTTCAGGGTACTGAATATTGACCCTTTTCTCAGTAGAAGTATCGTAATCGTACATTGTCACAAGCCGGTAAATATATGCTGCACAAATTTATATAAAAGCGGACTTGGATATATGCTCAATTTGATTAATTGCATCTCCATTTATGCTGGATCATTGGATCTAAGACATTTCTCTGCGGTCCCATTACATTTTACATTTTTTTTAAACCATCCATATTTTATTATTGCTTTTTTTTTTTCTCTCTACACAAGGGCCCTGTGTAAGGAGTTATTGCTAATATTTTATTATGATTTTTATGATTATGAGATTATAGTAGCGGTATTTTTATATTGATATCTATGAATAAAAATAATTAATTTTCATCATAAATCTGAAGCACAGTTACAAATTTATTTTATTATTACCGTCACGTATCAGTCTTTCTGGTATTAGTCTAGAGGTGAATGGGACCCTTATATATCAGATTTGTAAATTACTTCTATTAAAAAATCTTAATCTTTGCAGTACTTTTTAGGATCTGAATACTACAGAGGAAATGGTTTTCTTTTTGGAACACAGTGCTCTCTGCTGACCTCATGACCACAGTGCTCTCTGCTGACATCTCTGTCCATTTTAGGAACTGTCCAACTGTTTGCTATGGGGATTTTATCCTGCTCTGGACACTTCTTAAAATGGACAGAGATGTCAGCAGAGAGCACTGTGGTCATGATATCAGCAGAGAGCTCTGTGAAAATAATTTCCTCTGTAGTATTCAGCAGCTAATAAGTACTGGAAGGATAAAGATGTTTTAATAGAAGTAATTTACAAATCTGTTTAACTTTCTGGCACCAGTTGATTTAAAAAAAAAAAAAAAAAAAATGTTTTCCACCGGAGTACCCCTGTAACAAAATGCCATTTAAAACAGCCCTGTCACTTTGCACTCCCAAGATGCATTTTTTGTGGCATTTTTTTTTAATAGTTTGAGTTTTAGTCTTTTTTTTTCCCCTTTGGTATTTTTATCATGACAACAAGTCATGTGATCCTTTCATCATGTGGCTCAAGGATTTCTATCGAAGAAATGGGGGAATAAAAAGTGCCATAAAAATACCAATGCTAAACCCACATTGCATTTTTAGGGTGTTGCTTTGCTTCCATAGACTTCTACGGGATAGAAATGCAAAGATTTTCACCAAAAAAACAAAAAAAAAAAACGCCTTTGTCTCTACATGCTGTCATTTTTTTAAATTGCCACAGAGCCCAAAACCACAGACAATGACCAAAGATGAGTGAAAAAAACGGCAAAGGAAAAAAAAATCCCTTTAGACTGTCAGCTAATGTTTGAGTTTTATTGGGGGCAATTTGCAAAATAAAAATGAGTTAGAAAACACTGTCTAGACCCGTGCTTCCCAACCAAGGTGCCTCCAACTGGTGCAAAACTACAACTCCCAGCATGGCTGTCCGGGCATGCTTGAAGTTGTAGTTTTGCAACAGCTGAAGGAACCCTGGTTGGGAAACACTGGTCTAGACAAAGAAGAGAAATGAGTCCCGTACTAGCAATATACCTCCTCTCATTATATACATTAATCAAAACCTGTGCAGAGGAAGAGTGGTGCAGTTGCCCATAGCAACCAATCAGATCGCTTCTTTCATTTTAAAAGAGGCCTTGTGAAAAATGAAAGAAGCGATCTGATTGGTTGCTATGGGCAACTGGTCAACTTTTCCTCTACCCAGGTGTTTATGAAGTGTACAAGAATTATTACTATTGTTGTCTTTGCCCTTGTGTGGTTCTCCGCTTTCTGGTAACAAGGGAAAGCTGAGTATACCTGCAAGTTTGCGATTGTCCAGTTTGAGTCTATTGTGAGGATTGGTGCCGTAGAGAAGAACATGAGTCTCTGTGTGTACAGACTGGAGCTCTTCTAAGGTCGCTTTCCTGCCACGTATACACTGTAGAGAAAAAGAACAACATGCACTTAATAATCAGTAAAAATGGAAAGCGCCGTTATCATAATTATTAATGGGGTACTCCAGTGAAAAACAAAGATCTTTTTAGATGTCAGAAAATGATGCAGATGTGCAAACATACTATTTAAAAAAAGGCGACACTCACCATGCAGGTAACTTCTTTATTCACTCAACGGTGACATCAAACGGGTAGCAGGTGGGGGAGTGCGGTGGAGGAGGGGTAACCGGGACAAGTTGTTTCGTGCGCTATGCGCACGAAACAACTTGTCCCGGTTACCCCTCCTCCACCGCACTCCCCCGCCTGCTACCCATTTGATGTCACCGTTGAGTGAATAAAGAAGTTACCTGCATGGTGAGTGTCGCCTTTTTTCATTATCTCCCTGCTCAAGTATCGTTGTCTGTTGGGCTGAGCACCACCGCTACAGATGTTATGGTCCGTGTCCTGTCTGCTGCATTTCTCTGTTCCTCTTCGGGGCTTAGTTTTGTTAGTGCCGGCCTCCTTGTCTTCTACACCAGTTGCATACTATTTAAAATACTAAGGCCTTCTAGTACTTCTCAGCTGCTGTATGCTTCGGAGGAAGTCATGTTGTTCTTTCCAATTCAACATGGTGCCCCATAATGCCATCTCTGTCCATGCCAGGACCTGTCCATGCCAGGAGTAAACCCCAAGAGCAAACCTCTCCTGCTACGGACAGTTCTTAAAGGGGTATTCCAGGAAAAAAACTTTATATATATATATATATATATATATATATATATATATATATATCTCAACTGGCTCCAGAAAGTTAAACAGATATGTAAATTACTTCTATTAAAAAATCTTAGTCCTTCCAATAATTATCAGCTGCTGAAGTTGAGTTGTTCTTTTCTGTCTGGCAACAGTGCTCTCTGCTGACATCTCTGCTAGTCTCGGGAACTGCACAGAGTAGAAGAGGTTTGCTATGGGGATTTGCTACTACTCTGGACAGTTCCTGAGACAGGTGTCATCAGACAGAAAAGAACAACTCAACTTCAGCAGCTCATAAGTACTGAAAGGATAAAGATTTTTTAAATAGAAGTAATTTACAAATTTGTTTAACTTTCTGGAGCCAGTTGATATATATAAAAAAAAGATTTTTCCTGGCTAACCCCTTTAACACGGACAGGGGTGGCAGTGTGGAGCACCTCCTGGACTGGAAAGAACTACATGACTTCTTTCCACTTGGGCAAACAGTACATATATACTGAAGGGTTTAAATGTTTTAACTAGAAGTAAATTACATCTTTTTTAAACTTTTTGGCACCAGTTGATTTAAAGGGGTACTCTGCTGGAAAACATTTTTTTTTATAATCAACTGGTGCCAGAACATTAAACAGATTTGTAAATTTCTTCTATTTAAAAATCTTAATTCTTCCAGTACATATCAGCTGCTATTTGCTCCACAGGAAGTTCTTTTCTTTTTGAATTTCCTTTCTGTCTGACCACAGTGATCTCTGCTGACACCTCTGTTCATGTCAGGAACTGTCCAGGGCAGGAGAGGTTTGCTATGGGAATTTGCTCCTACTATGGACAGTTCCTAAAATGAACAGAGGTGTCAGCAGAGAGCACTGTGGTCAGGCAGAAAGGAAATCCAAAAAGAATAGAACTTCATGTGGAGAAAATAGCAGCTGAGAAGTACTGGAAGGATTAAGATTTTTAAATAGAAGTCATTTACAAATATGTTTAACTTTCTGGCACCAGTCGATTAAAAAAAAAGAAAAAATTTTTTTTCCAGGGGAGTACCCCTTTAATTTTTTTCCCCTGTGGAATTCTCCTTTAATATTAGCCACCAGAGAATACAGATGCCACATACTCCTAAATCGTGGCAATAGAAAATGTAAGTATTGTCGGACGCTGGGGCTGGTGTGTTGTTCTCCATCTTTGGCGATTGACAGATTTGATGACAAGAATAGGGAAGTATACAGACATAATGGGGGAGATTTATCAAAACCTGTGCAGAGGAAAAGTTTCCCAGTTGCCCATAGCAACCAATCAGCTCGCTTCTTTCATTTTGCACAGGCCTTGTTAAAAATGAAAGAAGCGAGCTGATTGGTTGCCATTGGCAACTGGGCAACTATTCCTTTAAACAGGTTTTGATAAATCTCCCCCGTTATCACCATAACAATGGAAACCACACCAGAACTCCAGTCTGTTGAGCACCATGTAAACCATGGTTAGTGTTGAGCGGCATAGGCCATATTCGAATTCGCGAATATTCGCGAATATATGAACGAATATTCGTCATATATTCGCGAATATTCGCGTTTATTTTCGCATATGCAAATATTTGCGTATGCGAAAATTAACATATGCGAAAATTAGCATATATGAAAACCTGTGCAAGCAAAAATTTGCATATGCGAAAATTTGCATATGCAACTTTTCGCATATGCGAAAATTCGCGCACCAGTCTCACACAGTAGTATTAGAGGCTTCTTTACACCACAATCTGGAAGCAGAGAGGGATGATCACTGTGATGTGTACTGTGAAAAAAAAACAAAAAAAAACAAAAAAAAAACAAACAAATATTCGTAATTACGAATATATAGTGCTATATTCGCGAATATTCACGAATATGCGATATTCGCAAATAAAATTCGTATTGCGAATATTCACGAGCAACACTATTCATGGTATGGTGGAATAGACATAGCACAATGCCTTCTGTTATGAATGGAAGTCATGTGACCCAGGATGTGAACATAGCCTATCTGGTCTAGTTATGGTCCTTCTAGTGATGAATAGGGCTTTTCTACAGATCAATGAACTAACAAGAAATTTGAATTTCCCCTTATTTCTTGCAGTATATGGAGATGAATGACGTATCACAGACTACTCGGACTTACTTCACAACTGTTCCGTAATCCCCTCTCCTGTAAGCGCGACCAGATGCTCTGGATTCTCCCAGCATGCTCTGGGTGGTTGCTGTTGTCTCCACAGGTGCACTGGTGCTTTAACATTACCGAGTCATATACGATTCCTATAGGGGAAGAACACAAGAAGTTTTATATTCTCCTTATCATTAATGATATCATTATTATAGTGTTAGAAATTCAGCTGAACATTTTAGGGTTCAGTCCATTTCTTGTACATCATTCTACCTGTGGTGAAGCGCGGTTTGTCAGCTTGTTCTGGCACTGAGAGGGTCATGGTTTTAGATGAGGGGTCTTGAGTAGGGAGAGAAGCTGAAGCTGGAGAAGACTTTGCGCGGGAGAGAGGGCGGTGTGCTCCGGACACTAGTGGAATCATCAGAGTATCCAGGGGGGCTCTTTTCACATGGGGCGTGAGTTGGTGGGCGGCCTCCCAGACGTAGCTCTGAAAGAAACATAAGATGAGTTTTATATCCCCAAACATGTATCAGGAGGGAAAAAAAGAAAATTTTATGAAACATACCAAACTACCATTACATTAAGATACTTTAAACTATATCACTATATTCAATATAAAAAGAGAAAAATACCGACGATGCAAACCACTGGTACAATGCTAGGATGTAAGAAAAGCTGTAAAAAACATGACAGGGGTTGTTCCAGTAAAGAAATTGATGGCACATCAGTGGGAATTCATTTGGCGTCACCCTCACAGTCGCTAGAACTAAAAGGCAGTGGTGCTAAACAAGTGCTCTTGTTGTCTGCACTCATCCTTTATAGCCTGAATGGTTTGCTGGTTACTAAAAATGGTCTTAAAGGGGTTATCCTGCAAGATATCACCTTTCCACAGGATGGGGGTCTCACCACTGAGACCCTCAAAAGTTACGAAAACAGGGGTAAAATGTCCCCAGGAGTGAACAGAGAACAGTCATACCGCCAAGGATTCACCAGTCCCAGACCACATCCAACCCCCCCCCCCCCACCACCACGATCAGCTGCATAGGGGAGTCATTTTACCTTGCTTGATAACCCCTTTAAATACTCTTTATAAGGCTGGGTTCACACCACGTTTTTCAAATACGTTTACCGTATACGGTTTTCCGCTAAAAAACGTATGGCAAAAACCGTATGCAACCGTATACAACCGTATGACTCCACATTAAAACGTATACGTTTTTTCCCCGTACGGTTCTATCCATTTGCATCAGTTTTTGCCAACGGTTTTGCTATTTTGCAGCAATTTAATAAAGTTACTATTGTTCTATTGAAATACTATCTGCGCATGTGTCAACTCCAAAAACGGATTAGAAAAACCGTGTGCAACCGTATTCTGAAATTCTGTGTACGGTTCTCATAGACAACAATGTTAAAAGACCGCATACGGTTCGCATACGGTTTTCCAACCGGAGGCTAAAACGTGGTCGACAGCGTTTTTGCCTACGGTTGAAAAATCGTCAAAACCGTATCTGAGGCAAAACGGATGCAACCGTACACAACATTTGGAATACGGTTTCCAATGCATTCTCTATGCATACGGTTTCGGATACGGTCGGATACGTTTTTTTGCGGAAAATCGTATACGGTTACCGTATTTGAAAAACATGGTGTGAACCCAGGTTAACAGTTTCAAGAAGTATGTATCATTTATTCAAATGGATAGCTCATAAATGCCAGACTGGTGAGATTTTATTCGTTGGAACCCCATCCAATCGCTAGAATGACAGACCTTAGTACAGAGTGGGAGGTCCTACTTCTAGAAGAGACGAGAATAGGGGGACCGAAAAGAATGGGATTTTGCAGCAGGACCTGCAGAATACCAGGGATAGGTAGGCATCACTTTTTTTTCTATAGCCTCAGCATTATAGAAAGTTTTTTGGAGATAGCTGAACACACACATTGATAATTTGCAATAGCTGAGGGCTTCAATGCAGTTAAAGGGGTACTCCAGCCCTAAGACATCTTATCCCCTATCCAAAGGATAGGGGATAAGATGTCTTAGGGCTGGAGTACCCCTTTAAGAGTCTTCAGTCCCATTAGTGAATTGGTCATTAAAATACATTGCCAGACATTAACCCAAATCATATATATGCAGCCAGTGAATTATTCTGCACTACTCTGCCTCACTTCAATTCCTAACTCACTATGTACTCTCAGCTATAGTACTGATTAGGTGAGGTATACAGTGGTCCCTCAACATACGATGGTAATCCGTTCCAAACGGACCATCATTTGTTGAAACCATCGCATGTTGAGGGATCCGTGCAATGTAAAGTATAGGACAGTGGTCTACAACCTGCGGACCTCCAGATGTTGCAAAACTACAACACCCAGCATGCCCGGACAGCCAACGGCTGTCCGGGCATGCTGGGTGTTGTAGTTTTGCAACATCTGGAGGTCCGCAGGTTGAAGACCACTGTTAGAGGAAGTTGTACTTACCTGTGCCCGCCGCTCTGGACCGTCACCGCTCGTCACTGCTGCCCTGGATGTCGCCGTCCATCGCTGTCGCCGGATCCCCGAGGTGTCCCCGACGTTCCGGCAAGGCCTCTGCTTACCCGGCATCCACGCTCTCCGTCGCCGCCATCACGTCGCTACGCACGCCGCTCCTATTGGATGACGGGACAGCGTCTGCAGCGATGTGATGACGTCGATGGAGAGCACCGACGATGCAGGGGATCCCAAAGAGGACGTGCCGGAGCCCCGAGGACAGGTAGGAGGCCATCACCGGAGTTCACGGGGCACCGTAAACGGCTATCCGGTGGCAGCTGAAGCAGTCTGCGCTGCTGGATAGCCGCTTATGCGATGGCCCCGACATAAAAAAGCATCGTATGTTGATGCTGCCTTCAACATGCGATGGCCTCTGAGAGGCCATCGCATGTTGAAATTATCGTATGTCGGGGCCATCGTAGGTCGAGGGGTCACTGTATGTAAGAATCAATACTGCGTATATCAAGATGGTCACTGCCTATAAGTTTTTATGGTATATATGGAGTATACCGATTTGCTCACTAGGGTTTGGAATCAGTCTATCATTTACAGCTTCATTCTTAGGCATGTCAAGGGTTAATCCCATATGATGCATTGACAGCTGTTTACCTGTGGAAAGAAGTGCTGCTGGACCACTGGCTGGCTGTTTCCATGTGCTTCAGATGGGGCAACTCGCAGCGCCTCCATTCGGACGCGAGAAGGGTTGCCTCCCATTTCTGTAGGCCTCTCATTTACAGGAACACTGTCATCCATTTCTTCTGACGGGATCTGGCTTAATCTTGGTTTTTCACTTGTTTTTTGTTGGCGCTACGTGAGAAGAAAAGGAATGACCAAATAGAACCAAAGTTATCTATTAGTCATTATATACAAGTGACACAGGACTAGACTCTGATACAATAGATCAGTGGTCTTTAACCTGCGGACCTCCAGATGTTGCAAAACTACAACTCTCAGCATGCCCGGACAGCCAACGGCTGTCCGGGCATGCTGTGAGTTGTAGTTTTGCAACATCTGGAGGTCTGCAGGTTGATGACCACTGCAATAGATGATGCATAGAGTTTTACTGCCATGTAACATAGTAACATAGTTCATATGGTTGAAAAAAGACCAGAGTCCATCAAGTTCAACCTATAACCCTAATGAGTCCCTACTGAGTTGATCCAGAGGAAGGTAAAAAAAACCCTCATACTAGAGGTAAAAATTCCTTCCCGACTCCAAATATGGCAGTCAGAATAAATCCCTGGATCAACATTCTGTCCCTATAAATCTAATATACATAACCAGCAATGTTATTATTATCCAAAAATGCATCCAGACCCCTTTAAAATTCTTTTACAGAGTTCCCCATGACCACCTCCTCAGGCAGAGAATTCCACAGTCTCACTGCTCTTACAGTAAAGAACCCCCGTCTGTGCTGATGTAGAAACCTTCTTTCCTCTAGACATAGAGGATGCCCCCTTGTTATAGATACAGTCCTGGGTATAAATAGATCATGGGAGAGATCTCTGTACGGTCCCCTGATATATTTATACATAGTTATTAGGTCTCCCCTAAGCCTTCTTTTTTCTAAACTAAATAACCCTAATTCTGATAATCTTTCTGGGTACTGTAGTCCTCCCATTCCCCCTATTACCCTGGTTGCCCGTCTCTGAACCCTCTCCAGCTCCACTATATCTTTCTTGTACACTTTCTGCCGGCATGGTGCAGTAAGATCTATGGGGGACATGTATCAATAATGGTGTAGCAATGTGTGATTTTATGTATGTTTTTTTGCATCAAATGGAACATATTTGCGCCAAACTCGTACGCAAGTTTGTAATTTTGGCACAAATGTAGCCCTACAAAAGGCACAGACCCCAGAATTCCAGGAAGTAAATCTGACTTTGGGACATTCTATTATTGTAGCCATTTTCTCTGTCACTTTATTCATGGTGTAGATTTGCGCCTAAACTTGCGCAATTAATGAATTCCAGACCAAAGAATAATTGTAACTGAAATCACGACTAACAAAGTGAAATCAGTGATTTTGTTCTAAACCATTTGGCGCAATTGTTTGTCACAAAAAGTGACATAAAAGGAAATTTGAGACAAATCACAGTCAAAAAAACAGGGTAAAATCCTTCATACATACCCCCCCCCATGTCTCCTGATATAAGAAGGTACCAGACACCTGCACTTCACGTCACTTCAAAGACTCAAGTCTAAAACCTCAACCCAACGTCTTAGAGGGTGAAGTGTAAAAACTGCTACAATATTTTCCATCCTTACCTTATTCCCCCATTTTGCATAATTGGGATATGCTGCATACTGCTGCTGGAAAAGTAGTTGCTGCTGGAGCGTCTTGGGATTTTGAGGAAGTGGCTCAGAACGTGTCCGACTTAAAGTTCTGTGTCCCGTAGCAGATAAATGGTCAGTGCTGATAAGAGAGTGGGTGAACTGCAAGGGCATGGAACTCAGGCCTTGGACTAAAATGCAAAAAAAATAAATCATACAACGGAAAAATGTATTAACAAATTATATGAAATCTCGCGTGTCGTATTAACAGTTACCACTAGATGGCAGTGTGGACAATTTGATTTCAAGAATTTATAGAACAGTAATCTCCAAACTGTGGACCACTCCAGCTGTTGGAAAACTACAACACCCAGCATGCCCAGACAGCCAACGGCTGTCCGGGCATGCTGGAAGTTGTAGTTTTGCAACAGCTGAAGGTCCACAATGTAAAGGCCACTGTTCTAGAATAAGTAATAAAATTATTGAAACTCATGGATTATGGATCAGACCTGTTCACGGAAAGCTGGATCCTGATTTTAAAACTTAAAGGGGTACTCTGGAAAAAAAATGTTTTTCAAATCAACTGGTGCCAGAAAGTTATACATATTTAAAAATTACATTTATAAAAAAAAAATCAAGTCTTTCAGTAGTAATCAGATGCCGTATGCACCAGAGGAAGTTGTGTAGTCTTTCCAGTCAGACAAAGTGCTTTCTGCTGCCACCTCTGTCCTTGTAGGAACTGACCAGAGCAGGGGGCAAATCCCTATAGAAAACTCTCCTGCTGTGGTCAGTCCCTAACATGGACAGAGGTGGCAGCAGAGAACACTGTGTCTAAATGGAAAGAACTAAACAACTTCCTCCAGAACATATAGCAGCTGATAAGTACTGAAAGGCTTGAGATTTTTATTTATTTTTTTATAAATAAGTTATTTCCAAATCTGTATCTGTAACTATTTGGCACCAGTTGATCTGTAAACATTTTTTTTTTCTCTGGAGTACCTCTTTAAAGGAAAACTGTCACATATTTTCTCCCGCACTATCCACATGTGTTGGTAGATAGTGCGGGAGACGCTGATTAAAACAAGCCCTACCTTGGTCTGATCCGTTCGCCCGCAACTGTAGTTTTAATCTCTGTGTATATCCTGCTGTAACTGGCAAAGGCGGGGCTTCTGCGGGCTAACGGACACTGACGTCAGCGCCGCTCATGAATATTCATCCCTCCCTCTGGTTAGGAGCGGTGAAGAGAGGGAGAACAGGAGGGATGAATATTCATGAGCGGCGCTGACGTCAGTGTCCATTAGCCCGCAGAAGCCCCGCCTTTGCCAGTTACAGCAGGATATACACAGAGATTAAAACTACAATTGCGGGCGAACGGCGGCGCGGATCAGACCAAGGTAGGGCTCGTTTTAATCAGCGTCTCCCGCACTATCCACCAAGACATGTGGATAGTGCAGGAGAAAATATGTGACAGTTTTCCTTTAAGGGGAAACTTATGGTTATTACTCCAATATCAAATATGTTTATATGAGCTTGTATAACACTTATCCTTATGTCATGTCAAGTAACGAGGAAATCACAAGCTGTTCCAAAGGGGCAATTTACAAATGTGACATAATTATGATAGGAAAACTGTCTTAAATGACTTGGGCCATACTTTTGCATCTCACTCAAAGTGGTGTGGCTAATTGCTGAAGGGTCATGGTCTTGAATGGAAATAATGTACACAGGATAGGGTATGAGTGTATCATCAATATGACAGCTAAGACCATTTGGGGGAGATTTATCAAAACCTGTGTAATGGAAGAATGGGGCAGTTGTCATAGCAATGAATCAAATCGCTTCTTTCATTATTAAAAAGGCCTCTAAAAAAATGAAAAAAGCAATCTGGGGTTGCTATGGGCAACTGCACCACGTTTCCTCTGCACAGGTTTTCATAAATATCCTCGATTGTGAGCTGTGAAATGGGGACCATAGTCTTTCATTTGAACGGTGCAGCAGTTGTGCGTGCAAACCGCTGTTCTATCCACAGTCTATGTGCATGCTGGGAGTTGAAGTTTCGCAACAGCTGGAGGTCACAGTTTAGACCCTTGTTCTGAAATAAGCAATGCAATGGCTAAAACTCATGGATTTCTAATGACATAAGCAATGAAATGGTTAAAACTCAGGGCTGCTCCTTCCACAGTCTGTGGGACCTTACAGAAATAGCTGAGTATAGCGCTATTTATAGACAAAAGATGGAGTGACAGTGTGCATATGTGACCACCGCTCTACTGTGATGAAAGACTCTAGGCCAGTGTTTCTCAACCAGGGTGCCTCCAGCTGTTGCAAAACTACAACTCCCAGCATTCCGGGAGTTGTAGTTTTGCAACAGCTGAAGGCACCCTGGTTGGGGAATACTGTTCTAGACCCATTTACGAGACCGTGGTGGGTAACAGCAGACGGACCCCCACAATCATACACTTATCTCCAGGGTTCAAGTCCTGCAGGTACGTGTGGGAACTGAGTTCCTGCACTTTCTTCAAAGTAGGAACACCTTTGCCATTAGCAGGAGTCCTGGAGGACCTGCCCTTGAGTTGAAATCTATTTGGTGAGTTCCCATTAGGGATTGACCGATATCGATTTTTTTAGGGCCGATACAGATAATATGTGACCTTTCAGGCCGATAGCCGATAACTTATCGCACCCACCTGTTATCAGCTATTCCCCCCCTGCCCCGCAGATCAATGATTTAAAGCGGGCGCTTTAAATCAATGAACTGCAGCGGCTTTTGCGGGGCCAGAGACCGCCGCCGCCACCCGCTTCTCTCCCCCTGCCTGTCCTGGGGTCCTCCCTAGTCCAACCACCACCGCTGCCCCATTGCCTCCCCCATCCCCGGTTTTATAATCACCTGTTCCCAGGGCCCGGGGTCCGCGCTACTTCTGGCTCCGGCGGCGTCCTGAGCTGTCACTGTGCGCACTGACGGTGATGTCGCGTTGAGGGCATCACTCGTCATTGCGCTGCGCAGCGCGCAGGATGCCGCAGGACGTCTCAGGAGCCAGAAGTAGCGCGGGACCCCGGGAACAGGTAATTATAAATCTGGGGATGGGGGAGGCAATGGGGCAGCGGTGGTGGTGGCGGTGGTGGTCTCTGGTAGGGGAGGTGGGGCATTATCTGCATATCGGCAAGATAATTGCCGATACCGATAATGTCCAAAATCGTGAATATCGGCCGATAATATCGGCCAAACCGATAATCGGTCAATCCCTAGTTCCCACCCTTTTTTTTCCCCAGAACTTGACCCCCTGCTTATCTTCTAACCTATAAACAGGGAAAATGGTGGAAGGCACTAGACCCTCTGTCCTAACATGAAAGTGCATACCTGCAACCATAGGAGTGTGTGCACCAGAGGGCTCCAGGATGATGAGGGGCTGAATACGAGCAGCCAGGGAATTTGTACCATCATCAATACCAGGCATGTACATTACTCTGGGGATCAGACCCTGCATGAGAGAGGATGCAAGAGTGTTTTACATCAATACATGGCAACTGCTAACATTCTAATACCTGAACCAGCTATCAACTGCTAGAGATCTCATTAGTGCAGTGTTTTCCAATCAGGGTGCCTCCAGCTGTGGCCAAACTACAACTCCCAGCGTGCCCGGACAGCCTTTGGCTGTCCGGGCACGTTGGGAGTTGTAGTTTGGCCACAGCTGGAGGCACCAAGGTTGGGAAACACTGCATTATTGTAACCATTTTGACATTGCAGATGTGGATGGCTGGCACCAGATCCGATCTGGCCTTAAAGGGGTACTCCCGTGGAAAACTTTTTTTTTTAAATCAACTGGTGCCAGAAAGTTAAACAGATTTGTAAATTACTTCTATTAAAAAAATCTTAATCCTTCCAGTACTTTTTAGGGGCTATATACTACTGAGGAAATGCTTTTCTTTTTTGATTTCGCTGATGTCATGACCACAGTGCTCTCTGCTGACATCTCTGTCCATTTTAGGAACTGTCCAGAGCAGCATATGTTTGCTATGGGGATTTTCTCCTGCTCTGGACAGTTCCTAAAATGGACAGCAGAGGTCAGCAGAGAGAACTGTGGTCAAGACATCAGAGAAATCAAAAAAGAAAAGCATTTCCTCTGTAGTATACAGCCCCTAAAAAGTACTGGAAGGATTAAGATTTTTTATAGAATTTTTTTATACAAATCTGTTTAACTTTCTGGCAGCAGTTGATTTAAAAAAAAAAAAAAAGTTTTCCACGGGAGTACCCCTTTAAGTGAAGGAAACAATTTGGGTCCAGAGTATATTACTAGGCCTTTACCTCTGAACTAGCAGCAGATAGAGAGGACATGCTTCCATTTTCGGCTGTCAGACTATCATTCGGAGAGCTGCAGCCAGAGACAGGAGTGCTGCTACTACTGGGGGATGAATCTGCAAAGAAACAAGACAAATACTCAAGACTGAAACTGAAACTGAAAGGTATAGACAGACATTTATAAACCGATTTACCTGAGTTTTTTCACATAAAATTGTCGCAAAAAAGTTTTTTCACATAAAATTGTCGAAAAAGATCTTTTTTCATGCGACAATCTGCCGCAAGAGAAGCATTTTTTTCCAAATCGGCATACATAAGCGTTTTTACAATTTTGACTCTCCATAGTCAGAAATTTATCAACCGCGACATTCGCAAAAAAGTCGCTAAGGCTTTAAAAACCTACTAAATATACTCCAGCCGAACCTTGGCTTAACTAACAGAAACTGACTGAGGGGCATTTATGAAAGTTTGCTTAGGTATGCTATTTTATTATTTTTTTTCCCCACTTCCATTCTGCTTACGTGCGACAAATTTACTATATTGTTGCACAGCGTTAATACATTTTTCGCAGTTAAGCAAAAGCGGGAGTTTTTTCTCACCTAAGCGAAAACAATAGTCAGTTTCTGTTAGTTAAGCCAAGGTTCGGCCAGAGTATATTTAGTAGGTTTTTAAAGCCTTAGCGACTTTTTTGTGAATGTTGCGGTTGATAAGTTTCTGACTATGGCAAGTCAAAATTGTAAAAACGCTTCTGTACGCTGATTTGAAAAAAAATGCTTTTCTCGCTCTCGTGGCAGATTGTCACACGAAAAAAGACGGTGGCACAATTGCGAATTTTTTGCGACAATTTTAGGTGATAAAACTCGGGTAAATCGGTTGATAAATGTCTGTCACTATTGTTTTCGCTTAGGTGAGAAACAAAATCCCACTTTTGCTTACCTGCGAAAAATGTATTAACGCCGTGCAACAATATAGTAAATTTGACGCACGTAAGCAGAATGGAAGTGAAAAAAAACAAACGAAAAAATAGCATACCTAAGCAAACTTTCATAAAGGCCCCTCATGAAGACTGCTGTCAGTCACCTGAAAGGCTGTGTACCATAAGGCCAGCAAAGGACCATTTTAAGATATAACTTTTAGCTGTATTTTACAGGGCATTTAACCCCTTCCCGACCTATGACATACCTGTACGTCATGGGTGGCAAGGTGTTCCCGACCCATGACATACAGGTACGTCATGGACATTACTGCCGCTACTCGCGGCATCCCGCAGCGCCCGGTAAGATGGTGGCTATCACTGATAGCCAGCCATCTTACCGTGCGACCACGGGGGGTTTCGTCCCCCACCCCCCCCAGCGATCGCTGCTATCAGCTGGTCAAATCTGACTAGCTGATAGCAGCGTTTCGCTATCAGAATACTTAGCAGCGCGGTGTGTGAGTTCCGATCACGGGGATCGGGACACACACCGCTCTGCTAAGTGTCCCTGACCCGTCCCCCGGCGTCACTTACCCGTCGGAGCGGTGTCCCGAGCGGTCCCGGCGTCCTCCGTGCGGTCCCGACGTCCTCCAGGCGGTCCCGGCGGCGCTGCGTCCCGGAGGTGAGTTTCCGGCAGCAGTGCAGCATCTTCATTGGCAGCAGTGAGATCGCCGTAAAGCGATCTCACTGCTGCCTCTGAGAGTTTCAAAACTGCAACTCCCAGCATGCCCAGACAGCCTTTGGCTTTCTGGGCATGCTGGGAGTTGTAGTTTTGCAACATCTGGAGGTCCATAGTTTGGAGACCACTGTATAATGGTCTCCAATCTGTGCTCTTCCAGATGTTGCAAAACTACAAATCTCAGCATGCTCAGTCTGTCCAGGCATGCTGGGAGTTGTAGTTCTCTAACATCTGGAAGAGCACAGATTGGAGACCATTATACAGTGGTCTCCAAACTGTGGACCTCCAGATGTTGCAAAACTACAACTCCCAGCATGCACAGACTGCCCAAGCATGCTGGAAGTTGTAGTTCGGCAACATCTGATCCTTCAGATATTGCCGAACTACAACTTCCAGCATGCCTTGGCAGTCTGGGCATGCTGGGAGTTGTAGTTTTGCAACAACTGGAGGCACACTAGTTGGGAAACATTGTCCGTTTCCTACCTCAGTGCCTCCAGCTGTTGCAATTGTTGCAAAACTATAACTCCCAGCATGCACTGACAGACCATGCATGCTGGGAGTTGTAGTTTTGCAACAGCTGGAGGCACACTGGTTTGGAAACACTAAGTTTGGTTGCAAAACACTTGAAAGTTTATTACTTAACTTAGTGTTTCCAAACCAGTGTTCCTCCAGCTGTTGCAAAACTACAACTCCCAGCATGCACGGACAGGCAAAGGGCATGCTCGGAGTTTGCAACAGCTGGATGTTTGCCCCCTCCCCCCAATGTGAATGTACAGGGTACACTCACATGGGCGGAGGTTTACAGTGAGTGCTGCAAGTTTGAGATGGCGCAAATTTTGCGCTGCAGCTCAAACTTCCAGCGGCAAACTTGCTGTGAACCTCTGCCCATGTGACTGTACCCTAAAAACACTACACTACACTGACACTAACCTAAAATAAAAAGTAAAAACACTACATATACACATACCCCTACACAGCCCCCCTCCCCCCAAAAAATGAAAAACGTCTGGTACGCTACTGTTTCCAAAACGGAGCCTCCAGCTGTTGCAAAATAATAACTCCTAGTATTGCCGGACAGCCATTGACTGTCCAGGCATGCTGGGAGTTTTGCAACAGCTGGAGGCACCCTGTTTGGGAATCACTGGCGTAGAATACCCCTATGTCCACCCCTATGCAAATCCCTAATTCAGGCCTCAAATGCGCATGGCGCTCTCTCACTTTGGAGCCCTGTCGTATTTCAGGGCAACAGTTTTGGGACACATATGGGGTATCGCCGTACTCGGGAGAAATTGCCTTACAAATTTTGGGGGGCTTTTTCTTCTTTAACCCCTTATGAAAAGGTGAAGTTGGGGTCTACACCAGCATGTTAGTGTAAAAAAATAAATTTTTTACACTGACATGCTGGTGTTGCCCCATACTTTTCATTTTCACAAGAGGTAAAAGGGAAAAAAGACCCTCTAAATTTGTAACACAATTTCTCCTGAGTACGGAGATACCCCATATGTGGACGCAAACTGCTCTGGGGGCGCACAACAAGGCCCAGAAGGGAGAGTGCGCCATGTACATTTGAGGCGATTTGCACAGGGGTGGCTGATTGTTACAGCAGTTCTGACAAACGCAAAACAATAAATATCCATATGTGACCCCATTTTGGAAACTACACCCCTCATGGAATTTAATAAGGGGTGCAGTGAGCATTTACACCCCACTGGTGTATGACAGATTTTTGGAACAGTGGTCTGTGAAAATGAAAAATAAAATTTTTGATTTGCACAGTCCACCGTTTCAAATATCTGTCAAACGCCAGTGGGGTGTAAATACTCACTGCACCCCTTATTACATTCCATGAGGGGTATAGTTTCCAAAATGGGGTCACATGTGGGGGGGTCCACTGTTCTGGCACCATAGGGGCTTCCTAAATGGGACATGCCCCCCAAAAACCCTTTCAGAAAAACTCACTCTCCAAAATCCCATTGTCGCTCCTTCCCTTCTGAGCCCTCTACTGCGCCCACCGAACATTTTACATACGCATATGAGGTATTTCCTTACTCGAGAGAAATTGGGTTACAAATTTTAGGGTGATTTCTCTCCTTTTACCCCTTGTAAAAATTAAAAAATTGGGTCTACAAGAAAATGCGAGTGTAAAAAATGAAGATTTAGAATTTTCTCCTTCACTTTGCTGCTATTCCTGTGAAACACCTAAAGGGTTAAAACACTTACTGAATGTCATTTTGAATACTTTGGGGGGTGCAGTTTTTATAATGGGGTAATTTATGGGGTATTTCTAATATGAAGATCCTTAAAATCCACTTCCAACCTGAACTGGGCCCTGAAAAATTACGATTTTGAAAATCTTGAGAAAAATTGGAAAATTGCTGCGGAACTTTGAAGCCCTCTGATGTCTTCCAAAAGTAAAAACTTGTCAATTTTTTAATGCAAACACAAAGTAGACATATTGTATATGTGAATCAATATGTAATTTATTTGGAATATCCATTTTCCTTTCAAGCAGAGACTTTCAAAGTTAGAAAAATGCAAAATTTTCAAAATTTTCATGAAATTTTTTGATTTTTTACCAAGAAAGGATACAAATATCAGTGAAATTTTACCGATAAAATAAAGTAGAATATGTCACGAAAAAACAATCTCGGAATCAGAATGATAAGTAAAAGCATTCCAAAGTTATTAATGTTTAAAGTGACAGTGGTCAGATTTTCAAAAAATGCCCAGGTCATGAAGGTGAAAATGGGCTGGGTCATGAAGGGGTTAAAGGGGTACTCCGGCGCTTAGAAATCTTATCCCCTATCCCACTGGTGGGGACCCCAGTGATCTTGCACGCCGCACCCGTTAAAATCAGTCTCCGGAGCGTGTTCGCTCCGGGTCTGATTACCGTCGATCACAGGGCAGGAGCATTGTGATGTCACGGCTCCGCCCCCCGAGTGATGTCATGCCCTGCCCCCTCAATGCAAGCCTATGGGAGGGGCGTGACAGCTGTCACGCCCCTCCCATAGACTTGCATTGAGTGGGCGGGGCATGATGCCACACAGGGGCGGAGTCGTGACGTCACGATCTTCCGTGCCCGTGGTCGGGAGCCAGAACCTCCAGCGCTGCCGGAAACAGATACAGTTGGGTGCTGCTTGCTATATTACGGGGTCCCCAGCGGCGGGACCCCCGCGATCAGACATCTTATCCCCTATCCTTTGGTTAAGATGTCTAGGGGTGGAGTACCCCTTTAAGACTGACTACATTTACATTTGGTCACATCATGAGGGAATAAATCCATACAAATAGAATATACTAAATATATAACATTAGACAAAAATATTTTTAAAAATAAAACAAACTAAAATGCACTCAAAACAATGTTCTGACACTTCAGGAAGCGGACATTCCGAGATGTGTCTCAGAAATGTGTAAAATGCTGGGGTGTGCGCATTATTGGATAGCCTGGTGTAAAGCTGTGTCTACTGAGATGCTAAAGCTAAACTAGTGAGGATGAAAAGGACATTACCCTACTTCTGATTACCACCCCTCATGCAATGTTCACCCACCCTGAGTCTCTGGGGGTCTTCTTCTAACTGCTGGTGGAGCACTTTCCTTGCGCATGAGTGGGTTCTTCCTCCTCTCCCCAGACTTCTTGGGTCTGACAGGCCACTTCAAGTTTGGCTCAGAGGCTGTGGGGAAATTAAGTGTACAGGTCTATATGTTAACAGCTCACATGCAACCTTGCCAAGTTCTGGATTTCAGTATTTCTAGTTGTTTAGACAGCACCAGAACAGAACACGTGAGCACACATATGTGCGGTATGATAGCTGGCAAATAGTGGGATAACATACTGCAAGGGAATATCGCTAATATCGCTATCAACCCACATCATTTATACAATTGAGCACTGGGATCCCAAGCCAGTTGGAAACCATTAGAGACCCATAACGCAAGTCATGGACAACCCTGTACTATGGCTACAATAGTGACACCTTCAATTATGGTCCTTCCATTAACTGTTCACCCTTCTTATTAAACTACAGTACCATAGGCACTACACTACAGTACCATAGGCACCACACTACACTACAGTACCATAGGCACTACACTACACTACAGTACCATAGGCACTACACTACACTACAGTACCATAGGCACTACACTACAGTACCATAGGCACTACACTACAGTACCATAGGCCCTACACTACACTACAGTACCATAGGCACTACACTACACTACAGTACCATAGGCACTACACTACAGTACCATAGGCACTACACTACACTACAGTACCATAGGCACTACCCTACAGTACCGTAGGCACTACACTACAGTACCATAGGCACCACACTACACTACAGTACCATAGGCCCTACACTACACTACAGTACCATAGGCACTACACTACACTACAGTACCATAGGCACTACACTACAGTACCATAGGCACTACACTACACTACAGTACCATAGGCACTACCCTACAGTACCATAGGCACTACACTACAGTACCATAGGCACCACACTACACTACAGTACCATAGGCACTACACTACACTACAGTACCATAGGCACTACACTACAGTACCATAGGCACTACACTACACTACAGTACCATAGGCACTACACTACATTACAGTACCATAGGCACTACAGTACCATAGGCACTACACTACACTACAGTACCATAGGCACTACATTACACTACAGTACCATAGGTTTTACATTATGTGTCATTATGTAATGTACACTCACTATCAATAAAGCAAAAACAGCCATTTTGAAAGGGAAAAAAAACAGAGCACATGTGATTTTCTCTGGTCTGTTCACATGTGGTATTTTATTGGGATTTTACAGAAAATGACAAACTTAAAATTGTACAACTTTTATAACTGCAGTAAAATTGTGCAATTTTTACAGCAATTCTGTCCATTTGCAGCAAAAAAGCAGCAGTACCACTAACCTCGCAGATTATACTCGTTTTATGCTCATATATTCCTAATAGATGTAAGCCTAAGCTGTATTATTATCATACCAGTTATATCTTAAGGCTTCGTATTATGTGCTATTCACAATGAGTTGTCATTTAGGGCCCATATAGGGAGAATTGGCATCCAACTGGGTGTAAACAGCCTGACTGTCCATCAGATGTCAAAACTGATAACACTGGAAAATACTCTGAACTGGTACATTGTGTTATGCCTTGTGCAGGGCCTCAGGGGACGGTGCATGACGTAGGCATTCAGAAGACACCAAAGAAAGAATCCTGGTGTCATGCACCCCTTCCTCAGGCCATACACTGAGTATAAGGTTCCATTTACACGGGCAGATAGCTGCCTGACACAAGCGCTTATTGACTATACTATGTGCAAGTAGATCTGTGCTAACTAAAAGGCCATATGAAAGATTGCTTAATTGTTCACTCAGCCGTTCACTTTAATTATTGGCTGCTGTACATCCCCTGTATATACAAAAGAAGGGATCACTGTGCCCTTTATGGCCTGTTTGGTCAATAATTGTCCTGTATAAATGGGTACTAACAGAGGATTCCTAGACCATTAAAATAATGCATGTAATAAGCTGATACGGAATACCTGTTCTCCTGAGAGGAAGACCATGTTCAGACGTGCTACAAGCGCTGGGTACAGCCTGGGGAATGAAATTATTGGGGATAGTGGGAAGATGGTTATTCTTCTCCGTTATCTCAGGCGCTCTAAAAAGTAAGATAAAAAGAAAACATGAGAATAAAGGGTTAAATGTCAACAACCAAATTTATTTACAGATTCTAATTCCGCAATAAACAATGCAGAGAATAAAAAGACTCCCGCACTCACCGCAACCAAAGGTGTCTCACGGCTCCATCTTGGAAAGCTCCATGGACGGGACGGCAGGTCTGGCATCATACTGCCGACACCGCCAGCAGTCGCCTCTGAGCGCCCCAGACCTGCCGTCCCATCCATGGAGCTTTTCAATTTGGAGCCGTGAGACACCTTTTGGTTATTTTTATTCTCTGCATTGTTTATTGCCTAATAGTTGTATTACTGGGATTTATCCTAGCCTCTTTGAGAGTCTCACTATCCTGAGAGCCTGCATTAATAGCTGGTGTCTCCCCAGCTGTGGTTCATTGGATCTTAGGTGGCATTGCCGCTCCATGTCTCTACTGGGTTTTAATTCTAATTCTCTTTGGTGCAGAAATCTTATAATGTACTAAAACCAAATGAGGAGGACACTTTGGGTATCAGGGATTAGCCTTGACAAATGGGCCACTGAGTCTGGAAAGATGCCTTGTGATTTGTCCCCTACTTGTGATCTCAGGTCGGGCAGGTGAACAGAACAATGTCCTTTTATGATCTTCCCTGGGATACAGACAGGTCTATAGATGTAGCTTTAGGCTACGTTTCTACTTGGTTTTTTGTCCTGCGTTTTTTGGTTTGAAAAAAACGCCTGAAAAAAAAACGCCTGAAAAAACGCCAGTGCAATTTCCTGCATCTGGCGTTTTTTCTGGTGTTTTTTCATTTGTGTGGAAATTGCATTTTTGGCCCCTTTGGCGTCTTTTTTTGGTACCCAAAATTTGTTGGGTACCAAAAAGAAAAAAAAGAAAAAGGATGCAGTAGTGATGGAAAAAAAAAATTATTTAACAAACTTTATATTTTTTATAACAAAATTTGTAATAATTTTTAATAAAGTCTATGTGTTTCACTTTTTTTCCCCTCTCTTTCTTGACATTTTTAGGTAGTACTACTACTCCCAGCATGGAAAACACTGTACATGATGGGAGTAGTAGTACCTCTAACTTATAGACATATCGCCCGATGCGATCGTCCATAATATAGCAGAGATGCGGAGCGGCTCTATACAGCGCTCACATCTCTGCTCTGTACTCCGGCCAGTGATGTGAATAGAACATCACTCATTCATATTTTCCGCCCAGAGTGGGGATTGGCCGGATGGTTGCAGCCAATCACAGCTCTCAGAGGGAAATATGAATGAGTGATGTTCTATTCACATTACTGGCCAGAGTAAAGTGAAGAGATGCGAGAGCGTTTTCTAAGTAGAAATTTAGCCTTACTCATGTTTGTTTTTAAGACCGAGTCCGAGTACTGATACTTTTTTTAAGTACTCGCCGATACCAATTACCGATACTTTTTTCAATGTTATGTAACATTTTTCTTTTTTTTTCCTTAATGGGAAAAAATATATATTTTTTTTAGTAGTTTTAAACTTTTTGAAAAAGGGGGTGATTCCCATTTTTAATTGAGAAGGGGTTCATTCACATTTATTATTTTGTACTCATTTTTCCCCCACTTTTTTTAGTCCCCATAGGGCACTATTACATGCAATCTGTAGATTGCATACTGATCAATGCTATTCCATAGCATAGCACTGATCAGTGTTTTCGGCGCTCCTTTACAAATGCTTGCCATGGCTGGCAGCAGTAAAGCAGCGACGATCTGACGCACGGAGCAGGGTAAGGGACCTGGGGCCATCCTCTCACCTTATCAGGACACCGTGACTTCACCGCAGTGATCCAGATTAGCATCCCAGATTAAATCAACTTTGGGGTCTAAAGGGTTAATGTGGGTCCCTGCTATGACGCACACTCTGCTGCTGAGAGCGCTGCATAGCTCGGGAGCGGAGAGTGCAGGCGGCTTTCCGCACCTCCGTAATATCTGCCGTAGGGAGTCCCGTCAGCAGGTATTGAATCAGGTATCGGGGACATTTGCACGAGTACAAGTACTCGTGTAAATGTCCAGTATCGGTCCCGATACCAGTATCGGTATCCTGACAGCCCTACTTCAGGACCAGGGTTAACTAGTACCTGTAAGTAATGGCGGAGGTGCTGTGGTTGGGAGCATTATTGCGGTCTGGAGCTACTTGCTGCTTGTTTCGGATCATCTGTAACAGTTTCTGTTTCACTGCTGGGCTGGCGTTGGCACCTAGAACCATAAAGAACAAAAGTCATAAGTATAAGAAATAAAGGAATTTACATCAAACTACAACCACTGATCAATCTGGAGAGTGTGAACAATAACAGGCAGAATGGCATCTACATTATAGGGCCATTTCTCTACTATAAAATACATATGTTTGGTGAACTCAGCATGTAGTTGTGTATTGTACAACAGATGTAGCAAGCTTCAAATTGACATGTAAGGCCTTACAGATGCAGCAAACTTTAACTTAAATTTTAACACATCACATGCCATGAAAAATTATAAATGAAAGCAGACTTGTCAGCTCGATAGGGCTTCTCATCAGGATTCCAGACATACCCTTTTTTAAATCATATTTATAGTACTTTCCAGCATTGAGATATTAGCCTTTTTGTCAATATGTAAATGAGGCTTAAGTGCCCAGGGGGTGTTTCCCAGCAAGAGCCCAGGTAAGTCCAGCCCATTTCATCTTATTTACCGACTCTATGTCCACTGTCAACCAAAGTTAGGCATATGCAAATGCAAACAGTGAGACAGTGAATACATGAAGATTGGATAGCAAACCGCGGGTTCTAGCCATGAAGATGGCGAACAACCCCTGGGCACTTGAGCCTTATTTACATATTAACAAAAAGGCTTATATCTTGGCACTCAAAAGGACTATTAAAATAAAAAAAAAGGATGCCTGGAATCCTGATATGAAGCCGAATTTAGTTTATTTACACCCCTGTTTTACTACTGACAAGTCCACTTTAAGATAATCTGCATCATGCCATGTAACATTTATCAAATCAAAGTATGTTTCCTGTGTATAAGAAACTCGAGAGGTATCTGATGATCCAGTTACTGTAAGACACCAGTGAGTGAAAATGTATTCCCATCAGTTTTAAAGGACTTGTCTCATGAAGACAGCCCCTGTCCTATGGCTGACCTGGCCATTTATTTAATGTTCTAGAATGATTGGTAAACCAGCACCATAATGTATGGGGGACACCAAATCAAAGAACATGATCACACACTCTTTAGTTCAAAGTTGGTTTAAAATTTATTTATGTATTTTTTTTTTTTCAATTTAAAATACAAGATTTTGAAATTTAAATCAACTTAAACTGGAAAATGATTTGTCAATGATTTACACTCAAAAATCCCAGTTGTTTTGCATTCATCCTGCAGAGGGCGACCTTGTACTACATTCATCAACTACACAATTGTTCTACATGCGTCAACCCGCGTCATTCTTTATAACTAGTATTGTGACTGTGTCCATCACACTAAAGGCTAAGCAAAAAGGATCTGCTGTCTTTTATTTTTCCCCAGTACACTGTGTCATGGGTTCTTTTATTCCAGTTACTTACTAAAGGTGAACAGCTCGTACTTAAATCTATGTATTTAGTAACAGGTACTGCTGGAAATGTCAAATTCCCCGTGGTTGCCCAGCCGACCCCTCCTCAGACACAAGCTGTCATAAGGTATGCTGGATTACCTGCTGAGCAGTCATAAGGAATTGTAGATTTTCTCAAAGCTTTGCTATTATTGGAATGATCTAGCAGCTAAAGGGAGTGTTTCCAAATGTTTTGCAAATTTATTCTTAAGATAAAACCTTGTTTTAATGTTATATCATACAAATACTGTGTATTAACTTCCATTGCATTCTATCATTCGTAGGACACAAGGAAACATTAAAAGACATACTGCATTTGCTTTTGTCCTTGTTCACCAGCTGCCTGAGACTTTGGTCCTGACGTCCATGATCCGAATTCCGACAATCCATGTTTGGCTGTGAGACAAAAAGTGCAGCTTAGTATATGACGATAGATGATGAATATCAGCCCTTCCTATATGAGGAGTACAATGCTCCTAGTGTGTAAGTGTCACTAAAACATGTCACATTTGGTGCCCTCTTATTCAGCCCATGCAGTGTCTGCACATGTGATGCCCTCTTATTCAGCCCATGCAGCGTCTGCACATGTTGTGCCCCCTTATTCAGCCCATGCAGCGTCTGCACATGTTGTGCCCCCTTATTCAGCCCATGCAGCGTCTGCACATGTTGTGCCCTCTTATTCAGCCCATGCAGCATCTGCACATGTTGTGCCCCCTTATTCAGCCCATGCAGCGTCTGCACATGTGATGCCCCCTTATTCAGCCTATGTAGCGTCTGCACATGTGGTGCCCTCTTATTCTGCCTATGCAATGTTTGCACATTTGGTGCCCTCTTATTCAGCCCATGCAGCGTCTGCACATGTGATGCCCTCTTATTCAGCCCATGCAGCGTCTGCACATGTTGTGCCCCCTTATTCAGCCCATGCAGCGTCTGCACATGTGGTGCCCTCTTATTCAGCCCATGCAGCGTCTGCACATGTGATGCCCTCTTATTCAGCCCATGCAGTGTCTGCACATGTGGTGCCCTCTTATTCAGCCAATGCAGTGTCTGCACATGTGGTGCCCTCTTATTCAGCCTATGCAGTGTCTGCACATGTGATGCCCTCTTATTCAGCCTATGCAGTGTCTGCACATGTGATGCCCTCTTATTCAGCCCATGCAATGTTTGCACATGTGGTGCCCTCTTATTCAGCCCATGCAGCGTCTGCACATGTGGTGCCCTCTTATTCAGCCCATGCAGCGTCTGCACATGTGATGCCCTCTTATTCAGCCCATGCAGTGTCTGCCCATGTGGTGCCCTCTTATTCAGCCAATGCAGTGTCTGCACATGTGGTGCCCTCTTATTCGGCCTATGCAGTGTCTGCACATGTGGTGCCTTCTTATTCAGCCTATGCAGTGTCTGCACATGTGGTGCCCCCTTATTCAGCCCATGCAGTGTCTGCACATGTGGTGCCCTCTTATTCAGCCTATGCAGTGTCTGCACATGTGGTGCCCCCTTATTCAGCCCATGCAGTGTCTGGACATGTGATGCCCTCTTATTCAGCCCATGCAGTGTCTGCACATGTGATGCCCTCTTATTCAGCCCATGCAGTGTCTGGACATGTGATGCCCTCTTATTCAGCCCATGCAGTGTCTGCACATGTGGTGCCCTCTTATTCAGCCCATGCAGTGTCTGCACATGTGGTGCCCTCTTATTCGGCCTATGCAGTGTCTGCACATGTGGTGCCCTCTTATTCGGCCTATGCAGTGTCTGCACATGTGGTGCCCTCTTATTCGGCCTATGCAGTGTCTGCACATGTGATGCCCTCTTATTCTGCCTATGCAGTGTCTGCACATGTGGTGCCCTCTTATTCGGCCTATGTAGTGTCTGCACATGTGGTGCCTTCTTATTCAGCCTATGCAGTGTCTGCACATGTGATGCCCTCTTATTCAGCCCATGCAGTGTCTGCACATGTGATGCCCTCTTATTCTGCCTATGCAGTGTCTGCACATGTGATGCCCTCTTATTCAGCCCATGCAGTGTCTGCACATGTGATGCCCTCTTATTCTGCCTATGCAGCGTCTGCACATGTGATGCCCTCTTATTCAGCCCATGCAGTGTCTGCACATTTGGTGCCCTCTTGTTCAGCCCATGCAGTGTCTGCACATGTGGTGCCTTCTTATTCAGCCTATGCGGTGTCTGCACATTTGGTGCCCTCTTATTCAGCCCATGCAGTGTCTGCACATGTGATGCCCTCTTATTCAGCCTATGCAGTGTCTGCACATGTGATGCCCTCTTATTCAGCCCATGCAGTGTCTGCATATGTGGTGCCCTCTTATTCTGTTGATGCATTGTCTGCACATGTGGTGCCCTCTTATTCTGTTGATGCATTGTCTGCACATGTGGTGCCCTCTTATTCTGTTGATGCATTGTCTGCACATGTGGTGCCCTCTTATTCTGTTGATGCAGTGTCTGCACATGTGGTGCCCTCTTATTCTGTTGATGCATTGTCTGCACATATGGTGCTCTCTTATTCTGTTGATGCATTGTCTGCACATGTGGTGCCCTCTTATTCAGACTATGCAGTGTCTGCACATGTGATGCCCTCTTATTCAGCCCATGCAGTGTCTGCACATGTGATGCCCTCTCATTCAGCCTATGCAGTGTCTGCACATGTGATGCCCTCTTATTCAGCCCATGCAGTGTCTGCACATTTGGTGCCCTCTTGTTCAGCCCATGCAGTGTCTGCACATGTGGTGCCCTCTTATTCAGCCTATGCATTGTCTGCACATGTGGTGCCCTCTTATTCTGTTGATGCAGTGTCTGCACATGTGGTGCCCTCTTATTTTGTTGATGCAGTGTCTGCACATGTGGTGCTCTCTTATTCTGTTGATGCATTGTCTGCACATATGGTGCTCTCTTATTCTGTTGATGCAATGTCTGCACATGTGGTGCCCTCTTATTCAGCCCATGCAGTGTCTGTACATGTGGTGCCCTCTTATTCTGTTGATGCATTGTCTGCACATGTGGTGCCCTCTTATTCTGTTGATGCATTGTCTGCACATGTGGTGCCCTCTTATTCTGTTCATGCATTGTCTGCACATGTGGTGCCCTCCTATTCTGTTGATACATTGTCTGCACATGTGGTGCCCTCTTATTCTGTTGATGCATTGTCTGCATATGTGGTGCCTTCTTATTCTGTTCATGCATTGTCTGCACATGTGGTGCTCTCTTATTCTGTTGATACATTGTCTGCATATGTGGTGCCCTCTTATTCTGTTGATGCATTGTCTGCACATATGGTGCTCTCTTATTCTGTTGATGCATTGTCTGCACATGCGGTGCCCTCTTATTCTGTTGATGTATTGTCTGCACATGTGATGCCCTCTTATTCTGTTGATGCATTGTCTGCACATGTGGTGCTCTCTTATTCTGTTGATGCAGTGTCTGCACATGTGGTGCCCTCTTATTCTGTTGATGCATTGTCTGCACATGTGGTGCTCTCTTATTCTGTTGATGCATTGTTTGCACATGTGGTGCCCTCTTATTCTGTTGATGCATTGTCTGCACATGTGGTGCCCTCTTATTCTGTTCATGCATTGTCTGCACATGTGGTGCCCTCCTATTCTGTTGATACATTGTCTGCACATGTGGTGCCCTTTTATTCTGTTGATGCATTGTCTGCACATGTGGTGCCCTCTTATTCTGTTGATGCATTGTCTGCACATGTGGTGCCCTCTTATTCTGTTCATGCATTGTCTGCACATGTGGTGCCCTCCTATTCTGTTGATACATTGTCTGCACATGTGCTGCCCTTTTATTCTGTTGATGCATTGTCTGCACATGTGATGCCCTCTTATTCTGTTGATGCATTGTCTGCACATGTGATGCCCTCTTATTCTGTTGATGCATTGTCTGCACATGTGGTGCTCTCTTATTCTGTTGATGCAGTGTCTGCACACGTGGTGCCCTCTTATTCTGTTGATACATTGTCTGCACACATGGTGCTCTCTTATTCTGTTGATGCATTGTCTGCACATGTGGTGCTCTCTTATTCTGTTGATGCATTGTCTGCACATGTGGTGCTCTCTTATTCTGTTGATGCATTGTTTGCACATGTGGTGCCCTCTTATTCTGTTGATGCATTGTCTGCACATGTGGTGCTCTCTTATTCTGTTGATGCATTGTCTGCACATGTGGTGCCCTCTTATTCTGTTGATGCATTGTCTGCACATGTGGTGCTCTCTTATTCTGTTGATGCATTGTCTGCCCATGTGGTGCCCTCCTATTCTGTTGATGCATTGTCTGCACATGTGGTGCTCTCTTATTCTGTTGATGCATTGTCTGCCCATGTGGTGCCCTCCTATTCTGTTGATGCATTGTCTGCCCATGTGGTGCCCTCCTATTCTGTTGATACAATGTCTGCACATATTTTTGGAAAGCTGTGTTTCCACATAGCAAATACATGTCATCTCAGCAATGTCATATTTAGGTAACACGGTTCAGACAAGATGGTGATACAACATACCCTAAGCTTGTGCTCCATATGCTGCTGTGCGGTGATGGTAGGAAAGAGAACTTGCTGGGACGGTTTCATGTTGAGAAGAGCAGCATCCGGCCGCGAGTTAATATGGTGGATTACATGGAACTCCATAGGGGTAGGTTGTGTAAGGGCTGTGCTTGAGGGAACAGTCAAGTCCACTGCAAAACAAAGCATCAAAAATGACATTGACATTTTTAATGAAACCTCCCAGCATCCTCTGCTTGATCAGTGTCTGTACAGAGCTTGCTATGGTGATTTGTGGTCTGGGAGCTAAACTCTACAGTACAATAATATGGAGGAACAAAAGATCACCATTCCACTGTATTAGGACATGTACACACATACTGTATACACTACACACACTGCGGATCTGCTGCAGAAAATACACAGTGCTTCTGCACCAAAACAAATCCCCATTTTGATCAAAAAGTGCGCTGAGAGCCTCCATTTTTTGACCTAGAGTGCTGTTGCAACTTTCTTGTTTGTACAAAACAAATCCATGTATTTAAAATCTGTTTCAGATCTGCATAGATTAGATGCAGAAAATCTGCAACAGATCTGCAGTATATGAACAGTCCTTAAAGGGTTATTCCGCTGCCCAGCATTTAGAACATTTTGTTCCGAACACTAGGAGCGGGTGGTGGAGAATAGGCCCCCTCGTGAGGTCACGCCATGCCTCTTAATGCAAGTCTATGGGAGGGAGCTTGGCAGACTTGCATTGAGAGGGCGTGGCGTGACAAGGGGGGTGTAACCATGACGTCACGACCCCCGATGGGACCCCCGTGATCAGACATCTTATCCCCTATGCTTTGGATAGGGGATAGGATGCCTAGGGGCGGAGTACCCCTTTAAAATCAATATAAAATTAATTGAAAAAAGCTTAAATGCAGCATATAATCCACAACTTAAAACCTGCAGCATAAAATCCACAGTGAATACAGTATGTGTAGATGTACCATAATAAGGAATGGCCTAAACTATTAGAGGTAAATAAACAAACTTATCAGTTCATTCCAATAACAACCAGGTGAACTATGAATGCAGCTCTGGAACATAATACAGGGAAACAGCTAAAAGAAATCATTCATATGCAATGTTCTTAAGTAATTCTATAAGTATACAGATATAAAGTGATAGAACACTGAAAAAAAAGCAATATTCAGATATCTGTAAATTCTGACAGTATTTGTAAGCATACAGAACTCAACTACCGTATTTACTACATTGACACTTATGAATGAGTTCATGAATATTATTAAATAATAAATAATTATATTCATGAGTATTAATATGAATATTTAATCGGAGACCATATTAAAGAATAATAAATACATAATAATGTCATAATAAGAATAAATATAAATAATAATAAATAATATATAATAATATAAATAATACTAATAATACAATCATAAATAATAATAATAATGCATAAATATCAATTACATAATAATAAATACCATATTAATAATTAATATTTATTAATATTTGAAATGCATATTAATATTTAAGTAGTTCATGAATATTATTAAATAATAAATAATTATATTATTATAATAAAAATTTCTAAATTAAAACTTGTGAATGTGTTCATGAATATTCAGATACCTGTAAATTCTAACAGTATTTGAAAGCATACAGGAGCTTATACTTGAGAATGAGTTCATTCTGTATTGAGGGATGTATTTTCTTTGGTGTGTCACCAATCCGGCTACAGCCTGTACTGGCTGCCCACTGTCCGTTTCCCTGCTTTACATTACATAAAGGGGGAGGCTAAAGAAGTCAGGGTTGTCTCTATTGCAGTTATGTTATCTTATTATTACAGAGTATTGCAGCGACTGACAAAGGACTTTGCATACTACTACAGCACATCCTGAAACGTACATTTAAGGGACTTTTTTTAGTCAATAACAACGTATGACAAATACCTGTTCACCTCTCAACAATACGCAAGTTTGAAAGACAACCAACTGTTCAAAGAAACTACACATAAGCCACCCACAGGTGGGATAGGCTCTGTTATTTGTCATTTATTGATAGTTTAGGTGTAACTAGTAATTTCCGACCCTGAAGAAAACATGAGACCGTGACCTTTATTCATTGGAGATCATTCAAGTGTATTTATGTATATGTGATTTGACTTTGGTCACACCTGAATAGATGAAGCCAGAAGAACTTACAATGAAAAACATGCAAATTATATTTTTGATTCATATTCTGTGTATAGCGTTGTACAGAGCTTGCCATTACTCACATCACGACCTGACCCAATTGGCGCTCAAAATTCCAAATTAGTCAGTATGTTTTGAAGTATTAGAGGAAGCCAGGTTACCCAGAGCCATCTACATACAAAGAGAAAAAATACAACCTCCAGGCAGACGTCTTTGGTTGGATTCTAATCCAGAACACCAGTGCTGCAGGTCAACAGTACTAACCACTGAGTCACCATGCTGCCAATACATGGTAATAGTAGGTTCCAGCATAATAATAGTAGTGTAGGAGCCTAGTTCTACCTACCTATTATAAGATTGTCAGTAATAAGTTGCCCTATTGTACCAATTATACTCTAACATTCATACAAAAACAGACAGCATATATATCCCGTAAAATTCTACAATAAGAAGCAATGGTCCACTTCAGATACAATAGGATATCAATAAGACCTTGGGATCATCATGCTTGTATAATGTTACAGTGAAGGGGAAAGATTTCAAAAGTCTTCACAATCTCCGCTTCAAATTATGGTACTAGGGTTCCCTGAGCTTATGAGAGGAGATCTTTCTGAAGGACCAGATAAGGAAATCATTTTGAGGGTACACCAGAGAAGATCATCCTGAGGGCCCAAATGAGATCATTCTGAGGACCTACCAAAGGAGATCATTCTGAGGGCCCACCAGAGGAGATCATTCTGACGGTCCACCAGAGGACATCATTCTGACGGTCCACCAGAGGACATCATTCTGACGGTCCACCAGAGGACATCATTCTGACGGTCCACCAGAGGACATCATTCTGACGGTCCACCAGAGGAGATCATTCTGACGGTCCACCAGAGGAGATCATTCTGAGGGCCCACCAGAGAAGATCATTCTGACGGTCCAACAAAGGAGATCATTCTGACGGTCCACCAGAGGAGATCATTCTGATGGACCACCAGAGGACATCATTCTGACGGTCCACCAGAGGAGATCATTCTGAGGGTCCACCAGAGGAGATCATTCTGATGGTCGTCCAGAGGAGATCATTCTGACGGTCCACCAGATAAGATCATTCTGATGGTCCACCAAAGGAGATCATTCTGATGGTCCACCAGAGGAGAACATTCTGACGGTCCTCCCAGAGGAAAACATGCTGACTGTCCACCAGAGGAGATCATTCTGAGGCCCCACCAGAGGAGATCATTCTGAGGCCCCACCAGAGGAGATCATTCTGAGGCCCCACCAGAGGAGAATATTCTGATAGCCCGCCAGAGTTGATTATTCTGAAGGCTGACCAGTTGAGATTATTCTGAACGTCCACCAGAGGAGATCATTCTGAGGCCCCACCAGAGGAGATCATTCTGAGGGCACACCACAGGAGATCATTCAGATGGTTTACCAGAGGAGAACATTCTGAGGGCCCACCAGAGTTGATTATTCTGAAGGCTGACCAGTTGAGATTATTCTGAACGTCCACCAGAGGAGATCATTCAGATGGTCCACCAGTGGAGAACATTCTCAGGACCCACCAGAGGACATCATTTTGAGAGCCCACCAGAGGGGATTATTCTAATGGTCCACTAGAGTAGATCATTCTGAAGGACAACTAATGGAGATCATTCTGAAAGTTCACTAAAGTCACTGATTTACTGGTTTACAAGTCTGAGCCAAACAGAGCTTTTTTCTGTCATGTTCCAGTGGGCCAGTCTGCCACTGCGAGTCTTGCTTTCATGTAATACATCCACATACCAATAGCTTTTTCTATTAACCCCTCTCCCACAAACACCCCATCCCAACTAAGTCCATTCATAAAGTAAACACTTCATTTTTACGAGAACTGATAAAGTTGATATAAAACTAACATTACCAAGAAACACAGTCAACATTCACCGCAGAGATCTTAGGAGATGCAAGGCAGTGATCTCCGAGCTTAAAAGTTCAAAGAGCCCCCTTCTGACAGACAATTGGTGGGCTCCCAGTTCACAGACCCCCTGACGAAAATGTCTGGCAAGTCTCTATGATGTGTCATAAGTGTAATAAAAACAGATTACACAGAATTTTTTTATTTTTTTTAAATAAAGTTTATTTGTTGTATAATGAATAGTTACATGTCTAGCCAGTCTTGTGAGCTGGATACATTGCCAGCAACACCAAGCTTTGCTACAATTTATCAGTGTAGTTAAACATATCAATCTGGAGTCCAAGTTGCTAAACTCATAGACCAGTAGTCTCCAAACTGTGGATCTCCTTCTGTTGAAAAACTACAACTCCCAGCATGCCCGGACAGCCAACGGCTGTCCACAGTTTGGAGACCACTTTTATGGAGGATTGTTTCATTGTATCTACCAACACAGCTGTAAGAAGAAGTAGGCTTTCAGCATTTGGATACTAACAAAAACAAAAAGTCAGGATCTTAAAAATTACACAAATCATTGATAAAAACATTAGTATACTGCAAAGATGCAGAACTACTCAAACCATAAAACCTCTTTGAAAGACTTTGTTTCATCCTGAAAAAACCTTTACATATGGCCTAGGGGGGCATAGGGACATCATAGAGGGAGGGGGGGGGGGGTGCGGGGGGGGTCCGCTGCTCAAGATTCTTTTCCATGTCAAGCAGCTGCTCTCATCATTTGAGTGAACCTGCTGCTTTTAGTATATTTTACCTAAAATCCATATAGAACCAGAAACAAACGGCACTCACTAATTCGGATAGTCTATTTTTTCATTTATTTAGTGCAGACATACAGACTATGTGTCATTAGTCATTTTATCTGGATCCATGCACTTATGTCTGAACTAAATAAATGAAAAACAGAATCTCCAAATCGGTGAGTGCCATCTGTTCCCTTTGGATTTTCATTGATGACTTCTTATCTTGGTTTTAGCACCACTGAGAAGTATGAGAGGCGAGTGATTTCAGGTGGGCGGGCAGTCAACATGTCCTCCAGATAGGATATGGACGGCAGTGCTGAACACTGCTTTTATTCTTACCGTTATTGGACATTTTAACTAAAGTGAGCAGTCTGAGGCATTTTCCCAATAGGCAGGCTGTTTGCTAAACACATCTCAGGAGCGGGATACACTTATTGATATGTGAGCCTGCTTTTATATTAAAGGGTTCTCCTGTGATGGGACACACCCTTTAAAAGTCCAGTAAAGGTAACAACCTGTGTATGGTGTCAAGAAGTATAATAAAGCTACTTAATAATATAATGATATTAGCCACAGTGCACATATCTCTCCATATCAGTTTACATCACTCACTTAAAGCAGAGCTCCCGTCTCTGCTCCCCTCTCCCCTTCTGTCTGCTCAGGATAAGATCATTGATGTGAAGAGGGGGAGGTCATAATACTGTTTTTTAGATTTTAAGACAGCATAAAGCATTTTTCATGTCTTATCTGAGAAAGGGCTCCTGCTTACTTATATTCTAATGACCAGTAATATGCGCTCCCCTCTTTACATCAATGGTCTCATCCTGAGCAGACAGAAGAGGAGGGGGAGCAGGGGCGGGCGCTCTGAGTGTGACATGATGCCAGCTACAAGGGAGTATGCTGAGCTAATATGGAGATATCTGTGCAGCATGGGTTATATCAGTATATTATGTTATATTATTATACTTTTTGACACCATACACTGGTTATTTCCTTTGCTGGAAATGCCTTTAAGGCTACAATCACACTACCGTTGCGCCCAGTGAAGAACGGCCATCAAACTCTCTATTCTTTTTTTTGAGTTTGAAGGCGGTCATTTTGACAGGGCACAACGGGCAACAGCGGGTCCCGATGGACTCTATTATAGTCAATGGGGTCCGTCGGGCAAAAAAGTGGGAGAAGAAGATGGCGCACGCTGTATTTATTCTCCCACTATTTTCCCTGGCGGCCCCAACGGCCATCACACTGCCGTGTGATAACGGTAGTGTGAAAGGGGCCTAAGCTTGTCACACACAGGATAATTCACTTTCAGGTCTCTGAACGTCCTGAAGTCCGTCATACATGCTAGACCAGTGTTTCCCAACCAGTGTGTCTTCAGGCTTTTCAGTACTACAACTCCCAGCATGCCAGCATGCTGTAAGTTGTAGTTTGGCAACAGCTGGAGGCACACTGATGGGAAACACCGCACTAGAATGTTCTTTATCTTCCTACAACAATTTAATGTTAATGGCTGCCTTCCCAAACATGGAGTTGGCATTATAAACATAGAGCGTTCACTATCTTTAGAGCTGCACAAAAGTACAGAGTATCTGAAGATTAACAACAGACAAGACAGGGAGCGGAGAGCGGCCTGCTAGAAAGTACTTAACCACACTAGTATCAATGCTCCTGCCCTGCAGAAATGCACTTTGAACAAACTGATCTCAATCTATTTCAGTATCATAAAAACCAGTTGTGGTTACACATATACCCTCAATGCTGTTACACAGTGTGCAGAGTGTTTCAGCTCACATACCGTAATTCATCTACATAGAGAGGGGTATGTAGACATCGCCGATACATCTGTTCGTATTTATGCAATTTCATATTGTCAGCAAAATAACTGCTTTCAATTCTCCAGTGAGAACTAAAATGTTGGTGCGTTAAAGAGGAAATGACATATTAAAAATAAAACAAGGTGAAGTGTTTTTATATATCCTGTTTTCTACAAGGCAGGGGTGCGCGATGTCTGTCTCTTGGGGAGGGGGGTGTTAGGGGTGACACAAGAATTTTAGGATGATTGAACATATGGTATTAATCTTCTGTCTATATTTAGTGATACTACTGTAATGAGTTGCGTGTGTGCATAGTTGCTGTAATCTAGAACAGAATCCATACAGCTCATTGATCCCCGAGTCTCCCTTTGCTTCAACAAACAGCACATGACATACAATGTTTCCTGTTCCTGAATATTTCCCATTTGCATTGTATATGTTTATGGTGAAACTGTCTTTTCTGCACAAATTTTATATGTTCTCCGGAATGGGCTGAAGTAGCGCGCAAAAGTAGTCTTTTGCGTAGCAAGTTCACATGTCCACTTTTGTACAAAAAGTGGTTTGCAAAGCAACTTGAAGTATTGCAGCATTAAAAATACTAAAGACTAAAAGTCTACATTCAAACTGCGGAATTTATGAGCGGAGAAACTCTGCTAGGAAATTCCAGTGCAGCAGTCTCCCATTGTTTTTAGTAGGATTCTTCTGCATTGTGCACACTGCAGAATTTAAAGCTCCAGCAGTCAGGCCCCCTGGCAATCTGGCACTTATCTCCTATTCTGTGGATAGGGTATAATTAAAGGGGTACTATGCCCCTAGTCATCTTATCTCCTATTAAAAGATTAGGTGATAAGATGTCTGATCGCGGGGGTACTGCCACTGGGGACCCTTGCGATCTCGGCAGCGGCACCCCAGACAGATGGTGCATGGAGCAAACTTTGCTTCATGCCAGATGACTGGTGATGCGGGGCAGAGGCTCGTGACGTCACAGCCATGCCCACTCAATGCAAGTCTATGGGAGAGGGCTTGACTGCCGTCATGCCCCTCCAATAGACTTACATTGAGGGGGCATGACCGTGATGTCACCAACCTCCGGCGGTGTACCCGACGCTGTAACCGAACGTCAGATGCAGCAGAGAGATCGCGGGGTCCCCAGAGGCGGGACCCCCGCAATCAGACATCTTATCTCCTATACTTTGGATAGGGGATAAGATGACTAGGGGCAGAGTACCCCTTTAATTATACCCTATCCACAGAATAGGAGATAAGTGTCAGGTTGCAGGGGGGTCTGATTGCTGGGATAAGTAAAAAAGAAGTACCCCTTTAACGAAGTCAGCGGGTTCATCTAACTTGTTTGATGTGCAACTTTAGACAACTGTTCGGTTGGTCTATAGAGGTTGTTCTGTAGGATAAACTACAAATATTTGGCAAATCGATCTCTTCCCTTCTCTGTAGAGGAACCATCTCTGTGAAGGGGCCTCTATTCATGGGATGGGGTTCTATTGCCAATGCCCATAACTGATAACCTGAAAAATCCAACATGTCAGATCAACTTTGATAAATATGCAGAGACATCTAAAGCTGGGCATCAGACTAAATATCTACGCAGATTGCTGTTGGGAATGTACAGTAAACTTCTGTAAGGTTTGACATTGTTTGTAAACAGCGTGTCTCAAGATGACTAAGCCAGTCCTTATCTGCAGTCTATCAGAGTTCACTTTTATAGTATTGTTTTGTTATATGGGGCTTTCCACTGAAACTCAACCAACAGCTTCTTCGCAACCCTTAATCTTACAAAGGACCACCTTGTCCCGAGTCATATTTCATTCATCTGTATTTACCCATTGTTTACGTTCTTTTTTTAAATTTCAACTAGGTCATGGATTTTGGAAACAGAACGTAATGGGATAACCTGCAGCACAAAGAAGGGATTATTTAAACTGTGACCAAATACCTGGACCCTTCAGCAACATGACACCGGCTTTCTTCTAGTTATGGGTAGCATAATTTTCATCTGAAGCTAGCATATGGCACAGCACAGCCACATCTGAAGGCTAGCTGGCAAGCAGACATTGTAACCTAAGCTAACCTTCACCCCTAACAAAGGGATGAGAGAAGTTTGTTCTTTTCTGACCGAATCAAATGGTTGTTGGGAATGAACAGAACACACAGTGAACACACAAGAGCTGAATACAGAAGCACAATGGAAGAAAGCCAATGATATTAACTGGGAAGAATAACTCAAAGCACCTTTATATGGTAGAGGACGAGTATACAGGTAATCCCACCTCATAAAGTGTTGGTGGAACTTGATGGACATGGTCTTTTTTTCAACCGTACTAACTGATTGATTGGGTTCAGACTTCTGGGACCCCCACCGATTATGGGAGTGAAGGTGACCCAGCATTGGTCAAAATATTGGATATCAGCCAATGGAGATTTGTTTTATTAGCTGTAGAATTTTATAAGGGCCTCATGCACAAGGGCATAGTATGTCTGTGCTGTAGGGTTTCATAATATGAGACGCATAGACTGCTATAGTTTTATGCTGTACATCTATGTGACTCCAATTTTATATAAGGCATTTTTCACATATTTTATGGAATATATCAGGAAAACAATATATATACTCCCCATATAGTGAATATATCAGGAAAACAATATATATACTCCCCATATAGTGAATAAAAAAATGCTTAAAGGGGTACTCCGCTAAAAACATCTTATCCCCTAGCCAAAGTATAGGGGATAAGATGTTAGATTCCGGAGGTCCCACCGCTGGGGACTCCTGCGATCTCCGGCACGGCACCCCTGTTATTGGGTCCATGGAGCAGATTCCACTACATGCCCGATAACTGGCAATGCCAGCCGTCACACGCCCTCCATTCACATCTATGGGAGGAGGCGTGACAGCTATGGACTAGCCGTCATGTCCCCTCTCATAGACATGAATGGAGGGGGCGTGACGTCACAGCGCCGTTGCTGCCTGCCCAGAGATCGCGGGGGTCCCCAGCGGCGGGACCCCCACGATCTAACATCTTATCCCCTATCCTTTGGATAGGGGATAAGATGTTTTCAGCGGAGTACCCCTTTAAAGGCCCTTTAATATGAGCCATTTATCAGCTGCCAAACGAGAAAACACTTATTTGTTGGCTGATCTTTTGTATGGTGATTTTATTGATTGTTATCGGCCGCACACTGACCTGTGTAAAGAGGGGGTGGCCGACCATTCATGACTAATTTTATTGGCCGCACAGTTGGCTCAGCAATGAGCGCCGATCAGCAAGATCAGCGTTCATTTCCTGCCTCCTTATGGTCCGTGTTAAAAGGGCCCTAAGATCTATGTACTGTTGTAATATTGGGTACTACATAAGTTACTGGAAATCAATAAATTAGTGTTTACTAACCAGCGTGTCTTTAGATAGATCAGTGAAATGAGAATATAATGTGCGTACAATAAAAATAAGGCTAGCGCCACCTTCCATTATACCATTTATCTGCTTCAAGTATTTTATAAACATGTTTATTAAACATTGTGAGCCCTAAACACAACACAAAAACATTGCGTATTATACCGTATAGCAGTGTTTATCAATCAGTGTGCCTCCAGCTGTTGCAAAACTACCACTCCCAGCATGCCCGGACAGCCTTTGGCTGTCCGGGCATGCTGGGAGTGGTAGTTTTTTAACAGATGGATGAACACTGGTTAGATAACACTGGAATAGACAGTAAATATTACAAGTATTCTTCGTAGATTAAAATAGTGGAACCCATATATGATTATGGCCAAACTTTTTTACTTCCCAACCTAATTCTACCTCCAAACAGCAAGAGGTGCTCTAGGCAATCTGGCGCTCTACTAAGATACTGATGTAAAAATAAAAGAATTATGAGTTAATTATTTGTGCATATGTTATAATTACTTTTGCAAAAGTTCATTTATTTACACTACAATTTCAGGCCTTGGTGTTCTGCAGTTAAACAAGACTCTGGGGCTATTCTGACCATTTGAATGAATATCCCTATTTCTTGTTTTACATAAAGACTTAGGGTAAATGGGCATGGGACAGATTTGCTGCAATTTGTCCAAAATCTGCAGGGAAATCCACACTACACTGTGGATTTCTAGGATTAAAGGAGTTATCCAGACTTTATAAACTTTTCAATATTGTGTCTATGATGCCGAGTTATGTCTCAAGTGCTTTATTTGCCTTACATGTGTGGGGTGAATCTCCCCCTTTTTTCTGATTTCAGGTTCGGCATTCCTTCGGTGTCTAGATAACTGTTGTTTCATTCTTTTCCCAGGATCCTGTACGGCTCAAGACAACAGCTGATCACAGGGGCAGCGGCACGTACAGCTGGACCGCACAGGTCATCAGGGGGCTGGCTTGTCAGAGAAGACAAGAAGAAGCAAAGCCCCCTGTTTTCTTGAACCGAACAGGATTCTGGGAAAGACTTTAGACAATAGTCATTCAGACACTGGAGGAATGCTGAACCTGGAGGGACCATGAAATCACAAAAAAGGGGGTCGATGCAAGTTAGTGTAGTTCATAACATAGTGTCTTTACCGATGTTTTATGGTGGTCTTGTAATTCTTCTGAGAATTTTGCCCCTATGTTTATTTTTAAGAGCATACAAAATTACTCAGGTTTTTTTCTTGGTTGCAGTGTGACCCGAGACATTACATCACTAGTCATGTGATCAGAGGGAACAGTGGAGTTCTGTTTTTGCAGCAGCTGGAGGCACTCTGGTCAGATAACACTAGCCTATTGCATTGAAGAGATCATAGGTGTGTTTCAATGGGTGGGGTGGCTGATGTGTGGGAGGGAGAAAAGTGACCTCACACTTACAAACAAGGAATGATGGGATTTGTAGTTAAAGGGAACAAACTCCAACAAGAAATAGCCAGTTCACAAAAAGATAGCCACAGAGCTATGGTAATCTCACAACATAGCCATTTAGCCCCAAGACAAGCGCCGATCCTTCCTAAGCATGTCCATTACTGTCTGGCAGGTACATACTAAAATCACCTTATGGTAGTTAATCTCTTTAAACTATAACTTGGTATCACAGACAGGATAGTGAAAAGATAATAAAACATGGATAACTCCTTTAAAGGGGTAGTCCAGTCTTGAAAAACGTATCCCCTATCCTAAGGATAGGGTATAAGTTTCAGATTGCTAGGGGTCCGACTGCTGGGACCCCCCGTGATTTCTCGTATGGGGCCCCGTCTCTCCGACCCAATAGCGTGTGTCGATTACCGCACGAAGCGGCGGCCGACACGCCCCCCTCAATACAGCACTATGGCAGAGCCGGAGATTGCCGAAGGCAGCGCTCCAGCTCTGCCATAGAGTTGTATTGAGGGGGCATGTCAGCCGCTGCTTCGTGCGGTGGTCAACACGCCCCCTTCCCACGGGCTGCCGAGGCCCCATACGGGAAATTGCGGGGGGGGGGGGGGGGGTCCTGCGGTCAGCTGCCCCCCCCCCCCCCCCCCCGCTATCTGAAACTTTCCCCTATCCTTAAAATAGGGGATATATTTTTCAGGATTGGACTACTCCTTTAACAAAAAAACAAAAAAACATTTATTTAATAAAATCCACAGCATAATTTTACTGCAGATTTTGACTTCCCCATTGAAGTCAATAGGACAAACCTAAAATCCAGGACATTTTAAAAGTACAGATCTATGTACACGCAGGGAATTTTTGCATCATATGTTCAGAGCTCATTCACATGGCTGGTATTGTAACCTGTTGCAGATGTGCAGAAAATCTGCAGAAAACCTGCATTAACTGTTAGCCCTCATGGAATCAGATTTTTCTTTGAAAGCCTCCAAAGCTGTGTCACCATTTTTTCTTAACCAATGAAAATAAAAATAAACCATTAATCTTTTATTTTTGTTTTTTATGTTAAAAGGCACCAGAATAAATATAACCTATCTGCGCTTGTCAAACAGCTTGGGACACCTGCCAAAAATACTAGGTTGAGTGCCAGGTCTCAGTGCGGCCCGTGGGAACTCCTAGGCAGGGTGAGCCGGTGATCTTTCATCTCCTCCTACCTTGCTCTCTGAATCACTGGAGGCTGCACCTTGATTGTGTAAAGATAGCAATGTAAAAATAAGGCTGTATAAATGGAGGCCTGAGGAATGCACTTTCCTGATAGAAGTTATCAGGCGGCAGGTAGCGACTGTAAAGGTCTACAATGTACTCTATGCAGGGACGTGCACAGACATTTTGGGGGGCAGGGCCTGAAGTGAAAAAAGGGCACTTCTCATATTTATTTATTTAAATTCCCACATAATGATGCCCCACTGCCCAGTGTCAAAAGGGCAGGGGCTCAAGCCCCGTTTCTTGTCAATGTGTGCGCGTCCCTGACTCTATGAGTTAAGTATAAAAACTGCCTATAAAAAGGTAAGAACACTGACCACGGCAATTACCTGGCAGATCAGAGTCGGAGAGAACTATGCAGGCTTGACAGGTATTTACCTTAGTATGTAGTCAATACCTGATATCTCAGGTGTAGCAGAACCTGGGCCTTGCTTGATAGTGCTGTCTATTCACTCCGCACGTTATTTAAACACTCTTGTAAGGTCTTACATAGAAAAGATACCTGTTATCATTTCTCCTGCACAGAGGCGAATACAGGTGTGGCATATATTTTAATATACGGAATGTGTTTACAGCAGGTAACAATCAATAAGAAGAAGAGATTTTTCGACTAGTTTTGGCCATACACATTATGGTGCCCAAACACCTTCAATAGTGGTCAGTAGAGATGAGCGAACTTACAGTAAATTCGATTCGTCACAAACTTCTCGGCTCGGCAGTTGATGAATTATCCTGCATAAATTAGTTCAGCTTTCCGGTGCTCCGGTGGGCTGGAAAAGGTGGATACAGTCCTAGGAGACTCTTTCCTAGGAATGTATCCACCTTATCCAGCCCACCGGAGCACCTGAAGGCTGAACTAATTTATGCACGATAAGTTATCAACTGCCGAGCCGAGAAGTTCGTGATGAATCAAATTTACTGTAAGTCCGCTCATCTCTAGTGGTCAGCCTAATATTCATGTGTACTCCGTTGCCAGATAGCTCTGGCGGAGGCTTATCTTAAGTGTGCATTCACTTCACATTTTTTCAATACAGTTTCCCTATACGTTTTCTATGTGAAAACCGAACTGAACCGTATTGAAAACGTATGCATTGACTCTCCATTGAAAATCGTATGCCAAAAGATGCATCAGGTTGTGTCTGTTTTGCATCCTGTAAGGTTTTGTCAGTTTTTTTTCCTGTACCCAAAACCGTAGCCTATCACGGTTTTTGGTCCGGGTAAAAACTGTATTAAACTGTATACGTTTTTTTTAAACATGGGAGTCAATGGGAACCATACAGAACTGTATGTGCGTACGGTTCCATCCGTTTTTCACCATGCGGTTTTTGACTTTCAACTGTTTTTTTTCTTGGAATTTCAATCAAACAAGTGAAACTTTATTCATAATGGAGTGAAAAGTTAAAAACGTATACGTTTTTTTCTTAAAAAACCGATGCAACCGGACATCATTTTTTTTAACTATATACGGTTTTTAACTGTATACGGGTTAAAATAGACCAGTGGTCTCAAACTGTGGCCCTCCAGATGTTGCAAAACTTCAACCCCCAGCATGCCCAGACAGCCAACGGCTGTCTGGGAATGCTGGGAGTTGAAGTTTTGCAACATCTGGAGGGCCACAGTTTGAGACCACTGCTGTAGGCAGTTGCCCGGCACCCCCAAAGCTGTTGGGTTTCTCAGCTATACACATTTTACTCCATATTGGCCACAGTTGTTTACACTCTCCATACATGATTAACCAGGCAACAAACAATCTTTTTCAAAATGTTCTGGGAACATTCTTTCCTAAAAGATTGTTCATGGATTAAAGATGTTTCATCTGACAAAACAGTCTAACACAGACCATGTGGTTGAAATTGTTAATTTTCATTAGCTTTTACATTTCTGGACACCTTAAAGGAAATTCAGGTGGTAAACATTATTGTTATTATTAATTTTTTATTTTTTTTTCAAATCAACCGGTGCCAAAAAGGTTAACAGATTTGTAAATTACTTCTTTTAAAAAATCTTAATCCTTCCAGTATCTATACTACAGAGGAAGTTGAGTTGTTCTTTTCTGTCTGACCACAGTACTCTCTGCTGACACCTCTGTCCATGTCAGGAACTGTCCAGAGTAGGAGCAAATCCCCATAGCAAACCTCTCCTGCTCTGGACAGTTACTGACATGGACAGAGGTGTCAGCAGAGAGCACTGTGGTCAAACAGAAAAGAACAACTCAACTTCCTCTGTAATATACAGCAGCTGATAAGTACAGAAATGATTAAAGGAGTACTGTAGTGGTATATAACTTATCCTCTATCCAAAGGATAGGGGATAAGTCATAGATTACGGGGGACCCTACTGGCACCCCCACGATCTTCTGTATGGGGCCACGGCAGTCTGCATACATGACGCGGTGGCCGACACCCACCCTCCATGTATCCCATAGAGATACATGGAGGGGGGGTGTCTGACGCGTCTTCCTGTGGGGGTCGGCACAGCACTTCTTGCATACTGCTGCGGCCCCATACAGGAGATCGCAGGGTTGCAGGGGGTCCCAGCAGTCGGACAACCCCCCACGATCTATAACTTATTCCCTATCCTTCAGATAGAGGTTAAGTTATATTCTACTACAGTACTCCTTTAAGATTTTTTTTTATAGAAGTAATTTACAAATCTGTTTAACTTTCTGGCACCAATTGATTTGAAAAAAGTTGTTTTTCACCGGATTACCCCTTTAATCCCATTTGGGTACCTCAATCCACAAGTACAAATTGTGTATTCTCACTATAGGGATCAATGATCCTAATTCTAGGTCTATGTAATGCATGCCTCCCTGGAAACACCTAATGAACAGCAACAAAAAAGAAATGCAATTCATAATATTGTCAGCTGGAAGGCCTGATGAATGGACAACGATATAATAACTATGTTCGAATTACTATGGATTCAAGTATTGTCTTTTACCTCCATAGTATTTGCATAGCACTGAATCCACGCATATTGGCTGTTTTGTGCCCCAAAGCAACGAGAAATTGAACAATGCAAAGAGTTTGTATGAAACAATAGAATCATATTTCCCATTTTCATAGTGTATAGTGATGTCTTTAGACAAAAATATGAGGGAAAAATGTGTTATTGAAAATCTAATTCCAATATAGCCCACACTAGATGCCCAGATAGTCATACAGTCTGGCAACCAAAGGAAATAACACTCACTATGAACATATTCGTAGGAACAAACTAGAGAAAAACGGAAGACAAAGGGGAGAGAACAGAATTTCCTTATTATCCTATTTCTTGGTCTAAACATTCTCAAGACAGAATGGTAATTTGTAGGAGAAAAGTCATGGGCGTTGGATCTCAAGAGCTTAGACTATGGGTGGAGGGGGTTTAAGGTGCGCCTTGAATAAAATGACTAGGAAACCAGATCATTTCCACATAAAAGGACAGAAGTTGGGCGTCTGTAATCCCGTAAAGACAATTCAGTAAGGAGGCTACCTTTGGGATACCTTTTCCTAATAGTTCCTTTGGAAATATGACAGAGCTGACAAGACTTAGCATGTTGGCCATGGTGAGTTTTTATGCGCTGGTGCTGGCAGAACTCCAGTGTCTTGCACTGATATTTATCCAAAATTATGAAATAAAACATTTGTTTGTGCAACATCTTGGTGATTTTATTACTAATGTTCAATACATAAGGTTATGAAACTTGAAAGAAGATACATCACTAAAAGTAACAAAGGTCAGGAGTTTAGGTGTAAAAATCAAACAAACAAATAGTGAAAAAAAAAATCAACAATGTAGGTGCCTGATATGTAATCCTATAGCAGGATGATATTTAAAAAGATGCTTTCATATCAATATCAGTTGGTATGAACAAAACTAAGAATAATTGATGACCACGGTAGACCACTATGGGCACCATTACATCCCCTTCTAGAACTTCTGGAAACCTCTCCCAGAATTTAAATTGTAAATCTACCTACTGTCTAAAGTTTATCTATTACTGTGTAGCTGATCAGATAAAACAAGTTGGGAAAGCTGGGGGAAGATCCCATTAGTTGTTATGGTGGTCATACTGGTTTCTATCCAGCTTTTCCAGGCACTGAACACTCATCCCCCCAATATTGTATTCTAGACTCTTAAAATAACACTAACACAAAAAAGAATAAGGAAGTAAAATTCCTTAGTCCTTTACAGACAGGATGTCAGTGACAAGACAGGATGGTTAGCTACAAATACTAAGCATAACAAGTATGTGAACCTTTAAAGTGGAACTATTTCTGTTGGCAAAGTCGCCTATAGCAATAAGAGTAACACTTTTAAGGTATTTTTTCCACTCTTAAGGGTGTTACTTATGTGGTGGTTTTGTCACAGTGATACAGTTTCTTTGCTGCAACTCTTGCGAAATTGCAGCACAGATGCAGCAGTTTTTCCAACTATGTCATGGAGGAAGTCAGCATCATATATGTATATGCTCACACAGCACTAATCTCCGAAATGTCTGCAACAGAAAATATGGCCATTCATCTCAATGGATTTATCTTGGTGGAAAACACATGAATTGCTGCTAGAAATCAGGGTAAACATATCCTAAGGCCTGGATAAGATATATCCAGCATCCAGCTCAGTGAAGCCAGCCTAAATCTGATCTTTTTTAGGATTTGGCACCCATTACTTCTGAATGCCAAATGGGGGAGCGCAGCAAGACTTTTTTCCCCGTCCAGTGTCTGTGGTCGTTTCAGACCATTCAATATCAAAATTGAGACTCCAAATGAATGTGAACTGTTAATAGGATCTGTTCTATAATTTGTTTCCCTTACCTGCTTTTTCTGAAGCATCGGAGCTTCTACATAACCTAAAGGAGTTATCCAGTCTAAAAAAACTTATCCCCTACCTGCAGGATAGAGGATAACTGTTAGTTTGTCGGTGTCCAACCGCTGGGACCATCCGCAATCTCCTGCACTGTGCCCCGGCTCTCCCCATGAATGAAGCGGTGTCGGCCACAGCACAAAGCAGTGGTCGACCGCGCTCGTGTATCTCCAGCTCTCCCACAGAGATGCATGGAGCTGGCATTTCGGCCACCACTTTGTGCCGTGGTCGACACACTTCATTCATGTGGAGAGCTGGGGTGCCAGGCAGGAGATCCCATTGGTTGGACCCCCTTCCCTGAGTTTTGACACTTGCAGATAGAGGATATGTTTTTTTAGACTGGATTACTCCTTTAAGGTTACGTAGAACATCCGATGCTTCAGAAAAAGCAGCAGAGGGAAACGGATGATAGAACTTATTGTATTCACTTGAACCTTACCAGATTGGTCTCCAAACCCTTCTTCACTTCAATTCTATGAGAGCATGAACATAATGCTTATCCCTGTCCATTTAACTGAGTAGGCTATGCATGAAATTTACAATATGGTGGGTATACCACCGACTACCATGAGCCTCCATGACAGACAGCCAGAAGTGCTTTGAATGGAAACTCAGATAGCAGGAAGTGCATAGAGCAGTGGTCTCCAAACTGTGGACCCCCAAATGTTGCAAAACTACAACTCCCAACATGCCCGGACAGCCGTTGGCTGTCCGGGCATGCTGGGAGTTGTAGCCTTGCAACATCCAGAGGGCCAAGAGTTTGGAGACCACAGCCCTATAGAAACAAATAATAAATACCCTAAAAGCTGCACTTACTGGATAAGAGGATGACTAAAAATTACTTACAACCAGTCAACCAAAATATGATATATTGTGACACAGCAGGTTGAAAATTTGCAAATCATTGCCCATAATTCCCGGTGTGAGGTGAGATTTCCGAACCCATGCAAAAATCATGTTGTAGTTTGTATCTTTTGCATCTGCGTGGGAATTGCTTGCTGGGAACGCAAAGATGTCTTCTCTCCAAACAATGCTGCTATTTAAAGCCCGTACGTCAAATGTCCCCTCCCCACTATAATTGAAAACATGTCCTTTCATAAATAAAACCAAATACTACTCCAAAAGATTCCTAAATCAATGGATTTCGTTGAGTCTGAAATTTGGCATCTTGTCAGAATTGTTCTTTCTACTATGCACAAATACAAAACACCATGTATATAGTCACTGACATTGTTCAAATATGCCTTGGTGTGTACACACAGGGGGAGATTTATCAAAACCTGTGCAAAGGAAAAGCTGCCCAGTTGCATAGCAACCAATCAGATCGCTTCTTTCATTTTGCAGAGGCCTTGTTAAAAATGAAAGAAGCAATCTGATTGGTTGCTATGGGCAACTGGGCAACTTTCCTCTGGATAGATTTTGATAAATCTCCCCCACAGCGTGGGAGATTTATCAAATCCTGTCCAGGGGAAAAGTTGCTGAGTTGCCCATAGCAACCAATCAAATCACTTCTTTCATTTTCCAGAGGCCTTTTCAAAAATGAAAGAAGCGATCTGATTGGTTGCTATGGGCCACTCAGCAACTTTTACTCTTGACAGGGTGTGGTAAATCTCTCCCAGTATCACCATGGTACAAGAACCAATGTGCACAAATGCTTTTGTGATATAGTTTGATCATTGATTCCATACAACCTGGCAGTGAACAGCAGTGTGTGTCACTATAATACAAGATACAGTAGCACAATAAAGGGGTGAGGGCCACAGAGGGTGCTAAAATGGCACAAGGAGGTGAGAAAATGGCAAAGGGGGTAATGAAATGGAACAGGGGTACTAATAATTCAAAGGCCGTGTTCACACGTCTGGAATTTCTGCATTGGAATCCCGCCGGAGATTCCGGTGCAGCAGAGTCCCATTGTATGGGATTCTGCTGCTCTGTCACACTGCGGAATTTCCGTGCCAGATGAAACTCCATTTTCTGTGTCCGCACAGGAATGCGCCATCTCCCCTAGCCCTGGCATATTATGCTGGTGCCCGTAGTCTCCAGAATGCCTATACAGTGATTTTCCGTGCGGACATTCCGGATGTATGAACAAAGCCTAAAAGCTGTGACAAAATGTTTGAAGTAGTGGGTGGGATTAGACAGACATGTTGCGGGATCGGAGGGGGGCGGTAATGGTCAGAAATCCAGGAGTGGGATTTAAAAAGTTCTGCGCAGGGCTCTAGTACGGTGCACAAAGGATTTACAGTTCTGTCATATGCTTGGCCCAAAACTCTTCATAGATTCTATATATATGACAACATAGTAATGGAGGATAGATCACTGTATAACTTGTTCGCTCAGGTTGATCAGATATACAGAGCTTGTAAAGCAGGTTTTACGGCTTCATGCTAAAGTGGCACAGACTCTCTATTGCAATGGAGGATGGATCAAGATATAACTACCTATGTCTGTCATTCAGGAGTTCTATGGGTTCTGTATCAGTGGCCATACTTGTTCATGAAGCTTTGTCAGATACAGATGAATATAATTTCAATAACTGGCGATTTCATTTATGCTAGGTGTTCCTGATGGTTAAACATGGTGGAAGCTGCCATGTTGTCCATTAGTAATACCAAAGCGATCTTTAAAGTTAGAGGCAGTGATGTCACGTATGCCTCACTACAATGTCACTTCAGGGAACTGTCTCATTCATGAGGGAAATGGAGGTAAGATTGACATTTCATGAAGAGTAACCACTACACAAAAGCTAATAGATGGGATGAATATGTTTCTAGAGCACAGGACACAATTGTTTTTTATTTTGGGGAGGAGGGGGGAATCTTCTTTCGGCATCTTGAAATCTATTTATGTGTATCCTGTGGTGTTCCCCTCCCCTCCAGGCCAGCTCAGATTTCCTCTAGCAGTATCAATAGCAGAGAGGATCACACAGCTAACCAGTTTGGCCTTTACATTACTTCCTTTAACTATTTCAAAACTAAAAAGGCTAAAAAGACATTACAAAGAAGCATTTTCCTGACTGGTTTTAACTAGAAAATATAATGCATCTAATATCACATAAACTATAAAACATCATGTGCACTATAACCGCATTAAAATATATATATATATATATATGTACGGTATATCACATATACAGTACAGACCAAAAGTTTGGACGCACCTTCTCATACAGAGTTTTCTTTATTTTCATGACTATGAAAATTGTAGATTCACACTGAAGGCATCAAAACTATGAATTAACACATGTGGAATTATAGACATAACAAAAAACAACTAAAAATATGTCATATTCTACGTTCTTCAAAGTAGCCATCTTTTGCTTTGATTACTGCTTTGCACACTCTTGGCATTCTCTTGTTGAGCTTCAAGGGGTAGTCACCTGAAATGGTTTTCACTTCACAGGTGTGCTGGTGTGGAGGAGGAGGTGTGATGGTGTGGGGGGGGCTTTGCTGGTGACACTGTTGGGGATTTATTCATAATTGAAGGCATACTGAACCAGCATGGCTACCACAGCATCTTGCAGCGGCATGCTATTCCATCCGGTTTGCGTTTAGTTGGACCATCATTTATTTTTCAACAGGACAATGACCCCAAACACACCTCCAGGCTGTGTAAGGGCTATTTGACCAAGAAGGAGAGTGATGGGGTGCTGCGCCAGATGACCTGGCCTCCACAGTCACCAGACCTGAACCCAATCGAGATGGTTTGGGGTGAGCTGGACCGCAAAAAGGCAAAAAGGGCCTAAAAGTGCCAAGCATCTCTGGGAACACCTTCAAGACTGCTGGAAGACCATTTCAGGTGACTACCTCTTGAAGCTCATCAAGAGAATGCCAAGAGTGTGCAAAGCAGTAATCAAAGCAAAAGGTGGCTAGAACCTAGAATATGACATATTTTCACACTTTTTTTTGTAATTCCACATGTGTTAATTTATAGTTTTGATGCTTTCATTGTGAATCTGCAATTTTCATAGTCATGAAAATAAAGAAAACTCTGAATGAGAAGGTGTGTCCAAACTTTTGGTCTGTACTGTATGCAAAAATATGTTGTGTGTGTGTGGACAACAGAAACCAAAATCATATATGTCCTATTTTTAGGTTATGAATAGTAAAGGTCAAATTGAAACTCATATACAGAACTGATCATACATCTTGCAGCATATGTGACCTCCTCTGAGGCCTAACCTTCCTCTAGACCATGTGGTAGCAACTTATCCTGTCATCTGTCTAGCTTGAGGCAAATACCAAACATCATTCACAGTGGCCAGGATGGTGGCCACACCATGCTAAGAAAACAAGAGATAGAGCACTTAGGAAATAGGCTTTATGCCCAACTATATCTTGAGGTGATTCTTCATTTATATTAGAATACAATTTATAAGAGTGAGCACATAATCTACTCAAACTTCATACAATATTGGTTCTTCAAGTTTAGAAATTTAGAAAGTCATGTGTTCATTTCAACAAACTTTATTATTTCCAACAGCCGGACAGTCTGCACAATGTAACAGGAAACCATAACTTAGCCCCATGCCAAAGAGACTTTTATACAGAGGGATTATAAACTGGTATCCGACTTTCGACTCAAACTTAAAATTGTGGCAGACCTAGATTTTAAGACAGAGTCAAAAGTCTCATACACTTGGAAAATGACCCACTAGCTGACTACAATTGGGTCTGTGCGGGTCATATGAGTGAATGGTGTCAGTGCCTGTCTCTGCACAAATATGATTGCAACCAATTTTAATGGTATCTGTCCCACAGAGGCACTGATCATGATGTAAACCGGACCTAAGAATACTGAAGGAAGGTAAAGCATAAGGTAAGTCAAGAGAAACAGAAGAGGCCTAGGTTGTATAAGCTTTGGATAACATGAATATGGAAACTTAAGGCCTGAGAGGTCAGATCAAGGTACATTTCCTGACTCCTGTTACAGACCTGTCAAATTACACGTGAAGCTCTGCATCCGCAGCATTGCTGGATACACTAGGCAGAATGAAATGAAAAACACTAGGGTTCCTACTAGTGTAATCATTGCTAATGTGTGGTAGGAAAGTATAAGAAACATCAGCCTATCTACATGCCACCCTAATACTGCTACCTACATGCCACCCTACATGCTGCTCTGTGCACACTACTGTACTATGTATACACATTTAGTTTTAGGCATTATATACTCAACAAGAATGTTTCTTCCTTTTAAACCACAAATGTAATATGATTGACATCTGACTACTAACTAAAACCTGTGACCAATGTGTTTCATTTACAAAGTAGATACACCTCAAGCAAAAGAAACAAGATATCACTAGGCTAAAACATGTATACAGGACCATTCCATATTCACAAAAGGCAGCTAAACAGAAATATCTGTAGATAGTATCTCCTTAAAAAGCCAAGTGTAACAACAAAGTCATAACATATATTTCTAGAATCCACAGTTTATGCCCATCGTGTCATGAAAACCAAACAACCTACCTTACTGTGCTTTAAAAATATCTCCTGTTTCTGCAAATAGGTACATAAAATCCCAAAGATCCTTCAATATCATCATTCCTGCTAGTGACAGAGCAATTCCTTCTCCTCCCTTTTCATCTCAGAGTTTGGATGTTTTGGAAAGACGCTTTCCCATGCTTTCATTAAGGAAAGGTAACACCCACTAAAAATGGGACATTGCCTTAGGCTTCTCTAAGCGCCCTATGCAGGTCTAGCCCTTGCCACCTCTCTGGCTAGACAAACCCAGCAAGGAGAATCTATGTGGCCTGTGCATTGGATAGAAACAAGAAAGAAACATAGATGCATCGGTGAAGCAGGGACTTCCTGACTAACAAGCCCTGCAAGTTGCAAGTAGACACAGAGAGGAATAAAAAAAAGAGCAGAGCTCCTACCAATTTATGTAATATATTTTACTAATATAAATGTAAAAATAAAAGTTTGACTTCAGAACATAAAATGTGTATGTATAATGGATCAGGACAAAGCACCAGCATATTTGCATGTAGAAATTTCTATTGAGAAGCCTTACGTGCCAAACTAGACATTTGGAATAATATGGAAACCACACATCCAACGCTAACTTGATAGCATATACTAATTGTACTAATTAAGATATATGTCACTTTCGTGACTGTGACAATGAAATACATAAGGCCAACCATAACAAGGGTTCTTCAGATCTTACTTACAATAGTCAAGTTGTGCAAGAAAATGTTTCAATGGGTACTTTCACCTAGAACACGCTATTTCAGGTACGCATAGCCTATACAAGCACATGTCGAGCAATTAATATATACAATTTATTTCTATTATGTATGCGGAAAGTGACAACTGACTTCCACTAAGTCGAAAGTGAATGTCATAGACTTACAAATAGGTTCTCTCAAAAAAGGCCTTGAAAGCGCAAAATTAGAAATAAGAAAACCGTATCACACAGGTACTCCATTTAACAAACACAGACTGCAGTAGGAAGGATGCAGATAGTGATGTCTATCGACTTCATGTAACTTATTTACAACTAATTGTTAACATATTACACAGCTAGGTATGGTGAGAGAGCAACAGCAACAAAACCTGCTTAAAGGAAACCTGCAAATACCAAACTAGGCTCAGATATATATATATATATATATATATATATATATATATATATATGCATAGCACTTACTGGAGGGGGATCTGTAGGCTATATAGGCACTAAAATCAGAATCTGTAAGTCTGAAGAAACAAGAGACTCTACTGTTTTATGCCTGGTGGATGCTCCTGGTCAAGTCCACAGGGCAGGACATATAGAACATTTTCTTGATGTTCTTAGAATTCCTTTTTAATACACCACTTATGTACTAGATACTCTATGACACTCATCGCTCTTAGGCCATCAGTGTGAATATGCAGAAGTAAGGGGAAACATTGGAATGTACAAGGCTGGAAACCCTTGGATTGTTACTGTCAATATGTTATCTGGTTATCAATTCCCCTAAGTTTCTTACTCACAGTTATTCTGGGATATATTCAATTCTAGTAAAACAATGTGGGTGACTTCTGACATTTAGGTGTTTTTCGTTCATAGCTTTAGTTGTATGTGCGTGCCAAGAGAGGCAAATTCTGACAAGCCCTCAATGCTACTACTGCCACATAGCATTATAGGATGTATCACCATAAACACATAAAAGAAAGGTAGTGGAAATAGTGACAATAATCAGTCATTCATTTCTACTTGGTAAACGTATGGTAACTTGAGCACTCTTTCTGTGCATAGATTTCTGGACAGTCCATAAAAATACGGGACTTTTTTCTGTGATTTTTTGAGGCATGTAGCAGCTCAAAGTTATTCTATCATCATCATTTTACAGATCACAGTAAATGCTCAGTCAAAAGCTTTCCCAATCAACACATGCACATACATGCTTGGCTCAATAGAGGGAAGAAGGCTTCTGCCAGACACTTCTGGTGACAGCTTACCTCCCCAAAAACAAAAGGATCAGACAGGCTGAAATCCAACATGTCCGACCCTTCTCTCAGACGTCTGCTATCAGGGTGTCAGAAGGCCACCATACACGTTAGGTGGTCAGCAAATCCTGGCAAAAAACACAGGTTTGGCCAACTTTACATAATGTGCATAGCCAGCTTCTGAGTGTCTTACTATAGCAGTCATTAAGAATCAATGGCCTATCCTTAGCTGTGTGTAGGGGCTGCAATACCCATCTAAGCACTGCAGCCCGTTTACTGTTTTGTTTTATACTGCACAATTCCATCACATTCATAGTGGCTATCCATAGTATTAAAGCTTCATCCCATAAGTGATACCATGAACAGCTGTGATAGCCTTGTGCAGTACAGAAGAGTGGTAGGTGGTACATTCTATGGCAACCTTAAAGGAGTATTCCGGGCAAAAACATTTTATCCCCTATCGAAAGAATATGGGATAAGATGTCTGATCACAGGGGGCCCGCCACTGGGACCCCAGCGATCTCCCTGCAGTAGCCCGCATTCTATGCGTAGCTGCGTCTGCAGTTTCGGAGACCGACAGGCTTCCGAGACAGGGATGTGACGTCACGCCACCCCCCGTCCATTCATGTCTATGGGAGAGGGCGTTGTGGCCATTATGCCCCCTCCCATATAAATGAATGGAGGGGCGTGGTGTGGTGTGACGTCACGTCCCCGTCTCGGAAGCCCGGCGGTTTCCGAAACTGCAGACACAGCTACGCATAGAATGCAGGCTGCTGCAGGGAGATCAGATATCTTATCCCTATCCTTTCGATAGGGGATAAGATGTTTTTGCCCGGAATACCCCTTTAAACAGCTGACTGGTATAGTTGCTATCCTAAAGAGATAGTCCAGTTCTAAATAACTAGTAGGGGGGTTTAACAGGTTAGTAACATTTTTACCTTAGAATATTTACTTTCATTAGTTTATTTTTTCAACTCTATGATTAGAGGCGGTATTTGCCATTAGGCCTGTGCCTATGGCAGCAGTGTTGAGTGGGGCAGCAATTCAGTAAGAAAAATAAAGATAAACGCTTTTGATTTAGCTACTGCCCTCAAGCTGTGGCCTGGGGATAAATTATATATATTTTCCTCCTTTGGTTGAAGCCCCACCGGTCAGAATTACTTTGAATGTTACCTACAGATTTGAAGCTGTGGCATGCAGATTTGTTGTGACTGATTTATGTTCTGGGTATATGGGTCAGATCCACTGTGAATATGCAACAAAATTAACATGTAACGCATGCATATTTGGACAGATCTGCATAAAAAGTTTTAGATGCTTGTGTAAGCAACTTAATGGGGTGTATTCAGTCCAAGTGCCAAGGGCAGAGCGGGCTGTAAATTTGGCTCTGTCTAGGATGGGCGTTAAAAAGTACACTTCATTAATTTCTTTGAGTTTCTTCAGACTCCCCTATATCCAGATCTTCCCCTTTTATTTTCAAAAATCACAGGATAAGCTGAACCTGTCATCCACTCCACACACCCATCATCATCATTACTGCCATGCTTCAAGCCTTTTATACAGTTTAGTTCCCACAGAAATCTTCGAAGAGGTGGAGACAACACCAGGTTAATTTAGGCTTCTGACACATATTGCTCTCCGCAGCGATATTTTTGGTAGCTATATGCTCATGGGTTGGTATACTTAATATCATATACATGAATAGACTTGTTTTGTTGATATCAAACAACTGAATAAGTAAAGCTGTGTAAAGCTTCCTAATATGCAAATACCCTATATAGCTAAAAATATAACATTCTAACAATTGTTGGAAGACAAAATACTGCTTACTCCATGGGATGAATAAACAGAGAAGAGTATGGGCAATATACAAAAAGCCAGCTAGTCCATGGCACCGTATTTGCCCTTTCATTAAAGTCTTAGCAAGAGTGGCTTTTGTAGCACCCCCTGGCAACCATAACCTGGGACACATGTCCCACCAACACAACATTCCAAATATACACTTACCTTTCATAAAGATGCAGGATCAAAAAGTGCCAAAGAACTTAGTCTTTCCCTTGCAACTTCCTATCTGTTGTAGAAGAAAAGGCTCATAAGATGTTCTGAATGCTTGTTCCCCTTCCTTGTTTTCCACTATGTTCTATGAGGTAAGTGTGCTTTGTGTAGGTTTTTAAATGAGCTAGAGACCAACTCTTCATGAGCCCCCTACCAGTCATAAATCTCTACACATGTCGTTCTGCCAAATATTCATATGCCTGAATGCTAACCATCCACTTATCAATGGGCTTGTACATTATGCATTTTATTAATATACCGCCACTAAAATGACCTTCACCCATGTACAGGTCGAAGCTAGGGTAACGTCAATGAATATACTGGAATCACTGGACTAACTAGAAAAATCAATGATAACACTCAATAATGATAACCAGGGTCTAAAAATAAACTGAAATAAAAATAAATAATAATTTCATGCACAATAAACTAGACCATGCTTCATTTATTTCCATAATGGGAACATCTGGTGAAAAGGATTATTGATGTACTATTGTATATACACTGTAAGCATGTCTGAATGGAAAAAAGAAGGGGGAATCTCTGAAAGGCTCTCAACCAATAACATATATAAATGACCTTCCGGAATCATTATTAGAGTAGGAGCGGCTGTTCTGTGGGATTGACCCACTAGGAAAAGGCATAACATAAAGCTTGTTGGCCTGGTGTAAGATCTATAACACACAAACATCACACATTATTTAGGGCACCTTTATTTTCTTATATGACACAGGAGCCATGGGCCCCCAAAGCACCAAGACTGCAACCCCAATAGCTACACATCTACTGGAAAAATGTAAGAACCCTATATGTTGTCCAAAGGTTATTCTTAGCACTTGCATGCCAATACACAATAACTATATTACTTTTTTTTAATCAAGTAAAAATAACAAAATCATCTTGAAATCACTCCTTAGAGTTTATATTTTTAACTAGTTTTAAACAAAACAAATCAAAGGGAATGTGTAAAAATGACTTATTGCTTAAATCCAGTTTTTTATGTTATACATATTTTTAAATAATTTTGGGTGATTTATTTTTCATTGTTCTATCTATATTATAGATTAATCATATCATCCGGCCACTAAGCCTAATAATAAGTTGAAACTTTCTGTTCTGTAGAGAAAGCTTTTAAGTGATGTCCTCCTATCGTCACAGGTAGGATTGGGCGATGCACAATAGGTGATGGACACAGCTAACCTCCTCCTCCATCCTGCACTGTGACCTCTGCACAGGTCACAGAGCATGGCTAGAAAACTTCCCCACAGAAGCCAATAAGTCAGCTTCAGTGTACTGTTTCCTATGTCCATGAATCTGTTGTACAGCATATCTCTAAATGCTGTGAAGACAGCTCATATAAGATGGTTGCCCCCATAAGTATGTACTAAAAATGAAATAAAAGCATTTACAGTCAGAACATAGAAACACATTAGATAAATAACAACATGTTTTAGTAGCTGGCTTTAATCAGTAAAAATTCTAGGCAATACATCCTTTTACGTAATTATCGATAAGAATGTTATTATACAAGAAAAAGAGATGTTTCTATTCCCTGATTATTTCCCCAACACTCTTTATGACTGAACGGGTTAAGTATCTTGGCTTAGATACTAGCAATCTAAGTGGACAGACCTGCTTGGCAGCATAGAGACATATGGCAAAGAAAAACATGAAGGGGGACTATGAAAAAAATCCATTCAGATAGGCAAACACGCATTCTGGAGCTTTTAGAAGTTATTGCTTAAGGATCATGACTGCTTTGTTTAAATACACAAGATCAGTTTCCTTCTTAATGCACTTGGCAGCTCATCGGCGAAACCTATCAGAGGCGCAGTTGGCAATCTGACCCGGTGCCAATAGGAGATTTTGTGGCTTTCTTTGGGAAGTAATGTTGTCTGCTTATTACAGCACAGCTCTTTAAATCACTGCGCTGTGGGCGTAAGTCCCTAAGTCCTGCCAGCACTCCATGTGGCTGAGGACAAATCACTTTGGGGGCTGAATATCAAGTTATTTGTTTCAATGCAACTTGACATTTATTTGATATCCCCTACTCAGCTCTGTGCGTCAAGTATAATAAACGTTTTTGAGGCGAGCTATGTCAGTGCCAGCTACAGCTCAGGAACTGTCAAGTCTGAATGGCTGGGTAAAAGAAAGCAATATAACCCAATGAGAGGAAGCATATCTACGCTGTGTCAGGATTAAGTTCCTAATGCAAAGTGTAGTCATTCAATAAAAGCAACCAGTAAGTGACATTTTAATATAGAGGTGAATGTGAAATGTCTGAAGTTTATGCTTAAGTGAGACACTGCTGTATACAGCTCAGTCAGGCCTTGCTCCTTTTATACACAGTCAAATTGTCATGTCAAAAAAGTACCTACAGTAACCAACAACGAAAGACTGGAGAACCATGATGACTTGTACATCAAGCTATAAACCAATATAATAGATGCCCCAGCAAGGCCAGATGCTCCTGGTGCCCCACATCTAGAAATCCCCAGTCCACATTGAGTGGGTGGGATTACAGTCTGAGCAGACAGGAGAAGAAGAGGATGACTGCCCACCCAGGCGACTCCTTACAGGCTGGCAGGGGACACCTTTCAAAGTTCAAATCTTTGGAACATCTTCCTGGCATGGTAAGGAAGACTATTTTCCCACATATAATGCATTGCCACACATTTTATATATTAAAATCTGATGTCAGTTTCAACTTTAAATAGTATATAGAAAAGTTATGGAGTGCACACAACAGAACAGCGTGTTTCATGCTGGCAAGAATTGAATCGGCTTAGTTGTATTCCAGGTACAATTTATAACTTAGAAATGGTGAAATGTGGTAACTGAGGTAGCAGAGAATGTGAGATAAGTATATTAAAGGGAAGGTGTTCTGTAAATAACAGCTGTACTATAGACATCCAAAACATGGCCCAACTCATGTTCACTGTCTACAGACTAGACAACACGTTTGTCAAGACCACACAAATAGTATGTATAGGTAATTGTGTTGCAGATTTAAAAACTAGGTAACTTATGTTTATGGGCTAGAAGAAGGCACTACTGATCCCCATTGATACAATGTAGGATATATATATACACAGAAAGCCTAAGCAGGCTAAGTAAACCTTGTACCAATAAAATAGTTATGCTTACTCACAAAGCTGGCCAGGTAGCAGGTAGCCAAAACATCCAAACATGAAGAACTTTTAATGTTTCTATTTCCTGCAAAAACTAAGAACAGTTCTAGATCTTCTAAAAAAAAAACAAAAAAAAAAAAAACACAATACTCTAGGATCTAGTTTATAATATTATTGCAAGGTGAGACTTATGGCCATGTGGGGGCACTTTTTTGATTCTCTAGCACAACCATATAGGCATTATCAGAAGGACATGGCACAAGAAGAGGCTGTTGTAATGGCCTTCAGCCAAGATGGAGACTCAGGAGGAATCCAGAGGAATTCTACAGAAATAGATCTACCGCAATATTTATTATTGTCATGTATAGAGCAGACGCTATTAGGTCATTGGAAAATAGTTCCAAGTGATTTCCACTTGTTAGCAGACTTCTGTTTTGGAAGGAAAACGCAGCCATGTTTGATAAGTAAACCTCATACGAGAAAACGTGGAAACCCATTTTCTGCGTTCTCACGTGATCAGAGAAGAGTGAATCATATATTCTGTAAAATGCTGTATAAACAGGGAACTGATACCGCCTGTCACACTGTTTATACAAAACTTTACAAGGAATTCTACCTTTTAACTAAATGTGGAATAACTACAGAAAAATATGTGACTTAACGTGCAGACAAAAACATGTTTACGAGCTGCTGTCTTACTCCTCAAAAACTCCATATAAACAATCATTTTATCCTAATTTTATTTGCTAACATGTATTGGAATCAATTTATCACTATTCTTTGGACTCTAGCCATTGAAAGCCGGACACAAGTGAAACCTACTTATTACCCAATATATACTGACCACAACACTAAACAAGGACATGAAGGGAATTTGTTGGTTTTCTTGTGAATGACCTGACAAGGAGTGGCAAATATTAGGCAACAAGTGAACAGTCAGTTCTATTGTGGGGTCTTCATGGTATACATTAGTTTGCATCTCCCAAGAAAGGGCAACCAGTGATCTGGCACCAGGGTCATGGACACCAACCACCAAGGCTCATTGGTGTGTGTGGAAAGTGAAGGCTAGACTGACTGGTCCAATCCCACAGAAGAGCTTCTATAGGAGAAATTGCTGAAAAGGTTAATGCTGGTTAGGAAATATGGGTGTCAGAATACACGGTGCAGACTAGTCACAGACTTCATGACGTCCTCCACCAAAATCGACCACAATCCAAATGTGAACATCAGAACTGGATCATCAATCAAAGAAGAAGGCCTGGCCCGATGTATCACATTTTCTTCATATCATGAGGATGACTAAACATGTGTTACCTATCTTGGACAGAAATGGCATCATGATGCAGTATGGGAAAAAGGCAAACTTGTGGCAGTGTTGTGATGCTCTGGGCAATGTTCTGCTGGGTAACCTTGGGTGCTAACATTATTGAGGATGTTACTCTAACATGTACCACCTACATAAGAATTGTTGCAGAATAAATACTTCATGGCAACAATATTGCTAATAACAGTAACCTCTTTTAGTGGGATAAGTGCACTGCCACACTGCAAACACTGTTCAGGAATAGTTTGAGGAACATGACAAAGGGTTCATGTTGTTGACTTTTCCCTGAAATTAAACAGATTCCAATCTGATCACGCATTAATCACCTTTAGAGGTGTTCTATAGTTGTCAGGTATAAAACAATGGGATTTATGCACAAGAAGCATAAGCAGAAAATGCATTTTATTTTCCTCATGACACAGTCCTCCTACAAGCAATCTCTTACATACCTTCTTCTACAGCCAACCAAAACTATTATACCAGGTTTATTAAAATCAATGGCACCCCTATCTTTTGGTGAAATGGTTCAGGAAAATTGCCCAAACTCACCATATAAAGTAGCTTATGGCTCAGAGCTTGGAATAAATACAATAATACAGCCACTGTATACTGTACTGTGACAAGTTGAGGACTTAGTACCCTGACCAGTTTTATTCTCTACACTGACCATCACTCCTGGTTTATCTGCGGCATCATTATAAAGCCGCTGTGAGCAACCTGGTTTGTTTGGGGCTGGACTCCTGCAGTGCCCCCTTTCTCTTTTCCTTCTTTTCTCTACGTCCCTTCTCTGCCATCTTTGTTATCCCTCTTGTGTTAATGAATTCCACTAAAATTTACCATATTTGTTATTTTCAGGAAATATTAGAAAACCTGAACATGTGTTATGACCTCAATTTGGTTCCCTTACTCCTACCCGGTTGACTGCCGTATAATTATGTATCACCTAAGGAATAACAGAGCCCATGAGATTTACATGATTGTATAGTGGAGAATCTCTACAAATCTGATGTTATACTTATTGCTGCATGTCCCTTGTGTGGGATCTCTCACTATTTTATTGTTTTTTTTTCCTATATTGGATAAAGTGTGTTTATTGTTTATACTTCTGTATTTGAAGTTAAAAACCTAATAAAATTTGAATATAAAATAAATATTTATGTTTCTGAAAAGTCACAATGTTATTTAATTTACTGTTGCATGGACCGCATCATCATATTGTGCTGTGCAGAGATTGGCACCAGTCACAGTAGTCCCTTTGTCCACTGGGCTCACAATCTAATTTCAAGAGTACCTGTCACGTCCCACAAAAAGTAACATTACCCAGTACCTAATCCTGATCATGTACATATCATTTTTATGTGTCTACCTATATTTCTCTAACAAACAACTCCCCAGTACAGGTCACCTGTCTAACCCAGGAAGAAGTACAGTGCCGCCTACAAAAAAATCAAAATAGACAAATCGCCAGGTCCAGATGGCATTCACCCCTGTGTTCTAAAGGAATTAAGTAATGTAATAGACTGACCCCTATTTTTAATATTCAGGGACTCTATAGCAACAAGGACTGTTGCCCAGGACTGGCGCAGGGCAAATGTGGTGCCAATCATTAAAAAGGGGGTCAAAAGGTGACCCCAGGAATTATAGGCCTGTTAGTTTAACCTCCGTTGTATGTAAATTGTTTGAGGGTTTTCTAAGGGATGCTATTATGGAGTATCTTGATAAAAATAAATGTATGACTCCATATCAGCATGGCTTTATGATGGATCGGTCCTGTCAAACTAACCTGATCAGCCTTTATGAGGAGGAGAGCTCCAGAGGGCAATCGCTGTATGCCTTATATCTGGATTTTTCCAAAGCATTTGCTACGGTGCCACATAAAAGTTTGGTGCATAAAATGAGAAGCATTGGGCTGGGGGAAAATGTGTGTAAGTGGGTAAGTAACTGGCTCAGTGATAGGAAACAGAGGGTGGGGTATTAATGGTACTTTTTCTGATTGGGTGACTGTTACTAGTGGGGTACCACAGGGGTCCGTCTTGGGTCCTGTTCAATTTAATATATTTATTAATTACCTTGTACAGGGGTTGAATAGTAAAGTAGAAATCTTTGCAGATGATACTAAACTCTGTAAAGTGGTAAACACAATAGAGGACAGTGCTCTGTTACAAATAGATCCGGATAGGTTGGAGGTTTGGGCTGGGAAGTGGCACATTAGGTTCAACACTGATAAATGTAAGTTATTGCACATGGGGAAGAAAAATCCGGTCTGGGATTATGTATTAAATGGGAGCACACTTGGGATAACTGACGTGGATAAGGACTTGGGAGTCTTAGTTAACAGTAAATTTAGCTGTAGTGACCAGTGTCGGGCAGCTGCTGCCAAGGCATATAAAATCATGGGGTGCATCAATAGGGGCATAGATGCCCACGACAAGGAAATAATTCTACCCCTGTACAAATCACTAGTCAGACCACACATAGAATACTGTGTACATTACTGGGCACCAGTGTACAAGAAAGATAAAGTTGAGCTGGAGAGGGTTCAAAGACGGGCAACCAGAGTAATATGGGGAATTGGAGGACTACAGTACCCTGAAAGATTATCAGAATTAGGGTTATTAAGTTTAGAAAACAGAAGGCTTAGGGGCGACCTAATAACTATGTATAACTATATCAGGGGACCATACAGAGATCTTTCCCATGATCTATTTATACCCAGGACTGTATCTATAAACAAGGGGGCATCCTCTATGTCTAGAGGAAAGAAGGTTTCTACACCAGCACAGATGGGGGTTCTTTACTGTAAGAGCAGTGAGACTGTGGAATTCTCTGTTTGAGGAGGTGGTCATGGTTAACTCGGTAAAAGAATTTAAACGGGGTCTGGATTCATTTTTGGAGAATGATAACATTACAGGTTATGGATTCTAGATCTATAGATTAAAGGTTATGCATTCTAGAAGGTTGATCCAGGGATCTACTCTGATTGTCATATTTGGAGTCGGGAAGGAATTTTTACCTCTAGTATGAGTTTTTTTTTGCCTTCCTCTGGATTAACTCAGTAGGGACTCATTAGGTTTATAGGTTGAACATGATGGACTTTGGTCTTTTGTCAACCTTATGAACGATCTGTTGCTTCCATGATTTGTGATCATGTGCTTTGGAGGCGGCCTGTCCTTCACTCTGCATGACTCATCTTCCTCCCTGAGTCTGCTGTGCTGTGCTGGGTCTTTTCACCCAATCACTGCAGGCTGGACTTTGTCCATGCCTGTGCTTCTGCTGGGACAAAGATAATGCTGCCACAGGACAGGATTATGTTCTGTATAGTATGGGGACCCCTAGTGGAGTTTTTCCTAAGCCATGGAAGTACAGTTTTCTGATGAAGAATATTTTTGCCACCAAGACGTACAACATATAAAACGTTTTTGAATCTGACAGTGCCAATTTAACCACATCCGATTCACATAGTTAATGAAGAACACTAGTTTGGACACCAGTGCTGCCCACAAAGTAACATAACATGAGCTTGAAACATACGTGAACTGATATTTACAATATGATTGATAAATATATATATGTGTGTGTATATATATATATATATATATATATATATATTATATACACAGAGTGTGTGTGTGTATATATATATATATATATATATATATATATATATATATCAACAGGAAATTCACAGAAACCTGTAGTTGTATGACGAAAGCTGAAGGAAAACTTCCACCTGAACAATTGATCATTTGGTTGTCGTGCATACATGAGCTGTTTCTCTACAGAGGTAAAAGTACACATTAATATCAGGAAGGACAGACTCATTACCGGTTGATTACCGTATATATAGAATAACACCTTGTAAACTTTCTTTGGCACATATGACCTATTGGAAAAGCCAATATTTCTTACTACATTACACATAAAAACAAAGCAAAGTGCTCGGCAGAAGTAAAGGCAAAAAATAGCTTTTATGTGGTTTTATGTTTTCAGCCATGCTTCTTGATAAATATGCACAAACATTTATAAAAGGAGGCTTTGTTATCTGTATACACAGAATATGGCGCTACATGCAAACATTATCCTGATAAAGGCACTTGTAATCTAGAAGGATACAGACTATAGCCACTATTTTCCAGCCTGATAAAATACCTTATCATCAAAGAATTAGGGCTAGTCTGAAATGAAGCAAAACTCTTCCTTCATATATACATCCTTCATGTTTGGTGTATACAATGGGAAAGATCCTGCTGTAGCTTCAAAATGTATCCATGGTTGGACACAGAAGAGCACTGGACAGGGGAATCCAGCAAGCTGCGTCCAGTGCCCTACGGTATGTCCAACCATCCGGCGTCAAAATTGAGATGCTGGATGATTGTGAACTGTCCCATTCAAATTAATGTGATCAGTTCTAGCATCAGTTTCCCTCCGGTGAACAACGGACGCCTGATATATGTGAACCCAGCCTAAGGGTGCATTCACACCACGTTTTCACCCTCCGGTTCCCGCATACGGTTGTGGAGAGGGTGGGGGGAGGGGGGGGGGCATAGGAACCGCACGCACCCGTATGCGGGAACCGAAGGCAATGATTTCCTATGGACCCGTATCAGCCGACCAGAGTGCAACGCAGCCTCCGGTCGGCTCTGTTTAGGCCCGTATGCGGTTCCCCGCCCGGACCTAAAACCGTAGTCAACTACGGTTTTAGGTCCGGGTGGGGAACCGCATGCGGGCGAAAACGGAGCCGACCGGAGGCTGCGTTGCACTCCGGTCGGCTGATACGGGTCCATAGGAAATAATTGCCTCCGGTTCCCGCATACGGGTGCGTGCGGTTCCTACGCCTCCCCCCACAGTCTCCGCAACCGTATGCGGGAACCGGTGGGTGAAAACGTGGTGTGAACCCAGCCTAAGCCAGCACCAGAGCCGCCTGGCAGCGGCTTACCCCTTCACATAAAGTAAACATGAACATTTGGTCATTCATGCCTATGGGAAGTCGGTAAGGATAGCTGTTGGCCAAACAAACATTCGGCCAATAGATACTAAAAATATATGGCCATCTTTACTAACCTTGCCAATGACCAAAGTACAGCATATATGTGAATAAACCGAACGCGAATATACATATTTTAATGTTTAAAAAAACGATTACATTTAATTTTCTTTTACACATGTCACCCCCCTAAGAATTTAGAAGAATTTAAGGTATTTTACATTACTGAGATTAATAAGCACTTTTGCATACAGCGCGAATCTATGCATCAGATTCATGTTTGGCCCACAGCTATATTAGGCTATATTATATGGCTGGTATAGTGCACCTACAAAATACCCCTATCTTTAGGACTGCAAGGTGGGATGCATATTTCTTCCACCTACAATCTGAAATAGTCATTTACTGTAGGAGATGCCAAGAGCCTGGGGCTCCCCACATTGGCTCCCCACTGCCTATTAAATGTAGCCCCATGCGTTTCTGGTAAATATATGGGGGAGGGGGCACACCTAGATCCCACTGGTTTAATAGTTTGACACAAAATTTTCATATCTTACGTGTTTCCATCCCGTGACATGCAGTTTCAACAATTACAATAAGATACATTTCCTCAATCTATATACAATATAATCATTATTAGAATGCTTGTCTAAAACACACTAAATGTATACATAAAAGATATTGCTTTGATCAGAACAATTTCTCCAATGCAAACTACTCCTATCACTGCACAAAGCAATACGACTGCATTTGTCCATCTGGAATTATTTGGGAAACTAAAATCATAAAAACCAACTGTTTCCAAAAAATACAAAGAATTTAGAACGTCCAGCAAGTTTCCGACTGATACATCAGATTTTATTGGAAACAATTATTTTGTCACTATAAATTTATAGTTCATTTCTCAGCAGAATAACAGGTGCATTCCTGGTGACCTTTACTTTAGATCTATTGGACTTTCCCTGTAAATCTGGCAAACATATAAAGAAAAATGTTCTGAATATTTTTAGATTGAAAAAGTGATCATTTTCAAATCGTCTTATTGGACTAGAAATCACGTATGGATAGAATATCATATATCTGTCCTTTCCTAACAGTTCCAGTCCAGTATTTTACTAGACTTTTATAATGCTTTATGTTTCCACTAAGATGAATTTACAGTGAATATCATCTAGTCCTGTCTGCTTGGTCAACCAGAGAGTAGATATGTAAGTTGTAGCAAATGCTGAAAGGGTTAACCGTGAGGAGGCGGCTTTGCTTCCCTAATGAAAATCTGCAGGGTGTTTTCTTTTTTCAGAAGAAAGGAGAACATGCCCTGCTTTTTTTTATTGTTATGACGTATACAAGCCTCAGACTGGGAGATATAAAAGGCAATGCAAACGTCAATGACGAGCCGCAGCGTGTGTTCCTGGCTGGGATGCCGGCAAGCTCTGACTGGCAGTACTAACTCTCCCAGCTTATACCACAGAGAAGAAGCGCTGACTGTCATTTAAAAATGTGATCAAATCATTTAGGAAGAAAAATGTGCACAAAGTTTTTGATTTTGTAAACTAGAATAAGATAGATGAAATCTGATACATTGTGGCTGAGAAAGTCATCGCAATAAAGCGCAGTAACATATAAAGCTATCCCATACATTTCTCAGCATGTACAGTATCACGTGTGTACAAACTGTCGCTTCAAACAAACCTGTCAGAGCAAAATACACAAAGTAATACAATCTGACACATAATAACTGATATGGGTAAAAGTTAAATGTTGCAACCCAACCATGTGCACTTTCACTCCATACAGCAATGATCCCAACCTGCGGCGCTCCAGCTGTTGCAAAACTGCAACTCCCATTATGCCCAGACAGCCGCAGAAAGTTGCAGTTTTGCAACAGCTGGAGCGCAACAGGTTGGGATCATTGCTGTACAGATCAAATAATGTCCAACCAGATTTACATGGGGCAACCAATAAAATAATTTTCCTACAGAACCCAACTTCTCATAAAAGGTTCAGGTAAAGCAGTCTATAATGCCTTATTCACACACTCTATATGTGGATTACATTTTTTTTTAAATTGCAATTACATTTTTATGATTGCAAGTCATGTGATTCTTTGATTATGTGATTTATGGAACCATTTTACATATTGAAAGGGTACAGTGAGGGTATGTTGACACTACGGATTATGAACGGAATCTCCGCTTGCAGAATCCAGCGAGTGGAGATTCCATTCTGGCGCCGCCACTGCAATACTTCAGCGGTAGGACCGCGCGGCACTGTGCTGTCACCATTGACGGAATTGTCCGCCACTGAAATTCTGCAATGTGAACGCGTCTCGCAGAAACCCATTCACACTGATGTTTATGTTCACAGCACGTAATTTTGTTCACGGAATTCCGCTCACGGAATTCTGCTGGAATTACGTAGTGTGAACATACCCTTAGGAGTCAGATTTGAGTGAAAGCCTGGGAGTAGGCGCCCACTGTTGTGCACATCGCCCGGCTGTAAAAATTTTTACATCAAGTCAACAGTTTATGCAAATCCCAGTCACACTTTAAAGAATTCTACTAAAGAAAAACAAATGCAAAAAAGGTAACACATACACATGTGCTCTTTTAAGGGGAAAAGAAAAAAAAAACTACGGAGGTCTGTGGAAGAAAAATACCACACACTGGGTAAAAAAAAAAAAATCATCACACAAAGTGTGCATGCTACATTTTGGAAAAACTATCATTAAAGGAGTAGTCCAGTCCTGAAAAACTTATCCCCTATCCTAAGAATAGGGGATAAGTTTCAGATCGCGGGGGGTCCGACCGCTGGGCCCCCGTGATCTCCTGTATGGGGCCCCAACAGCCAGCAGGAAGGTGGCATGTTGACCACCGCACGAAGCGGCGGCTGACACCCCTCCCCAATACTACTCTATGGCAGAGCCGGAGCCCTGCCTTCAGCAATCTCCGGCTCTGCCATAGAGTTGTATTGAGGGGGCGTGTCAGCCGCCGCTTCGTGCGGTGGTCAACACGCCCCCTTCCCCTGCCGGGGCCCCGTACGGGAGATCGCGGGGGGCCCCAGAGATTGGACCCCCCGCGATCTGAAACGTATACGTTTTTCAGGACTGGACTACTGCTTTAACCCAAGAAATGCATCTCAAATGAGTAAAAAATCTCACAAGCAATTATAAGTAATTGCACAGCAAAGGAAGAGGAAGCCGGCACATACGGGACTAAGCGTGAAGCATAGCACGAGGCAACACAGACACTGACTCACAGAAACCTGCAGCGGAGGTGCTCAGCCCAGCACAAAGCACATGAATCCAATGAAGCAAGAAAGACAGATAGGCGGCACTCACCAGTCAGGTAGATTTATTGCAGTCTCTCAGACAGGATACAGGTCTCAGGCGGGGGAGTAACGGTGGAGGACGTCCTCCACCGTTACTCCCCCGCCTGAGACCTGTATCCTGTCTGAGAGACTGCAATAAATCTACCTGCCTGGTGAGTGCCGCCTATCTGTCTTTCTTGCTTCGTTGAATTATAAGTAATTGCATTGTAAGTATAGCATTTTATATTTGCCTATTGACTTGAAGCTAACAACTGGCTGCCGCGTTTTAATTTTTAATTTTTATTTTTTTAACTAAATGCAATTTTTTTTACATATATTTTTATTGAACAAATTTTCATGATGCAAAATACATGACTAAATGCACTTTATGCCTTACGCTTTATTTTACCACCCTTGTGCTCTATTCTGGCTTTGCTCGCACTCATGCCATACATCATTGCGTCTGGAATCAATGTGTCATCCCTACAGGACTAGTGACAACTCTAAGGGAACCCCTGACAAAGTTATAAGAAATCCTGGTTGGGAAACACTGGTCTTCGACAAATACTTTATGCATCAACCACAACAATTTCACCAATAGAGAACATTATGTTAAATATTCATACATCTTTTCTGCATTAGCTCTGCATGTCTATGCCATTCCTATAAAAGACCACAGTGACAACGAACCACTAGATGTCCTCTGCTGTATGAGGATTTGTTACTATACAGCAGTGTTTTCCAAGCTGTGTGCCTCCAGCTGTTGCAAAACTACAACTCTCAGCATGCCCGGACAGCCGATGGCTGTCTGGGCATGCTGAGAGTTGAAGTTTTGCAACAGCTGGAAGCACACTGCTTGGGAAACATTGCTATACAGTATAATACACAATATTTTTGTATTGTGTTTAGTACACGTTTACAATGTTTAATACACGTTTTTAAAATAGAGAAAAAGCTCTACTATATTGACTTTTGTGTGTTAATGCAGTGAAAAATAAATTATCCCCCTATCCAAAGCATAGGGGATAAGTTATAGATCGCGGGGGTCTGACCGTTGGGAAGCTGGAAGCTGCCGTTTTGACCCCCGCAGGAAGCTGCGGCCGGCATGCCCCCTCCATGTATCTCAATGGGACACACCACGCCCTCTTTCAGCAGGCTACTGAGGCCCCATTCAAGAGATAAGACAAAAAGCCAAGGAGCCTCCAGGGGAGCGGCAGACATCAACAGGCGCTGGACACACTCGTGGGGTAGAATACACTTTAATCACCCATCATGCAACGCGTTTCACAGATTATCTGCTTCATCAGGCATCAGATGCCTGATGAAGCATATAATCTGTGAAAAGCATTGCGTCCCAGCAATCAGACCCCCGCGATCTATAACTTATTCCCTATCTTTTGGACACGGGATAAGTTATCTTTCACTACACTACTCCTTTAAATACGTCACATGGTAACTACACATAGTATAATGGAAGGCGGTGGTATATGAAGTATTTTCTTACAGACACAATTATTACCTTTTGTTTCGTTGCAGAAAAAAAAATTAATCCGGTAAATTGGCATATCAGACGCTGTATGTGAAAAGTATACTATAAATACACCCTAAATATTATCCTAACACAGAGCTGATGCTGGGAAAAGCTCAGTCTCAGAATATCTATGCCCACACACATAATTATTATTATTACCATACACAAGACAAGTAGTAACACGACTGCGTTGTGAATTAGCATCTCATGTCCATTCACTGTACAGAACAGCCTGTTTACCAGGTGGAGCTACAACCTCTCACTACAGGCTTAGTGTCCCTGGACTGTGCAGAAGAGGACCAGCTCATTATAAAGCACTTAGCACTCAAGGGAGCAGCTGCTATTTTTACTTCAAAGCCAGGCAGGGTCAACAACATGACATATTCCTCTGTCAAGTAACTCTTCTTACAAAAAAGACCCCCTGGAGCCTGAGCTATTGCTATGTCTTTCCCAGAGCTCAGATGAGATCACTTGGTAATGATCTAAGACAGCAGGGACAAACTGCACAGCAGTCACAAGTCTCCGACCCAAACTGGTCCCTGGGAATGAGGTCCTCCTGGGGCTTTTGAAACATGTTTTTGAGAATAAAAATAGAGAAGTGGAAGGGATGCATATAATATGAATTCTAAGTACACCATTTGGTATAGATCGCTTGCTTCATCTTCGACAGCTGCAGCTGGATACATTTGGGAGTGGAGCTTTTCAGCAAACATACATTTAAGAGAGATTTGTAGAAAAACAACATGCGCACTCACCATTAAAACATAGCTTTTATTCATCCATAGAACCAAAATATTTATATGGATGAATAAAGGCTATGTTTTAATGGTGAGTGCCCATTTTTTTTTCTACAAATTACTTTTTCTGGATTACTTTGTTTACATGTGAGCAACACTAGTTGCATTTTAGTTGTACTAAAAGGGTGTGTTTAGGGTAAAAGTCTTTCAATTTTTGTTTCTGCAGTAGTGCCACCCGCAGTTTCTTTTGTGCCATGTGTTTTCTACATTTATTAGGTGTGGCTATGTTACAGTAGAATTTAGAAGCCATATATCCAAAACAATCAAACTACCACCAATGGTCAACCTCTATTTTTCAAATCCTGTATCCAAACATAGAGGTCTCTTTTACACTACAATAAAGGAAGGTCCAATGATTGAGTATAAACACCTTTTTAGAAAGTCAATGGCTTACTACCTTACATTGGGCCAAGAAACACCCTGTTTGGGTGACTCATTGGGAAGCATGTCAAAAGCTCATATTATGTTGGTACCATGCTCCTTAAGATTAGCGTCCATCTATTCTACATCATATTCTCTATGCTGGTGTGAATGTGGTTCACATGGAACATTATACAACTTATTTTAGTCTTGCAGCAAAACATTTATCCATTATGGCATTAGGACGGTGAAATTATATCTGAAATCTTCTACATACCCATACACTCATCCACAGCTCAAAGGGGTATTCCGGGATTTTTGTTTATTTGACTATGCTACAGGGGCTGTAAAGTTTGTGTAGTTCATAATATAGTGTCTGCATCTATGTTTCATGGTGGTCTTGCAATTCTGTGATTTTTGCACCAAGGTTTATTTTTAACAGTATACCAAAAGGGGAGCCTGTGTTAACTTCAATGGTTGAAGCAACCATTGGGTGGGAGGAAGATCATTCTGTTTTTGCAACAGCTGGATGCACCCTGGTCAGAAAACACTGCATTGAAGGGATCACAGGTATCTTTCAATGGTTGGGGTGGCTGATGTGTGGGAGGGAGAAAAGTGACCTTACACTTACTAACAAGGATTTATGGGATTCGTAGTTTAAGGGAACAAACTCCAACAGGAAATAGCCAGTTCACAAAAAGATAGCCTTATTTCTATGGTAATCTCACAATACAGCCATGCAGCCCCAAGACAAGCACAGATCCTTCCTATGCTTGGCTATTACTGTCTGGTATGCCCTATGCCTAGAAATAGAATCCATACCCTACCGTATGCACTCAATAACATGCCATATTTTCTCGACTACTAAAACACAAATTGCTAATAATTGGAAATCTTTCCCTATCCTAGAAATACCTATGTGTATTAATAGAAGCATTATAAATGAACAAATAATGCCGATTCATAAACATAATGCCCAACCATGCTCCAAACTATGATTTCATTTGATTTCATCAAAGTACGCTTCCCCCAACCCATTGTAGATCACCTAGCTAGTACTATATTTCAAAATGCCTTGTTTTAACTCATCCTTCCATATGATGCTCTACTATGTGTAAAACTGTGGGTACCATTTGTCCCTATTGGAGTTTTTTTGAGACTTCCTGTGCAAACCATACTGTTTATACATTCCCCTATGTAGATGTTATTGTTATTATATACATTAAAGAAGCATCCTAGTCCAAAAAAAAAAAAAAAAAAAGTTATCCCCTAGTCGCATAAATGATGTCTGTCGACCACAGCACGAACCTATATCTCTTTGGATCTCTATGGGAGAGCCGAAGATACACAAACGCTGGATAATTTTTTTTAGACTGAGTAACTCTTTATTTCACAAGAATTATATATTGTCCAGCTATATACTGAGAATAAGTTGTCACATGCCTCCTTTTGCCCTCCTATGTATATATGCTACTATAGTTTAGTCTTTATTTATATGTACTTCCGCTAGCATTTGGATAAATCTTTTGGGTAGGGTCTTACATGCCATATTTTTCTGCATATTTTGCAACTGATTTTGCTGTCCATAGACTTTAATGGGTAGGAAAATATGCAGCAGCAAATTGGTTGCAAAACACATGTGACCGTACCCTAATAAAAAGTGTTAATAGAATTTGGAAGCCAGTTATATCACCCCAGGAGCCAGACTATCAGATAAGTGGCCGGCAAGGAGAACTGTCATTGATATCATTAGAAAACATAGCTACGTAGCTCAGGGAATTTGTCAATCCCCGTTTATGTTAGACATCACATTTTACATCCCATTAAAACATCCTATTTTCTTTTCATCTTTAAAAAAAAAAATTTTTTTTTTTTTACCGTAAGTAACAGGAAGTGTCGACAGATCCATTGGTCTCAGTTTACATCAGTTTGTATCTAAAATATATTCTTTTTTTTAATGTTGCCTTTTTTTTGGAGGTGTTGAACAAGATTGTTTTTATATTGCTGATATCAGATTCATGGGCGTTCCATTAAAAGACGTAAGATAAGAGTTCACCAAACAAAACAGAAAAAAACTCATTTATGTCAATATCGCACTGTGTGAACCCAGCCTTACATTCAATGACAAATTTTATTAAGAAAAAACAGATGCCAAACGTTGTGGTTTAATAGGATGCCTATTCTGTAGAATTATGTTGCCAGAGATATGCAATGTACAAAAAAATCCAGATCTGCCAGGATTCCGTCATTTCAAAGGAAAGAAAAAATGAGGCGATAAAGTGAATATTTCAAAAGGTTTCAAAAGGATAGCTGAACATGATATATATATATATATATATATATATATATATATATATATATATATGTGTGTGTATGACATATAAATGGCTCATACATAACTGCTGCAGCCAATGATTGGCCTTAGTGGTAACATGGCAGAAGTAGGAAGAAAAAAAAAAAACCTGTAGGCGCAGATTGCTCTGGAGATGGCAGACAAGAAGATATCATTTTTTTTTTTAAATATCATTTTATTGGGAGACCAATGATGCGTTTCGGGTACAACCCTTCCTCAGATTGGTGTATCAGATTGGCGATATACCAGTCTGAGGAAGGGTTGTACCCGAAACACGTCATTGGTCTCCCGAAAAAAAGATATTCTTTTTAAAAATTCTATCTTCTTGTCTGCCATCTCCAGAGCAATCTGCGCCTACAGTTTTTTTTTCTTCTCCCTACTTCTGGCATTACACTATTTGTGGACGGATTCCAGCTCTTACCCACTAGTGTTGCTCGCGAATATTCGCAATTCGAATATTATTCGCGAATATCGCATATTCGCGAATTCGCGAATTTCGCGAATATAGCGCTATATATTCGTAATTACGAATATTCGTGGTTTTTTTTTTTGTTTTTTTTCTTCACAGTACACATCACAGTGATCACCCCTCTCTGCTTCCAGCTTGTGTGGTGTAAAGAAGGCTGTAATACTACTGTGTGAGACTGGCGTGCGAAAAATTCAAATATGCGAAAATTAGCATATGCTAATTTTGCATATGCGAATTTTCATATATGTTAATTTTCGCATTCGCGAATCTTCGCGTATGCGAAAATAAAGCGAGGATATAACGAATATGCGAATATTCGCGAATATATACGAATATTCGTCCATATATTCGCGAATATTCGCGAATTCGAATATGGCCTATGCCGCTCAACACTATTACCCACTACCCCACGGCTTGGCACCTCCTCTGAGAACCGACACTTGTACCCAGTATACTTGGGAAGAAAAGTGAACAAAGACCTGCCCTAAAGCATCAGGACCTATTTGTGGGGGCTTAAACTGGTGAGTAACCTTTGTTTTTGTGTCATTTACTGCAGTTTGTTTTAAGTGACAACCCCTTCAGAGTGTACCTTAACCTTTATGACATGTCAGACTGTAGTATAATAGTATAAGAAAGGGTTTTCCTCTTTCGACTTGATCTCCATTAAACCTCTGTTCATGTATTACCCAGCACATTTATAGGAAAAGTGAGAAGTGTTCAGTCACTTACATGATGATAAGCTCTGGATAAGGGTCAATAAACAACAGATGCAGCAAAGTTTAACCTGACATTGTCACAGGCATATAAGGTGTCAGGTTAAGTTTACTACATCTGTAAATAGAAATGAAATGACTCATGGTCAAGGAGCACCGCAAATGTTCTTAATGTGCAAATGCTCCCTAAACAATACAATACTTCAATAAATGTCAGACAGTTGTTTGGTTGATAAATGTGGAAGATCATGATACTGGATTTCATAAACTAGATTTAGCCTTACACAAAACATTTATTATAGGAAAAAGCCTTATAAAAAGGCCATCAAAAACGCATGAACTAAAACCCATAATTTAAAACAAAAACACTCATTCGGATGACAGTTATCTCTCCCAAACCCCTCTACTCAAGCATGCTCGGGTTAGGTAAGTGTGCATGTATTATAAACAGGGAGAGAGGAGTAACCTGCTGCCTGACAGCTTTGACCACCGCTTATCTCCCCAAGAGTACAAGGATCAGGCGGCTAAAATCCTTTAGGCTCAATCCTTTTCTCCCCCATCATTTGTCAACTGGGGAGTCGAAAAGCCACCACAAACAGCAGATAAACAGCAAATCCTTATGTATTCAGTGGATTTGGCTGAGGCATGTGTGTATGACCTGCTCTACGCTCCCAAAACATTTCACACACCCCCTCTTAAGAAAAGTCCCGAAGGCCATATCATTTGGATTACTCATAAAGAGGCTACGGCAGTGTTTCCCAACCAGTGTTTCTCTATCTGTAGCACAACTACAACTCCCAGTATGCTGGGAATTGTAGTTTTGCCATAGCCAAAGGCACACTGGTTGGGAAACAATGGTCTATGGACTCCTAATGAATCAGGCATTGCTGCACATTTACCGAATGCTGCACTTTACCGAATGCCGCTATGAGCTGGTATAGATTTTCACAACAATACACGCCAATTCACTGGCGTGTATATTGTAACAAACTGGACTTGGAATTAGACCACACCCTTTTTGTACAGGCCACACCCACTTTTTTAAAACCATCCACGACTGGCGTGAAAGGGCAAAAAGTTGGACATTTGTGCACAAATTTATGGCTTACGCAAAAATGTGTGACTTTCCATAGAGCAAGTGTAGAAGGTCAATAAATGACCCCCCTTAAGTTTTTGTTAAAAGGGTTGTCCAGCAAAAGAAATGTACTAATATTAATGTTTTAGCCATAGCACATATATTTTCCTATATTAGCTGAGCTGTGTGGCTTGGAGCTGACATCCTGTTATACTCTCTGGAAGCAGTCTGCTCTGACTCCATCCCCCTCCCCTCCTGTCTGTTGGGAACCAGACCATTGATATGTATAGGGGGAGCTTATATTACTGCTCATTATGTTTTCAGGCAGCAGGATACCTTTCTCAGTCACAATAGTTTCCATCAAAACAGGATCACTGCTGTCTTATCTGCTGGCAGTAATATGATTTCCCCTTTTCACATCAATGGTTTGGTTCTCAGCAGACAGGAGGGAAGCACAGGGATGAAGCAGACTGTTTTCATGTGACAAGACGTTATATTAGTTGCTTTATTATACTTTTTGACATACAGGTTGTTTATTTCGCTGGACAACTCCTTTGAATCAAAAAGACACAACAAATGTATGTGAAGAAGGCCTTTCTGCTATACGGAATTGCTTCACAGCTGTTACTAAGGATCCATATCCTTCCCTGATCACAGGGCATGAACCGTGCAGAGATCACCCTCAAGAAAAGTCTGAAAAACAATACTGCAAAAAACTAAACAAAAAACAAAAAAAAAAACAGGACAACGTGATTTACAATCAGGTCAAGCCAAGCAAAGCAAAACTCGCCTCCGCATTCTCAAAGCTTAAAGTACATTTTCTTCTCTACAGAGAGCTAAAGGGTTCACTTGTATAACTTGTCTTGGAAAAAGATAGTAAATAAACCTCTTACTCTACAGATATATTAGATACTGTCATCTCTCATTCTAGGCGCACTATTAGGGCACATACCTATCAAACAGCGAGGACATTTTCTAAAGCCATCCCTAATCATTGAGGCAAGTGCTCTCCTTTACTTAATGCAGAAATGCCAAGCAGACAAAAAGCACATCTAAATCAAGATTTTCCACCATTCCCAATAACCCTTTTAATAGAGATTTTTGCTTCCTTCACAGCCCTATGCTGCATTGGGGCTCATGCCCATAGACCCCAATTCAGATTTAGATCACATTAAGGTAAATTTTCTTATAGGATAGGAGCATTTTCACAAGAGAGAACAAAGGCTCCATTGATGTTCTTCACGATTGCAGCACAACCACAAATCTAATTAAAGCGCCATGTCAACAAGCCAGAAAAGCCATAATAATAAATTAATCAGCACCTTAGAAGGCTCGGAGGAAAACAGCCACATTGACACCAGCAGCTGAGCTCCTAACCGTATGCTGCCTGCGCTGCTGTATACCTGGCCCAAGAGCAATGAAAAAGATAGATAGATATGACATTTATGGATTAATAGATTAAAATAGATAAATAAATAAATAGAAATATATGACATAGAAAGATAAATAGATATATAGATAGATTTGACATTTATGGAGTAATAGACAAAAGGACAACTACAGCATTTTAATACTTATCCCTTATCCACAGGATAAGAGATAAGTGTTTGATCGCTGGGGGTCTGACCGCTGGGACCCCTGTGATCTCCTGAACGGGACCCTGCATTAGCGCTCCCTTCCCCACCCCCTCCCCCTCCCCATACAGTTCTATGGGAGAGGCGGGGAGGCACGAATGCTGCTTCTCCACCTCTCCCATAGAACTACATGGAGGAGGCGTGTCGGCAGCAACGTCATGCTGCGGCCGGCATGCCTCCTGCACGGGAGAGCCACGGCAGGGCCGTGGGCTCCATGCAGGAGATCGCAGGGGTCCCAGTGTCCGGACCCCCCGCGGTCAAACACTGCGGATTGGGGAAAAGTTGTTTTCGGCCGCAGATGCCCTTTAATATAGATAAATAAATAGAAAGATATGGCATAGAAAGATATATAGATAGATAGACATTTATGGATTAAAAGATTAAAGTAGATAAAAAAAAAAACACATAATTTAATAAATATATGAATAGAAAGATATGACATACAAATGCAGCAATGACTCTGTAGCACTCCGGGGTAAGGTGAAGAAAAGAAGTGTGCACTTTATTCACCCATGTTTCGATACAACATTTCAATGGCCTCTTGTCATCTTTCTCAACCACTGAAACGTTGTATTGAAACATGGGTGAATAAAGTGCACACTTCTTTTCTTCACCTTAGGCTGGGTTCCCACTACGTTTTCTCCCATACGGGAGCGCATACGGCAGGGGGAGCTAAAACCTCGCGCTCCCGTATGCCTTCGTATGCGCTCCCGTATGTAATTCATTTCAATGAGCCAGCCGGAGTGAAACGTTCGGTCCGATCGGCTCACTTTTGCGCCGTATGCGCTTTTACAACATGTTGGCTCTTGCACCCCACCCACCTCTATTCGGTGTATATAAGGTGCCTTGGATGTTTCAGACCTTGCAATGCCTGCTGTACTGTTCACACAGAGGCATATTCATAGTGTAGGGTCCGTCCCAGAATGAGGTCACCTTACCGTGGTGGGATGGTCCACGCTATTTGGCGCCAAATTTGCAAACTAAGTACCTCATAATTTCATAGTTTCATATTTTCATTTATTGCACTACAGCTGTATAGCTTTTCATGTTCTATTTATATACTCATGTTTTATCTATATACTCATGTTTCATCTATATCTTTGTGCTAGCAGTGTGCTGCTGTATTCTCCTGTTGCTGTATATTTAGCCCAGCAGCCTGCACCTGTAAGCCAGGTCTTTACAATAGTTTGGATCAATAGTGCTGGCCAACTTATTCTTTGGTTGTATTACACATACGGGGGAATGGCTACCTCCATGTTGGCTCCTGCACCCCACCCACCTCTATTAGGTGTATATAAGGTGCCTTGGATGTTTCAGACCTTGCATGCCTGCTGTACTGTTCACACAGAGGCATATTCATAGTGTAGGGTCCGTCCCAGAATGAGGTCACCTTATCGTGGTGGGACGGTCCAGGCTATTTGGTGCCAAATTTGCAAGCTAAGTACCTCATAATTTCATAGTTTCATAGTTTAATTTATTGCACTACAGCTGTATAGCTTTTCATGTTCTATCTATATACTCATGTTTTATCTATATACTTATGTTTCATCTATATCTTTGTGCTAGCAGTGTGCTGCTGTATTCTCCTGTTGCTGTATTTTTAGATAGATAGATAGATAGATATGAGATAGATAGATAAATAGATGATAGATAGATATATAGACGTGGCATTTATAAATAAATAGATAGATAGATAGATAGATGATAGATAATAGCTATATGATAGATAGATATTTATTTAGGGTGTGAAAGGGTTTTCATGCGTCCACAACAAAGCTCTTGGTATAGAGAGTGGCCACCTCGGCTTCCATAAGGGAATGGTCAATCAATGTGATCACCAGCTATCTGCAGCACTGGTTGCTAGGCAACAGCTCAAACGTATATTTCTGCTGCTATAAAAGAGCATGTATGCATACGTCATGGAGCCTGAATTACCCCTTATATAATCGGTGACAGATATGAGCCTTTTTACAAGTTTCCAAACATGCACACACTTTCACAACTACTGTCAGGTACAAGCCGTGGCTTGTGGAAGTTATTTAAGTGACAATAAGCCCTGTATAAAATAAGGAGCGGACTAACAGGTTGTTTGCTGATAATTTGATTGGACTCATAAATAGACAAATAAAAGCCAGAAGGTGATTAATCTGAGAGCAGACGAGAATTTCACAATCTGCACTCCAGCTGCTAAGGTAGTACTCCGAGCACCTCCAGGCATTGTTACCCAATGTTTCCCATGCTAATCAGGCCCTTGTAACACTAGGCGCCACCCTGATACAGGTAGCAGACATGCTTTGTGAATGGACGCCTGCCCATTAAGAAGTGTAACGCTTCCAATTAACCCCTTCTTTCCCAATCGAGATTCTGGAAAGCTGTTTCAGGATGTCTGCCGAAATGTTTTAGGGGTTTTCTATGTGGTAATGGGGGGGGGGGGGGTCTGTGCTTAGAACTGTGACTATTGTGGTTGAGAACTGAGCAGTCACTGAGGCTGACACTGACACACACCAGGTTTATCAATCTGAGACAAAAACAATGTCAACCAATCACAGCTCAGCTCTCGATACACCACAGCAATTAGGGAACTAAAAGCTGAGCTGTGATTGGTTGCTGTGAGCAAATCAGACGGGTTTTGTCTCAGATCGCAGCATATTAGAGCATATTCACATTACGGATTTTTTTTTTTACCGTAATCCGAGAGGTTTGTCTGTACAAGGGGGGGCTGGATGCCTTTATTAAAAAAATTCATACACTATGGTTACTAGATTTCTGAGTTACTAGATATTGATCAAGCAAATTAATTTAATTACTGAATTTAAAGTGAGAAAGTAATTATTTATCTCCTAGTATGGGGCAATTGGTCCTCTGCCCTAGAGCAGTGTTTTACAACCAGGGTGCCTCCAGCTGTTGCAAAACTACAACAGTTTTGCAACAGCTGGAGGCACCCTGGTTGGGAAACACTGGCCTAGGGTATTAGGTTGACTGTTTTTTTTAGCCAAATATGCAGGTAAAATATACAGCGAATCTGCCCCATGTGAATACGCCCTAACAGTGAAGCATGTCTTTGTACAATCAGACAGATTATTTCACATAATTATGTCTTAAACAATCACAGCTTCTTAGAAAAAGTGACAACTTGTGGACATTATCCTGCTAAGAGACAGAAAATCATTTTTAATCCGAATCAGTAAGGACACAGATTGTGTCCCACTTTCTTGCCTGCTGTATGACATAGGTGTTCTACCCTAATCTTGTGGCATATGGGGGCCAAAGTAGCAGCTCACAGCAGTTCAGAATGCCTATGGTCATGCACACAGCTTAAAGGGGTATTCCAGGAATTTTTATATATATATATATATATATATATATATATAAACGTTATATATATATTTTTTTTATATATATATATATATATCAACTGGCTCCAGAAAGTTAAACAGATTTGTAAATTACATCTATTAAAAAATCTTAATCCTTCCAACAATTATCAGCTGCTGAAGTTGGGTTGTTCTTTTCTGTCTGGCAACAGTGCTCTCTGCTGACATCTCGGCTGGTCTCGGGAACTGCACAGAGCAGAAGAGGTTTGCTATGGAGATTTGCTTCTACTCTGGCCAGTCCCCAAGACAGGAGTCATCAGAGAGCACTTAGAAAAGAACAACTCAACTTCAGCAGCTCATAAGTACTGAAAGGATTACGATTTTTTAATAGAAGTAATTTACAAATCTGTATAACTTTCTGGAGCCAGTTGAAATATATATATATATATATATATATATATATATATATATATATATATATATATATATATATAAAGTTTTTTCCTGGATAACCCCTTATAAAGACAGCACGTGGCCTATATCCTGACCATTCCACTAATTTCATGTTAATCCATGCCATTAGCCAATCATCTAATATGCCAAATATAATATGGTGTTAAGCGCAGGGGGAAAAATAAATAAAAATGATGCATTCCTAGTCCCGGTCCCAGTTGGTCTGGCGCTAATCCCGTTACCTTTAGAGAAGTCCCATGGGCTTTCTTCCAGCGCAGCCAATCACTGGTAGAGACAGGACACTGATTGGCTGAGTGGAAAGGTCCTGTAGCCAGCTGCTTGTCTCTTTAGAAGGAAGCCCAGGAAAGGCCGGAGACAAAGGGGTCAGGTAGGAGGTAGCGGACACTGACACAGGGGTCAGGTAGGAGGTAGCAGAACGTGACAGGTGGAAGATGATGGACGTCAGACTCACCCGGGGGTTGGGTGTGAGGTGAATTAATTGTTTTTGCGATAACTTGTGCAACCTTAATTCATAAATTCTCCAGCCTATGATTGCTCTTATTTGACCTAGACTAATAGGGCCTTCAGTCTCCTGACTGAGTTACAGAGACCCCAGGCACTTCATGTGGTCTCAACCACACTGCTTACCAACTTCCTGCTTACAGTCTCTTGATCTAATCTATGGTGCTTTAGTGGCATCTAGCTGCAACCACTATCATTACAGGTATACATTAAATGGATTGGATTACATCATTTTAGTGTAAACACAGTACAACATGGTATTAAACATTATATAACAATACACTGTTGTAAGGTGCCAATTGTACATAGATCACCTTCAGTTCACCTCCTAGTATACAGAAAACATGCATGTGCGGGGGTCGCTTATCAGAACTGAACTGGGCCCCAAATAAACTTCTACTATGAAAACACTTGGGGCAAAGTCATTTTACCCCATAATCAGGGATCCCTGCACTGGGTCCATATTCTGTCATAGTCCTCAGTCATATACTGTATATAGAGCTGGGTAAATAGGATTAGCCAATTCATTACTTCTGAAGAGTGGCTGAAAGATCCTTTGTTTGTTTTGCAGCGTTCAGTGGGCTTTCAGCATTCCTGATGCTCTGTAAGTTGACACTTTACCCATTTTTTAAGCCTTCCTCACATAATGAACCAAGTGGGGGTAAAGGTTGTGCTGCCTTGTTATACAAGACCTAAGAAAAAGTTAATGTTTACAGTAAAAGTAGCGCTGACAAACCAAGTAGATGGGATCTGTTAGGATCTGTTTTGCAACCAATTTGTCAAAACTGAAATGACTTTAAAAATACTTGAAGAAATGCCACTAATGTGAATAAAGCCTTAGTCCGCTTTAGCCGAGTAACAACCAATATGGCCCCCATTACAGCTCCCAATTTGACCTTCAGGAGTTCAACATCTTTGCCGATAATGGAAAAAAAAAATGATGATAAAATAGTCAGTTCTATCTTGTGGAAATGTACTCAGCTGTTAATCAAATATATCAGTCCTACAAATAAATGCTTATCTGCCCCCCGCCATTATTGCTACAATGTCCCATGTACGGCCATGCTGATATAATACTGGAATAAAATTTGCTACATGACTAATTGATCTGATCAGAGAATAACACAGTATCTATGTATTTGGTTTGCGGGGCAGTTGTTTTGTATATACAGTGATCCCTCAAGTTACAATATTAATTGGTTCCAGGACGACCATTGTATGTTGAAACCATTGTATGTTGAGACCATAACTCTAAGGAAACCTGGTAATTGGTTCTGAAGCCCCAAAATGTCATCCAAAAATTGAAAAAAAGTGAGGATTAAAGAAAAATAAGTAGATAACTAATACAGATAAAACAAATCCTTCCATATAAAAGTAAGAAATAGCTGCTGGGAGCTGTAAATCACTGTCTATGTCAGTGTTTCCCAACCAGGGTGCCTCTAGCTGTTGCAAAACTACAACTCCCAGCATGCCCGGACAGCCGTTGGTTGGGAAACGATGGTTTATGTAGAGGACAGGAGCTTCTTCAGGGTCCTATACTGTACACACAGTGTCCCAAATGGAACCACTCTTACTCGGTGTCCAAAGGAGCAGCTAACCCTGGCACAGGTAAGGAGTAGTACAGAACTTGTAGTTCCTCCCTGTACTGTAGGGGGCGCTACCAGACAGCCAGTCAGTGCATGCACTTCAGTAATACAGGTGATTTACCAGTAAAATGCCCATTCTGATTGGTCAGTTCCTCCAGTTGTGACAGGTATCACAGATCTGGACCGTCCGTAGTATTGTATGTTGAGTCTGGTTTCAAGTTACGATGGTCCAGAAAAAAACATTGTTTGTTGAAACCGTTGTATGTTGAGGCCATTGTAAGTTGAGGGATCACTGTATAATAATGTATTTAGTCAATTGTATTTAAAAAAGAAAGAATATAGGGGGAGATTTATCAAAACCTGTCCAGAGAAAAAGTTGCTGAGTTGCCCCTAGCAACCAATCAGATGGCTTCTTTCACTTTCAACAAGGCCTCTGCAAAATGAAAGAAGCGAGCTGATTGGTTGCTATGGGCAACTCAGCAACTTTTCCTCTGCACAGGTTTTGATAAATCTCCCCCATAGTTCTTGTCTTTGATATGAACCTGATCTTTTACCATCTTATGTTTCTCTGACGTATATAGGCCTCACATCATTTGGAATGTTCCCTTTGTACTAGTAGTCATGAGGGATTTAGACTGGCTATGCAGCATTACCCTTAGTGACGTCCATAGAGGAATGTATGTTGACTGGGTTTTCATTACAAGACAACCCCTTCAGGCCCTTCCTGCAGCAACAATTCTGGTGATTTATTTTGTTTTTTTTTCGCTTTGCTTTCTAAGAGCAATAACTTTTTCATTGTCAACAGAGCTGTGTCAGGGCTTATGTTTTCCAGGACATATTTTTGAAAGGCATACTTCATTTTCCCATGTAACATCAAAAAAAAAAAATATTATTATGGGATGACATAAAAAACGAAATTCTGCCATTTTAAAAGCCCTTCTCACATTTCTCGCAGATGGCAGGATCTTTTTTTAAACTTCCCAGGGAGTAGCCCTAGACGTGCCCTGAGACTCATGTAATCAGACAGATTCTCAGAAGTCCCTTGATGAAGTCCCATGCAAGTCTATGGGACTTTCTGCAATCTTTCTGATCACATGAGTCTTAGGTGAAAGTCTGGGGCTACATGACTACCCATGGAGTTTAAAAATGCTTAAATGGGCACTGTCAGATACAAAAACTTTTGATATGTTGTAAAGCATGCAAAACCAATAGGCATTACAATTGCTTTCATTAGAAAATTTTCAGTATTTCATACTGAAAAAGCCAGTCAAACAACTGCCCTTCCTAACTGCTTGGACACATACTAGTCCTGCTGTGTCCATGCGTCATCACCTATGTCATGGACACACTTCCTTGATTGACAGCTGTGAGCGCAGGGCTCATAGCTGGAGGAAAAATCCTCCCACTGTCATCTTGTGTCCCGCTACTGTCAGTGAGGACAAGCTGGGAGTTGTAGTTTTGCTAATGCTAAGGGAGATGTGAGCAGACAGCATACTGAGGGAGGGGGCGGAGACCTTCACAGTGAGGCCACGCTCCCTCCCTTTGAGAGGAATTCAAACTAGTGAGTTAAATTAAAATGTGTAATAAAAAAAAAAAATAAAGGTGTAAGACACATAAAAATTAGATGTACATGGTCAGGATTAGGAACTGAGTGATATATAAAAAAAAATGTTTTTTGTTGGATCTGACAGGTACGCTTTAAGGCATTTACTTTGTGGTAAGAACCTTTATTCTGCAGTCAGTATGACTGTGATAACAAATTTCTATAGTTTTTTGTTATGCATAACCACAAGAAATAAACAAAAAAAATTACTTTTACAAAATTGCTTTGAACTGCCCAATTATGACTCCTAAAACTTTTTCATCTATTTGAGGGCTCATCTTTTTGCAGTGTATTATTATTCTACCTGGGTGTACTAAGTGTATTAACATGGCAGGCAGGGGGGGGGGTTTGCTCTGAGGAGAGAGGGAACCACTTCCAGTAATATAACTGCCTACATTTTACAGTTGCAATACATTAAAAAAACGGTTAAAAGGGTCTGGAATCTCCAATACTGGCTGCTGATGGCAGGTGTCAGCAGCAGATAACAGCTGGCACTCACCATACATGGAATCAGCTCAGCTCCTAGGCCGCTCAATACTTGACGTTATAGCGTACAAAGTGAATTAGTGGACGTGGTTAAAGGGGTGGTCCAGTGGTGAAAAACGTATCCCCTATCCTAAGGATAGGGGATAAGTTTGAGATCGCGGGGGGTCCGACTGCTGGGGCCCCCTGCGATCTCTCTGTACGGGGACCAGGCTCTCGGGCCAGATAGCAGGTGTCGACCCCCGTACGAAGCGGCGGCCGACACGCCCCCTCAATACATCTCTATGGCAGTGCCGGAGATTGCCGAAGGCAGCACTTTGGCTCTGCCATAGAGTTGTATTGAGGGGGCGTGTCGGCCGCCACTTCGTGCGGAGGTCGACACGCCCCGTTCCCGTTCCCCAGCGGTCGGACCCCCCGCGATCTCAAACTTATCCCCTATCCTTAGGATAGGGGATAAGTTGTTCACCACTGGGTCACCACTGGACTACTCCTTTAAAGAGGAATATTCACAGTGATGGCATGCTGTCAGGATATCACTTTTTGGCAATCCTCAGAATAAAGGAGCCCCAGTGCTAAAGCGGCACTCTCATTTACTGGGACAGAGCTATGCGGCAGTTCCTTGCACAGTCAGTTGCTAAACTATGTCCACCAATCATAATGTTATGGCATCTCCTAGCAATATGTCACATAAACATCCACGTAGTCTGATCAGACTTTGAATATCTCATATATGTGCTGGATAAAATTCCCTGAGTTTCTCCTTATTACCAGTCAGCAATCTTTCTTAGATAGGACACTTTAAATGTAGTTGTCAATAGTATCTTTTCTAGTGCATTGGTTCTTGCCACATGGCACTGGTCCAGCACTGACTTGATGATCACATGTAGATATTACTGCCAGAACACAGAATAATAGCTTATGGTACAAGATTTCCTAAATGCAGTAAAGCAGTCTGAGAACACAAGCAGGGAACTATTTATATCTCCTTCGCTTTCCAAATTATTTCATTTAATTGACATCCTATAAATCAAAGCACTTGCCCAGACAGGCCCTTTGTGTTTGCTTTTTTGAAGACAACCTATTGTTCTCGTACTGTATTTAGAAATGTGAGCATGTTTCCAAGTAGAATAGATGCAGTTATTATAAGACTACAGCTGCACAGAAGTTGGTATCAGGAATCAGCCCATTATACTAATACAAAGATTACAAAAGAACAGGTGGTGATCAAGTACAAGAAACGGATGGTCCAAACTAAGGTCAGGTACCCTTGGGTGGGTAAAGTTAATGTACAGTCATTCAAGGAAATTTATGATAAATAATGTAGCATTTTCGGAATGTGTAAAGATGGTAACTAATTATGCAGTACATACGCCAGACTCAATATCCTAAACCAGTGATTCCCAACCAGGGTGCCTCCAGCTGTTGCAAAACTACAACTCCCAGCATGTCAGGACAGCCTTTATGGCTTCGGCTCAAAAATTGCATCAAAACTGCAGTGGAATTTTTCCAAAAACAGCCCAATGTAGTGTCAAGAGCAGTGCTTTCCAAACAGTGTGTCTCCAGCTGTTGCAAAACTAAAACTCCCAGCATGGGTCATGGGTCCATCCTACTCATGTTTCAGTTACCTTGGGGCAAGCTGTGCAGGTTATAGGCCACTCCTGTCCCTTCTGCCATTGTGTAAGGCAGTGTTTCCCAACCAGGGTGCCTCCAGCTGCTGCAATACTACAACTCCCAGCATGCCCGGACAGCCTTCGGCTGTCCGGGCATGCTGGGAGTTGTAGTTTGCTTTGGGAGTTGTAGTTTTGCAACAGCTCAAGGCACCATGGTTGGGAAACACTGTCCTAAACAAAACACGGATTGGATTCAGTGAAAGGTCAAAATCAAGAACCAAAAATCCTGCTGTCCAGAGCAGGATAGGTTTCCTATAAGGATTTGCTCTTACTCTGCACAGTCCTTAAAATGGACAGATGTGTCAGCAGAGAGCACTGTGGTCAGACAAAAAAGAAATTCAAAAAGAAAAGAACTTCCTGGGAGCATACAGAAGTACTAGAAGGATTAAGATTTTTTAATAGAAGTAATTTACAAATCTGTTTAACTTTCTGGCACCAGTTGATTTAGAAAAAAAAATGTTTTCCGGTGGAGTACCCCTTTAATAATTTGCATACATTATGACAAGTTTTTAATTGGAATAATTAAAAAAAATTTTTCCTGTTTCTAGACATTGATATTTGATGTTTTGTAAAGCACCCCTTGCTGTTCTCTTGATCCTTTTCCAGAGTGTCCATCTCACGTGATGAATTCCGGTGGTCACACATGCTCAGTTGCGCAGTCTCCCTTGCACCAGATATTTTTGTGTACAAGTGTTATTCGGCAGTCTAACCAATGAAGGATGCCATACACTTTGAATAGCTGACGGACGAATGATCGTTCACCTGACCTCCCAATGCGATGAATGTTCGACACAGACTAGACAGCAGCTTATTTCTGGCACAACAATAGGGCCAGGCAAACATAATCCAACATGCCCGACCCTTCTCTCCACCGACAATGTCTGTTGGTGCAAAGTCGGATCTTGGGGGGGGGGGGGGGGGCACTTAAAAAATATGTAGCAGCACTGTTATTCAAACAGGGGAGTATTTTTTAATGATTCCAAATTAAACTTTGTCACGTTTGCATCAATGAATTTCAATTCCTGGGAAAATTCCTGTAAGAACTTAAATGGGCACTGTCACCAACTTTTTTTTTTTTTTTTGATATGTTGTAGTACTTATGTACTACAACATATCTCTAAAATTGTTTCATATTTTTTTTATTAACATGGTGTATTTTACATTTGAAAACCGGCCACTAAGGGTCTCCCTCCTAGTGGCCAGCTGCAGCCTGGCGTGACGTCACGCCTGAATTCGGACCGATGCCGGCCGGGCAATCCGTCCTAATTCATTCAGGCTGCGCTCGCTCCCTGCCTGTCAATTAGACAGGCAGGAGCGAGCAATGTGAACACCGGGGCTGCCTCATTGGCTGCCTGGACTCGCAGCTGCCTGCCCCCGGCATGTACAGTCTGGAGGCAGCGCGGCACTGAATCTGTTGCTCCAGGACTGTACATGTCCTGTACCGGTAAGTGAGATCTTATTTCACTTACCCGTACTATGTTTCGGTCCCGGGTCTTGGTGGTGAGCACGGCAGGTGACCGATGCTCCTATACTTCTCCTCTCTGGATAACACTACACTGCTAAACAGGGAGGAGGAGACCCAGGAGCAGCCTGCCGTGCGATTCGCTGATCATCTGTGCGCACTCCCAATAGGAGTGAAGCATAGATGAAGTAAGGGCGGAAGTCATCGCCCAGCAGGCGTCAGTGACGTCGCGTCTGCTGGGGAAGTCGGCTTCCGGAAGAGCTAGGGAGAAGAGCAGAAGATGAGACATTTATAGGTAGCAATCATTTTTAAAAAGGCAGGGAGGGGTTTAGGGATAGTTTAGCAATAGGTAGGGACAGAAAGTTTTACAGCCGAAAGTAAAAACGTTGGGTATATTCATTGACATATGGAAGATTGAAGACATATAAAGACAACATGGATTTTTACAAGCCCCTTTCTGCTTATGCAATGTTAGTACCATGGGTGCATGGTGTGAAGTTGATCATATACAGCAGCTTGACGACCGTCATGCCCCCTCCCATAGACTTGCATTGAGGGGGCATGGCCGTGATGTCATGATGGGGGCATGGGTGACCCCCGCACAGCGAAAACAGCGAAAACATTTACTTCCGAACGCTGGCCAGTGGAGTATCCCTGTAAGAGACTGCATCTAAATGATAGAAATAGAATAATAATAAAAAATCTGAATTTAGTTTTTCACCAGCTCATGTCTGGTGTTTACTGTGCGATGTAACAATGAATACTAGACTGCCGAGGAGTCTTTTCATGTCTAAGTGCTAAGGTGATTTCATTCAGTATAATGTATCTGATGTAAGTCAATGCTTTGTGCATAAAGGTGTTATTACAAGACCATCATATGTTTTCAGCTGAAGCTACACAACTTTAGAAATACAGGTATGTGCCAAAATAAATCTTACAGAACAGGAAGTTTGTGAATAAAAATAATTGTCCCACAAGAGGAAGTGCCTAGAAACTGTAAGATTGTATATGTCAACAGTAATTGTTCTCCCCTCTATTCTCCCCTCCAAGATACTGTAAAAATCTTAAGGATACACATAGTTTACTAAAAATAAAACATCCTCACTACAGGAAAGAACGGGGGACCCTGATTCAATAGATCTGCTTCTTTTTGTTTTTCATTAAAAGGGTAACTCTCTTTAAAACTAATTTTTGCTATTGCACTCCTTATGGTAAATAAAAAATATTTCTAATATACTTTAAAAAAAAAATCATTAGGTTTCTATGCTTTATTTGTTCTAAAAAAAAAAAAAAAAAGCTCAAGAGCACATTTCCCCCCATCTTATACACAGACTTTGGACCGAAGGCCGTACACAGGAAGTGCAGCCTGGAGTGCTGAGGGGGTGTGTCCAGCCTCATCCAATCATAGCTCCTCTCCCACTTAACTGCCATATGCTATTGGTTGGACACCCCCCCCCCCCCCCCCCTCAGCACTCCAGGCTGCACATCCTGTGTTTCGGTCCAAAATCTGTGTATGAGATGGAGGAAAATGTGCTCTTGAGCTTTTTTTTTTAGCACAAATAAAACATAGAAAATGTAATTTTTTTAAAACAAAGTATATTAGAAATATTTTTTATTTACCATAAGGAGTGCAATAGCAAAGATTAGTTTTAAAGAGAGTGACCATTTAAAGGAGTATTCTGGGACTGTAATATTGCCAGTTTATCCTGAGATCAGTAAGGGCCCTACTTCCACAATACCCACTGATCAGCTGATTCTTTGGCACTTGGCACTTGATGTTGTTCACCAGGTATAGTACCATACACTGTGTAGTGCTTGTGCCTGGTACTACAGTTAAGTATAAAAAAAACACCACAAACTGGCAATAAACGTTGCTCAATGCTCCAACAACAATAATCAATAATCAACAATAATCCAACAAAGAAAACAACCAAAATGTCCCTGTCATTTGAAAAAAACATTTTACACATGACAGACAAATGTCAAAAGTTTTGATCGTACAGGGTCTCCACCGGACAGTAAAACAAGCGGGGGGAAGCACGTGATAGCTCACTTCACCCCACAGTGCACAGAGATCTCTGTCTTGCTTCACTTGACAGGCTCCATAGATTTATAATGGGGTCATCTTGTGAAACAAAATGGAGATCACTCCAAGCAGGGAAGTAAAGCATGCTACTGCGTGCTTCTCCCTGCTCGGTCTGGGTCTCAGCACTGAGACCACAACTGATTAAAACTTTTGACACGTGTCTGGCACTTGTCAAAAGTATTTTTTATTTATTTTAAACTTGGTGAAAGTGTTATATGGAGATCCCAAATAGATTTACTTTACTTTACTTTTCTTTTTTACATGTGTGTTTTTCAGTTATACTTTTTCAATGCACAGTATTATCCAGTGAATCCGTACTGATGCTGTTGATAGCCTAAGAAACCAATGAGGTGAATTTAAAAAAAAATTGTATGTTCTATTTTCACACAATATTTCAGGGATATCACCAAAACCAGAAAAAAATGTTTCATACTTTAAAATAAAAAATTGAGGGAATGTATATGAAAAACAGTCAATTTAAAAAAAAAATGGAACAAAGTTTTAAAAAGAACGCAAATTAATTTGATCAGCATTTCATTCCGAAGTGCGAATGAGGCTTTAAAGGGTACCTTTCATTAAAAAAAATAAAACTTTTGATATATTCTAGATTAATGTATGCAGAATAACTTTCCAATAGCATGTTGTTAAAAAAAATATGCTTCTTTCTATTTCATTTTCCACTTAAAAAAAATAAATAACCGCCAGTCCTCTTTTTATAGATTTCAGACTCATGCTGGAGTCCTAAACCTCAGACTGCTGCCAGGACACAGACAAGCTCAGCACTGCTCCCTGCCAGGGAGCAGTGCTGAGCTTGTCTGTGTCCAGGCTGCAGTCTGAGATTTAGGACTCAAGCATGAGTCTGAAATCTATAAAAAAAAAAAAAAGGCTTGTGGCTAGGACTGGTAGGGAGACCCCTGGAAAATTAAATAGAAAGAAGCATATTTTTTAACAACATGCTATTGGAAAGTTATTCCGCATACATTAATCTATGATATATCAATTTTTTTTTGATGAAAGGCACCCTTTCAATAAATGTACTGCATGAATCCACATAGCTAAAATAGTTGTTTGTGGGACAGTAGCGTTAGTGCTTGTAAACCTCTAACAATGAGGAGGAAGAGCCCCTGACAGGCTCATTCTACCCCAAGGCAGGGTTCAAGGTGCCTATATAAGCTACCACTTAGGGCCACGTAACAGCTGCAGGATTTACCTCTATGTTGCATATATTCTATGGAACCAGTAAGCAGAAATGCCTACCAACCCCCCCCCCCCCCCCCCGCTCCTCCCCCCTCCAGCAATGTAATGAGTGACCTAGTAACGCTAAATGTGCCTCTATTTATATAACAGCTTTTCTCGCTCAAAATGCTGCTTATGATGACTAACAGGCCCAACCAGTCTGCCCGTTTTTGTTTCCTTGTGGCTTCTTCTCAGAATAAACTTCTATCTGCCCCTTGAATGTTTACATTTTTTTCCATTGCATTCCAAGCATCTGCTACTTTTCTTTCAATCACGTAACCATTTTTAACATGACGCTCCTTCCTCCCCCTTCCGCCATCATTTTACAGGGAGCTCAAATTATTTTATGAATGCACATTTTTTTTTTTTAAGCCCTATGCAAAAACTGATCCCAAACTCTTTTCCTGGTCACCATGACGCCAAACATTCTGCTTACATTAGTAAGTAATGTAAAAAGATCCTAATTCTCTCCAAGCAGAGGGCTCAGAAATGCCTGCCCCAGACATCTGCTTCTTCTCACAAGGGAGGCTTCCTGAGAATTCAAGCACATAGCAGCCGTAGCTAAACTTGCTCTGCTTTAAGTGAAAACATTAGACCCGGGCCTCCTCCCAAAATAAGATGTTAGCACCAATATTTGTAGGAATTATAAGTTATCTATTGGGGTTTATCAAGGCTGTATTACACTTGCCTGGACCATACATGATATTATGCTGAAAAGTGAGAACAAAACTGCAGAGAACTATACTAGTGGTCTCCAAACTGTGGACCTTCAGTTGTTGCAAAACTACAACTCCCAGCATGTCCGGACAGCCAACGGCTGTCCGGGCATGCTGGGAGTTGTAGTTTTGCAACAGCTGGAGGTCCACAGTTTGGAGACCACAGGTCTATACAGATGTGTTTAGTTTTGATAGTTTTACTAAAAAGATTACTCTATCTGGTACTCCATCTTTATCATGGGACTTGGTCTTGTGTCCAGAATAATATATATATATATATATATATATATATATATATATATGTGTGTGTGTGTGTGTGTGTGTGTGTGTGTGTGTGTGTATCTCTCTCTCTCTCTCTCTCTTTCTCTCTCTCTCTCTCTCTCTCTCTCTCTCTCTCTCTCTCTCTCTCTATATATATATATATATATATATGCGTGTGTGTGTGTATATATATATATATGTGTGTATATATATATGTATATATATATATATATATATATATATATATATATGTATACATATGTATATATACATATATTTATAATATGTTTATATATATATCTATATATGTATATATTTATTTATAATATGTATGTGTATATATATATATATATATATATATATGTGTGTGTATGTGTACAAACATATATATATATATATATATATATGTTTATATGTATATAAATATATATATATATATATATATATATATATATATATATATCTATCTATATATATGTATATTTGCACACACAAATATATATTTATGTTTGTACACACACACACACACACATATATATATATATATATATATATATATATATATATATATATATATAACCATCAATGGGTGTTAATTTTTTTAATTAAAATCAGTCTTTAAAAAAAAACAAAAAAAAAACGAAAGGCCATTATGGCTATTATGGTAAAAAAAAAAAATGGCGCTGTAGGTATCCAACTGCTGCTCACCAATTCATTCTCCATAGAAATAATAACATGCATGACAACAGGGGGGCCACCAGGACAACCTTTGTCTGTCAATATCACATTTAGATGCCCAATTAAAAAAAAAAAAAACCTTACCAACCAGTTCAAAATTTCCGAGATCCCACACTTTATAGTGTTTATATTATGCAAAACAGAAGCAAATATTTTGTATCTACAAAGCTCCTATTAAAAGAATGTATCTAACGGTAGTGTTTGGTTTTATTCAATCCTTTCAGTTGCTATTATTTATCCCCATTGTCTGCTGTTACAAGGTGATACAATGTTTGTAAATAACAACTTTCAAATCATAACAATGACTGTACTGTTTATTTTGTAGAGAAAAGGAAGCCAGAAGGTAACCTCACCCCTATTCTAATGCTGAGAGGGGGGCTGTGTATAGGTCAAGGTGATCTGTCATTTGGAGGGTCTGACACTCTTCTTATGGAGTTACTGTAAGACTTCTGAAAGTAAGTAGCCTTTATGAGACAGGAAGAGCAAGATTTGGAGAGGTCATGGGTCCATCCTACTCATGTTTCAGTTACCTTGGGGCAAGCTGTGCAGGTCATAGGCCACTCCTGTCCCTTCTGCCATTGTGTAAGGCAGTGTTTCCCAACCAGGGTGCCTCCAGCTGTTGCAAAATTACAACTCCCAGCATGCCCGGACAGCCTTCGGCTGTCCGGGCATGCTGGGAGTTGTAATTTTGCAACAGCTGGAGGCACCCTGGTTGGGAATCACTAGTGTAAGGGCTGAGAATAGCAAAGATTAGTGTCAGAGTAGACATATGAATGACTAGGACACCAGACTGTATGGATGACAGCATAATAGTAGATAGGACAGGTAGATAGGTGTCTAGGGTGTGGGCACCAGGGATTAAAGTTCACCAACACAAAGGTGTGAGAGCATGGAGCCTGGTTTAGAACCATTTTAGGAACAAGCAAGTTATGAACTCTTTGCAGTGCATGCTGGGACATGTAGTTCGTCCAAACAGCGACTGATACAATGATATATAGAGCAACCTACCTGCTCCGCTGGCACCACTCTTGTGCCCGAACCTCAGTCCCGGTTCGCCCCTTCTGATGCCATCTGCGGAAGAAGCGGAATCAGCCTCGTAAATGGTGTTTAACATTTGATGTAATCCAGGCATGGGGGCGAGTAGGAAGGGCTGGCAGCAGGTCCCCCTGTCCTGGGCACTGTCCTCACTGCTGGATGGGGAGTGTGCCCCACATTGGCTGTAAATCCTCTGGGCACTTTAGAGGGCAATCCAACAGGCAGTCCCAACCTCAGTCCATGCCAGGGGCTCCTAGATGTCAGCTGCACACAGGGGTACTGGAAGTTTTCATGCCATCCGAGGAGCAGGAGGAGGAGGAAGGGGCAGGAGTGCAGCGCCCAGATGAAGAATATCCTGCACGGAGAAGATGCCCAGCACAGCCCTGGCACTGCCCGCTGCTTCACCTGCCCTGGCTGGGAATGGCTGTGCATGCAGGCGGCTCTGGGTGTGCACACAGCATGCTTACACCACTGCCCCGAGCTCAGACTGACAGAAATAGATCGGCAGGAGGAGGAGCCCGGCCAAAAATAGCCCGAATATCATAAGCTCCACACTACATCCACAAAAGGGGGCGGGCTGTCTGCAGAGCCCTGTACACACCAGCTCCAGCCGCCGCACAGGAAAAGCGCACTCACCATGCTTCCTTCCTCGGCTACAGGAGGGAGAGAGAGGAAGGTGCTGGGAACTAAGAGGAACTGCTGGCATGGAAAGGGTTAAGGGGCTCTGGCTGCAGCATTGGAAGGGTTAACGCGGAGATGCCCATAAAAAAAAATCCGAAACCGTGTTTTCCAAGCAGTGTGTCTCTAGCTGTTCCAAAACTACAACTCCCAGCATGCCCGGACAGCCTTTGGCTGTCCGGGCATGCTGGGAGTTGTAGTTTTGCAACAGCTGGAGGCACCTACTGTACTTGGAGGAGCTGTCATCTCTGTACCTTGCCGGGGGAAGTGTAAAAAGTAACAAAAAGGCTTGAATGTGGTGTGTACATATTAGAAATGAAGATAAGTCAATACCTTGTGTGTGTTTTCTTCTTTCTTTCATCAACCCATTGTTTCTGCTCATTGTGCACTAACAATTCCTGGTTAGGTGAGTGCCAGAGGGTCTCAGCCCTGCCCTGTGCCCTGCTACCAGCCTGCATCCCTGCCCAGTATAACTTTATATAGCCTGCTAGCTCCCTGCTCACTACTCCTCCCATCATCTCCCTCCCTGCCCACTACTCCTCCCATCATCTATCTCCTTGCCCACTACTCCTCCCATCATCACCCTCCCTGCCCAGTACTCCTCCCATCATCTCCCTCCCGTCCCACTACTCCTCCCATCATCTCCCTCCCTGCCCACTACTCCTCCCATCATCTCCCTCCCTGCCTACTACTCCTCCCATCATCTATCTCCCTGCCCACTACTCCTCCCATCGTCTCCCTCCCTGTCCACTACTTCTCCCATCATCTCCCTCCCTGCCCACTTCTCCTCCCATCATCTATCGCCCTGCCCACTGCTCCTCCCATCATCTCCCTCCCTGTCCACTACTCCTCCCATCATCTCCCTCCCTGCCCACTTCTCCACCCATCATCTCCCTCCCTGTCCACTACTCCTCCCATCATCTCCCTCCCTGCCCACTACTCCTCCCATCATCTCTCTCCCTGCCCACTACTCCTCCCATCATCTCCCTCCCTGCCCACTACTCCCATCATCTCTCTCCCTGCCCACTACTCCTCCCATTATCTCTCTCCCTGCCCACTACTCCTCCCATTATCTCTCTCCCTGCCCACTACTCCTCCCATCATCTCTCTCCCTGCCCACTACTCCTCCCATCATCTCTCTCCCTGCCCACTACTCCTCCCATCATCTCTCTCCCTGCCCACTACTCCTCCCATCATCTCTCTCCCTGCCCACTACTCCTCCCATCATCTCTCCCTGCCCACTCCTCCTCCCATCATCTCTCTCCCTGCCCACTACTCCTCCCATCATCTCTCTCCCTGCCCACTACTCCTCCCATCATCTCTCTCCCTGCCCACTACTCCTCCCATCATCTCTCTCCCTGCCCACTACTCCTCCCATCATCTCTCCCTGCCCACTACTCCTCCCATCATCTCTCTCCCTGCCCACTACTCCTCCCATCATCTCTCTCCCTGCCCACTACTCCTCCCATCATCTCCCTCCCTGCCCACTACTCCTCCCATCATCTCTCTCCCTGCCCACTACTCCTCTGATCACACGCTTCCTCTACCTGTACACTTCCTGCCTTGCTCAGTTCTCTCTCTCAGTTTGTTTCACAGTCTTATGCATCTCCTGGAGATCAGTGCACTAGTTAAAGCTTCAATAGTGATCATTGTTTATTTTTCCCTGCTTATAATAGTTATGCCTATCTAGTAGTCTCCAAATTGTGACCCTCCAGTGTTTGCAAACCTACAACTCCCAGCATGCCCGGACAGCCAACGGTTGTTATTTTTTGAAAGCTGTAAATGATGTAATTTACAAACATTGTACCACCTTGTAACAACAGAAATTAGGAATAAATAGTATAAACTGAAATGTTTAAATAATAATAATAATAATAAAAATACTATACATTCTTGATACATTATATTAATAGGAGCTTTTTAGAAACAAAATATTTTCTTCTGTTTTGCATAATAAACACAATAAAGTGTGGGATCTTGGCAGTCTCTGAAAACATTGCTGGTTGTACAATGATAGAAACAGCTGATATCTTAGTACATCACCACACACCTCTGCATAGTCCAGTGGTCTCCAAACTGTGGCCCTCCAGCTGTTGCAAAACACAATTGGTTTTATCTTGTGTGCACTGTGTATGTAGATAGAGTTATGACAGTGTGGATGAGAACATGATTGATGTCACAGCGGTCAGATGCACACAGGGGGTGGGGATTTATCAAGATTTTTACACATCTTTTGGTATATTAAAAAGGCACAAATTTGGGACATCAATTGTTTTGCAACTTTTTGTACCGAAGTGATTTTTGCCAAACTTGCTTATTTGAACGATTTTTGCCCTTTGACTTTGCAATGGTTGTGAATTTATCACGTGCAACTTTTCTTCAAATATCTCACATTTTGTCGTATAGGGCTCGAAATGTCACAAACTGGAAAAGATGGATACAGTATCCACCTTTTCCTGCCCACTGGAGCACCTGAAAGCTGAACTAATTTATGCAGGCTAAAGTCAGCAACCGCCGAGCCGTGAGGTTCGTGCAGAATCGAGGTACTGTAACTTCGCTCGCCTCTAGTTATCCCTTTTGATGATGAGCAAACATGTTTTGTTTAATTTGTTAAAAAAACATTTTTTTTTAAATAAAGGTGTTATATACTATTTATAAATAACATAAAAAAATAAAGAGTTCTGTGTCCAATTTGACTTAATATTCGTTATAAAAGCATAAGGTTAGATGTCCACACAGGTTTTTTCTTTTTTTTTAAATATTGCCACTGCAATTTTTGAGCCAAAGTCAGAAGTGGATCCAGGAGGAAGGAAAAGTTTAAATCCTTCCCTAATATTTCCCATTCCTTCTGAAAGCACTTCTGACTTTGGCTTAAAAACTGCAGTGGCAAGATGAGTTAACCCTTCCAATGCTGCAGCCAGAGCCCCTTAACCTCTTAAAGGGGTACTCCAGTGGAAATGTTTTATTTTTTTTTGTTAATTGAACTGGTGCCAGAAAATTAAACAGATTTGTAAATGACTTCTATTAAAAAAAATCTTTATCCTTCCTGTACTTTTTAGCAGCTGTATGCTACAGAGGAAGTTCTTTGCTTTTTGAACTTCTTTTTTTTTTCTTGTCCACATTTCTCTCTGCTGACACCTCTGTCCGTGTCAGGAACTATCCAGAGTAGCATAGGTTTGCTATGAGGATTTTCTACTGCTCTGGACAGTTCCTGATATGGGCATCAGGTGTCAGCAGAGAGCACTGTGGAAAAGAAAAAAAAGAAATTCAAAATACCAGAGAATTTCCTCTGTAGCCTACAGCTGCTAAAAAGTACTGGAAGGATAAAGATTTTTTAATAGAAGTAATTTACAAATCTGTTTAGCTTTCTGGAACCAGTTGATTTAAAAAAAAATAATGTTTTCCACCAGAGTACCCCTTTAACCCCTTCCATGCCAGCAGTTCCTCTAGTTCCCAGCACTTTCCTCTCCCTTTGGTTGAACAGTCCAGGTTGCACTTTTTTCCAATGTTGACACTGATGGATTTATCAGGGTGCACATTATCTTACAATTTCTCTTTGTTATTTTTATCATTTGCACAGTTTTTGTCCATCAAAAAAGGACTGCTGTTATCTGCAAAATGTTTTCTTTGCCAAAAGAATCAGTATCGACTCCTTTCTCAGCAAATCTTTGCCTTTTAAAAAGAAGAAGCGGTTTTGATGTGTAGACGTGACTGCTCATGTATTTCACATATGTTTTTAAGCTTTGAGATAGTGAACCTTTTGATTGTGAGGCTTCTTTACTTCCACCAATTTGCTTTTTTATTTTGGAGTGGTAGATGTGAGATATTTGTTAGGAAGAAACTATTTCAGATTGTGGTATAAGAAGCTCAATAATGTTGCAGCAGAAACTAACACAGGGGATAAGATCAGACATCCTTTGGATAGGGGATAAGATGTCTAGGGGCAGAGTACCCCTTTAAATGGGCACTGTCAGATACAAAAACTTTTGATATGTCGTAAAGCATGCAAAACCAGTAGGCTTTGCAATTGCTTTCATTAGAACATTTTCAGTATTTCAAACTGAAAAAGTCAGACAAACAACTGCCTCCCCCCTGCCTGCTTGGACACATACTAGTCCTGCTGTGTCCATGCATCATCACCTACATCATGGACACACTTCCTTGATTGACAGCTGTGAGCACAGGGCTCACAGCTAGAGGAAAAATCCTCCCACTGTCAGCTTGTGTCCCGCTACTGTCAGTGAGGACAAGCTGGGAGTTGTAGTTTTGCTAATGCTAAGGGAGATGTGAACAGACAGCATACTGAGGGAGGGGGCGGAGACCTGTCTCTGGATGCAGTAAAAATAAAAAATCATGCTTACTCACCCCTGATCCCCTACCGCTGCCATTATAACAACAACTAGTCATCGCTACTCTCCATTTCTTCCTGGTTCCTGTAACATTTCGTTCCTGCTTTTATACCCTAATACAGTGTTTCCCAACCAGGCTGCCTCCAGGTGTTGCAAAACTACAACCCACAGCATGCCCGGGAGTTGTAGTTTTGCAACATCTGGAGGCACCCTAGTTGGGAAACAGTGCCCTAATAGCTATCAAATAAACTTTGGGCAGCAAATTCAGCTAATAGATTCCTTCCAACCGATTCAGACTCCACAATAGAAGTGATTTACTGCTTTAGACTGTACTATGAATCAGAACAGCTGTCACTGAGGGGTGACTGGAAAGAGTTAATTGTTCGCAGTACAACACAGAAGGGGCAAAATGTTTATGGGTGCAGTCTGAAAGGGGTTAACAGGAACTGACTGCAGCATGCCAGGGGTTAACTGGTTATGGCTGAACCTGAATTGTAGATCATTTCCCCTATGTGTGTGTGTGTGTTTTATAGCTGCATTCCTCATTCTTTCCCATATTGAACAAAAGCCGCACAAATAACACAACCTTTGCTTTCTTTTTATCACTGAGATGAATCCTCGTTCTATAAAAATGCCGCCGGACCCGCCTACTGGCTTGTGCACAGTACTTTGGATGTACTGAGAGATACGATGTCCCATTGACTGCAACACAAGCTGCTTCATGTACAAAACACATGGAGCCGCCATCTGGAGCAGCCAGACTCCAGCTCTCATTCTTCTGTGGTCATTCGGACACTGGAAGAACATTTGATTGGTTTTCAAACATAAGGTCCAGATGAGAGAGAACTCAAGTTGTGATTCTAGCGCAGTTCTAATGGCCTGAACTGACAGCATCTTAGGGATCTATGATGCTATCAGTTGGCGTCAGTGTGTGGCACTACAGAAATTCTAAATGGAATTCTGTTTGTAGCAACCTCTGCTGGAATCGGCAACAAAGTGTGCCGATTACAAGATAAAAAAAAAAAAAGTTCCAGTCTGATTCTTTCTGTGTGCTTAAATCCAGGTTTTCATTCTCTTATGGCTCCTAATTCCCTTGTTTATATTGCTCACACTGAATGCGGTTCACTGCAGAGGAGGGGGCAGTCCATTGCTAGTCCTCACATCTCATGTGGGAACTCCCTCTATCACTTCTTAGTGCTGACAACTGGCTGCTCTGTGCACTGAGGCTCTGTGTCATGACCCCGGCTTTCACAGGAGGCTGAGTGAAAAGCCAGGAGCCTGCACAGAGCACTGCTTGTCCCGCCCACACTTTTTGTATTTTGTCTCGGCACAAAGATACACAGGCAATAGCTGCAAGGACAAGACATTGTTCTGGTCAGTGAAGGGACCCCTGATGTCGAGAAGCATATATTTAACCAAAAATATAGACAAAGGGGTTATCCAAGAACAGAAAAACACAGCTAATTTCTTTTCAAAACAGCTCCACGTCTGTCTCCAGGTTCTGTGTGGATTTACAACTTGGCTCCATTCACTTCAATGGAACTGAGCTGCAGAACTACAACAAACCTGGCAACAGACAAGGAACTGTTTTTGATAGAAAGTAGCCGTGTTTTTCTATTCCTGGATAACCCCTTTAAGTTTCGTCCCTTTAACTGCAATACAGTTCCAAAAGAATGTATATGTTCATTCCTTTGTCGGAATCTGAATCTGCCTCGGAAGCTCCGAATTATTTCAAGCAACATTTCCATAGTGTACATGGCCTGGGCAACAAATTTTAGGCATAATATAGATCCTATGTCTCCAAACTGTAGACATCAAGCTGTTGCAAAACTAAAACTACCAGCATGCACAATGCTGATGGCTGTCTGTGCATGCTGGGAGTTGTAGTTTTGCAACACTTGGAGTCTACCGTTTGAAGATTATTGAGATACATGTTTTAATAGTATTGTTTGAATGCAATGCCAGGAAAAGATCATAGAGATGCATAAAAAAAAAAAATATAATAATAATAATAATAATTCAGTTCATTGAATGCAGGCAGATATCTTAGAAGCAGTAAGGCATTAAAGGAGTACTCCGGGGAAAAACATTATTTTTTTAAAAAAATCAACTGGTGACAGAAAGTTAAACAGATTTGTAAATTACTTCTATTTAAAAATCTTAAACCTTCCAGTACTTATCAGCTGCTGTATGCTCCACAGGAAGTTCTTTTCTTTTTGAATTTCTTTTTTGTCTGACCACAGTGCTCTCTGCTGACACCTCTGTTTGTCTCAGGAGCTTTCAAGAGCAGGGGAAAATGCCCATGGCAAACATCTCCTGCTCTGGACAGTTCCTGACATGGACAGAGGTGTCAGCAGAGAGCACTGTGGTCAGACTATACAACTTCCTCTGGAACATACAGCAGCTGATAAATACTGGAAGGATTAAGATTTTTAAATAGAAGTAATTAACAAATCTGTTTAACTTTCTGGCACCAGTTCATCTTAAAAAAAAAAATGTTTTTCACTGGAGTACCCTTTAATACACAAAGTATATTGGTAAGTTGCACTGTCTTCTTTTTCAGTGATTCAGCTTTGTTCAAGTAAAACTGGAAAACCCCTTTAAATTCCCTACAAACTTCTAAGCATATTATTGGAATGCTATAGTATTACACAGTGCTTGTGATTCCAGTGATTCCTGTATATTAGCAAACTGCAGTTTATTCGTTTTCATAATATATCAGTGTATGGTCACCAAAAATGAAAGTACTTGTTGCCCAAAGTTGGAAAACCCATTGACAGTGTGAAGAACGGTTAATCACATTATGTTATGTAACAGGTCGGGGTTTTTTCTTCCACTAGTGATCACAAAAAGTGGCCTCAGATGACTACTGCGTGCTGTTTTGTCATATGCTTTCAGACTGCATTTCATAAGACCTAATTGTCTGAATTTTACGGGTCATATAAAGGTAAACAATGACTTACTAGCTTATTATGAATAATGATCCCGGGGGGGGGAGTAGGATCTGGCATTTCTATTGTTATTCAAATATAAGATGGTGTTATCCAGCTCACCCGTGACCCTTGTTCCTCTATGCAGCATGAATCAAGTCCTGTCCCGGCTCTGACAACTGCACAGGAGGAAGAAGAATCAGCCAACCCTGGAGTATGTTGCAAGGTTTTCTTTTCTATTGATGCTAAAACCATCAGGCACTCAAACCTGTGACATCAACGTTTCTGGCGCAAAAATGTCTTAAATGGTGATCAATGGAGTGTTTGCCATGATTAAGGGAGTGTTTGCATTAGAAACGTGTAGACCTCACTGGTTTGAGTGCCTTTAAAACACCTTGAAACTTAATCCGGTGTTCACTGGTGGTTCATCCTTGTTGTATCATTTTTATTGTTATTGCCTGATCCTATGTTATTACCTGATCCTGAAAAAGAAAAACACCACCAAAGGTATGTGACATTACACCACAAAAACATGCATACTCAGCCGAGCCAAGTGTGTGTGTATGGAAGCCATGAGGAATGGCTGAGGGCTGCAAAATTTATTGATACCAGTAAGTCCGTCCTGTTAGGGACGAGGCCACTCACTAACTGAAGTAGTCTCATACCATTATGGCACATATTGACTGGTAGGGTATGATTATTAAAGGAGAATGGTCATCCTGTTCCCCCACACTAAGCCCAATAAACTGGGTTATGGTGCGGGTGTACAGGAGACCGATAGCTACCTGAAGCCCTGAAGCTACCATTGATATTAGTGTGTAACACTAAACATTAGGTCATTTCCCCTGTGTGTAAAAAGGTACAGGAATCAAGGGGAATTCCAGCATATCCATTAAAATGATGAAAACTTATTTGGCCATTTTCTAGTGTGGCAAAGACATAAAACAAAAACCCCTGGCCAACCAGTTGTTTTGGGCTAACGGTCAATTATTCATGACTACCAAGAATTCTCAGCTACTTTTTTTTTCTTTTTCAAAGACAGGACAAGCCCTTTAACCCCTTAAGGACTCAGCCCATTTTGGCCTTAAGGACTCAAACAATTTAATTTTTACGTTTTAATTTTTTCCTCCTCGCCTTCTAAAAATCATAACTCTTTTATATTTTCATCCACAGACTAGTATGAGGACTTGTTTTTTGCACGACCAGTTGTCCTTTGTAATGACATAACTCATTATATCATAAAATGTATGGCGCAACCAAAAAACACAATTTTTGTGGGGAAATTAAAACGAAAAACGCAATTTTGCTAATTTTGGAAGGTTTCGTTTTCACGCCGTACAATTTATGGTAAAAATGACGTGTGATATTTATTCTGAGGGTCAATACAATTAAAATTATACCCATTATTACATACTTTTCTATTATTTTTGCGCTTAAAAAAAATCACAAACTTTTTAACCAAATTAGTATGTTTATAATCCCTTTATTTTGATGACCTCTAACTTTTTTATTTTTCCGTATAAGCGGCGGTATGGGGGCTCATTTTTTGCGCCATAATCTGTCCTTTTTTTTGATACCACATTTGCATATAAAAAACTTTTAAGAAATTTTTTATAATTTTTTTTTAATAAAATGTATTAAAAAAGTAGGAATTTTGGACTTTTTTTTTTTTCGTTCACGCCGTTCACCGTACGGGATCATTAACATTTTATTTTAATAGTTCGGACATTTACACACGCGGCGATACCAAATATGTCTATAAAAAAAATTTACGCTTTTTGGGGGTAAAATAGGAAAAAACGGACGTTTGACTTTTTTTATTGGGGGAGGGGATTTTTCACTTTTTTTTTACTTTTACTTTTACATTTTTTTACATTTTTTTTACACTTGAATAGTCCCCATAGGGGACTATTCATAGCAATACCATGATTGCTAATACTGATCTGTTCTATGTATAGGACATAGAACAGATCAGTGTTTTCGGTGATCTTCTGTTCTGGTCTGCTCGATCACAGACCAGAGCAGGAGACGCTGGGAGCCGGACGGAGGAAGGTGAGGGGACCTCCGAGCGGCGTTCTGAATGATCGGATCCCCGCAGCAGCGCTGCGGGCGATCCGATCATTCATTCAAATCGCGCACTGCCGCAGATGCCGGGATCTGTATTGATCCCGGCACCTGAGGGGTTAATGGCGGACGCCCGCGAGATCGCGGGCATCAGCCATTGCCAGCGGGTCCCTGGCTGCGATCAGCAGCCGGGATCAGCCGTGCATGACACGGGCATCGCTCCGATGCCCGCGGTTATGCACAGGACGTAAATGTACGTCCTGGTGCGTTAAGTACCACCGCACCAGGACGTACATTTACGTCCTGCGTCCTTAAGGGGTTAAATGGGCACTCTCATTAAAACAAATTTTTGGTAAATAAAAAATCTTTCTAATGTATTTTTTATTTTTTTTTAGTTTTCTATGTTCTATTTGTGTTTGAAAAAGCTGCCACCATGTGTCTCACTACTTGTCCAGAGCATCTCTTGCACAGACTTTGGACTCCTGCTGGCCTGGCAGAAGTCCAAAATCAGGAAATGCAGTCTGGAGTGCTGAGGGGTGTGTGTGTGCAGCCTTAGCCAATCATAGCTTATCTCACACTGAACTGCTCTGGGCTGTGTGTAGCAGAGTGAGGGAGGAAGTTCTCCCCTCTATGGCTTTAGACGATGCTGGGTAACGCCCCTTCCCAGTCTGTGAATCTGACTGGAACTGAGCAGAAAATACAGAGCAATATCAAGGTAGAAAACGAATAAATAATAAAAATAAAGGCAGGGGGTGGTTTATCATGATGGGACCAGTGAACTGGGAGGATAATAAAACTTAAAAAGATCATGAGAGGTACTCTTTCAATGACTAAACCATAGAATTGCTCTGATTTCAGGACCATGGCTACACGGTGCGAGCAATACGTATTTACACATACAGCAGATCTGTTCATAGATCTATTAAAATGAACCAAGTAGAATGACCTCCGACAATGGGTGCAAGGATTTGTGACCCAGGAAGTTTCGAAACGTTTCTTGTTGGTTTGACAAGTTGTCCCACTTGAAATGTGCGCAGTCAACATTCCTGGTTATTCATCCAACACCTGGTGCCGTGTATTACAGCAGCTCCGTCCAGGCTGACTCATGGGTGTCTACAACGAGTCCTTATTTTTAGCCCCATACGTAAGCATGTCGCAGGCTGCACATAGTGTCTACTGTGCCTGCGTCCTGCGAGACTGGCCTCCGATGTGTCAGCCATTCCCACTTATAGCTGGCAAAGATATAAAACTAACAGATTCCTTTAATATTACCGGCATACTTTTCCGTTTTCTTCACTCATTCACTCATACTGAAACAATTTTGATGAGTAAAACAAGACTCCTGCAATGTATTCCATGGTGAGCTGAGGAAAATAAGAAGGGTCTTATGGGAATGGTGGGGGAGTGATTTCACCGAGGCTAAGAAGTTTTCCTTATCTTTGAACATATAAATGGCTTAATGTCAGCTAAAATAAGTTCTACGTGCACCAGATGTTTTATATATAATATATATATATATATATATATATATATATATATATATATATATATAGTTTATCTATTCGATCTAACACAATTGGTTTAGATAAAACAATGGCGGAGTAGTAGCTTGTTGTACATTTATGTCAGTGTTTTCCGACCAGGGTGCTTCCAGCTGTTGCTAAACTACAACTCCCAGCATGCCCGGACAGCCGTTGGCATGCTGGGAGTTGTAGTTTTGCAACAGCTGGAGGCACATTGGTTGGGAAACACAGATATAGGTAATGACGGAAACCATAGCAGTTGTGATACGTGATCGTGTTACCCAGGTATAAAGGGTATTTTATTATGGGATATTGCCATAGGGAGTGGACTTGTATCTTATTATAAAAAATACTGTCTAAGAAATCGTTCACACGAGCGGATTTATTTGCGGGTTTCCCGTTGCGTGTATGCTAAAGGGCTGCAGAATTTTCACTGCGGAAAATTCGCCTTAGACCCTATTGACTTTAATTGGGCTTGAGGCGGATTTTCTGCATTGGAAATTGTGCAGCCTAAAATCTGTTGTGGACAGTGGCGGAGAGACCGCCCCCTTTAAACCCGCAAATTAATCCATTCATGTGATCGAGCCCTAAGGGTATGTACTTATGGTGGAATTTCTGTGCGGAATTCTGCTGAAGAATTCCGACAAAAATTCCGCCGTCATTTAATGCCTATTGATTCCAATGGGATTCCACAGTCAGTCTGTGGCAGGCATTCTGTCTTGGAAATTCCGTGGCAGAATCCATTGGGGATCGAATTTCATCGGAATTCTGTGTTCTGAGAACACAAACATTTGCAGCAATTCCACCGCGATTCCGTTCAGCAAGCTTTGCTGAACAACATTTTTGCGGAATTGCAGAAATCCCGCTGTGTGAACACACTCTTAAGCTAAGTTTCTACTTTTTTTTTTTTGTCCTGCGTTTTTTGGTTTGAAAAAAACGCAAGAAAAAAACGCCTGAAAAGAACCGCAGTGCAATTTCCTGCATCTGCCGTTTTTTTCTGGCATTTTTTCATTTGTGTGGAAATTGCACCTTGGCAGTTTTTTTGGTACCCAATAGAGATGAGCGAATTTACAGTAAATTTGATTCGTCACGAACTTCTCGGCTCGGCGGTTGCTGACTTTCCTGCATAAATTAGTTCAGCCTTCAGGTGCTCCCGTGGGCTGGAAAAGGTGGATACAATCCTAGGAGACTCTTTCCTAGGACTGTATCCACCTTTTCCAGCCCACCGGAGCACCTGAAAGCTGAACTCATTTATGCAGGATAAGTCATCAACTGCCGAGCCGAGAAGTTCGTGACAAATCGAATTTACTGTAAATTCGCTCATCTCTAGTACCCAAAATCTGTTGAGTACCAAAAAAAAAAAAAAAAAAGGATGCAGTAGTGATGGAAATTTTTTTATTTAACAAAATTTATATATTTCAGAACAACATTTTAATACATTTTTGATGAAGTGTGTGTGTTTCACTTTTTTAGGTAGTACTACTACTCCCAGCATGGAACAGACTGTTCCATGATGGGAATAGTAGTACCTGTACTAATTGACAGATCGCCCATTGCGATCCCCTGTATAATGTATAGATGCAGCGGCTGCTCTTCTATGGTCCCCTGCACTGACGTATATATACACCTATTCCTATTTAGCACAGAGAGCAGTGATTGGCTGGAACCATCTGACCAATCACAGCTCTCTGCAGGAATTATGAATAGGTGTATATATACCAGTGTGTTCCATGCTGGGAATAGTAGTACTACCTATAAAAATGTAAAAAATAAAGAAAAAAGTAAAAAACATTCACACACTACATTTTTATTATTGTCGGCGACAATTTTAGGTCCCTGCCCGCCCACATAAATTGATCCCTGTTTTAAAAATGAATAAAAATGTTGTTATAAAAAACATACATTTTGTTAGATACTATTTTTTCCTTCGCTACTGTATCTTTTTATTTTTTTTTTTTAATGGCACCCTACGAACTTTTATTTAAAAATGTATCTCCATCACTTTTTTGGATTGCTAAAGTCCAAAAAAGAATAAAAACGCCTGAAAAAATGCCAAAGTTAAAACCCACATATCGTTTTTCTCGCCGTTTTTTTCACTCTCATAGACTTCTATGGGAGAAAAACACCACGACGTTGACAAAAAATTGCCAGTGGCTCAACATGCTGTGATTTTGGAAAACCGCTAAGTAGCTGAAAGACGCTAAAAAAGAGTGAAAAAACGCCAAAAGGATAAAAAAAAATGCCAAATTGAAAAATACCAAGGGGAATAAGAATTTTGCGATTTCTCATTGATTCGCAGCATTTTTTGGCCAAAATAACGCCATGCAGCAGAACTGGTGTTTTTCTTGGAATAAAAAAAAAAAAAAAAAAAAAAAGTAGAAACTTAGCCTTAGGGGAAGAATTTAGGATTACCTAATGCATTTCTTAGGGAATTTTCATCACTTTTAGTGAAATTAGTTTCTAAACCTGATAGACAGGTACTTAGGTATGCACTTAGAATATCATCTGGGTGTAAAAGTACAAAAAGGCTTTTTGTGCTAAACTTTTTACCCTTTGTAACAAGAAATTTAAACAACCCTATAGATTTCATTTTATCTCAGCTTCTCAAACACACCGTGTCCAAAACCTTATCTTACCGAGCAGCTCCCATTAGTTCATTTTCCATTTTGCAACAGTGAACTGGGACTGTTTGGGACTGTTGTATGAAATGTACATTGAGATATATGACCCTAAACTGTTCTCTTCTGCTAAGTGGCCCTAAAGGCTGATTTATGCTGGAGTCTTTAGTTCTTTGTTACAAGATGGAGTGTGCAAGACTACTAGTCTATCAGAAGCAAGATATTGGCGGAAAGTGGTTCTTTTGGTTATCGGGAGAAGTTGTTGGCTTACTTGTAAAGTCGTTCATGACAAATAAAAGATACCACAGGGCATGCCAAAATCAGTAGTGTCATGACTTCATCAATCCAAGCCTAGCAACTTAAATGGGCACTGTCATTAAACATGATTTTAAACATTTAATTCTTTATGCCAAATAAATAACTTTTGTAATTGGCTTCCATAAAAAACAAAAAACAAAAAAAAAAAACGCTTTATGTTTGTTTTTCTGCTGTATACTTCTGGCCACCAGGGATCTCCCTTCTTGGCTAGAACACATTCCATCTGGTCAAAAGCTCAGATTTTGGTCTCCTGCTTTTTAATTGCAAGAGACCAAACTTAGGAAGTGTTTCTCTGCACTGAGCTCCACAGAGCCTCACTAAAAGCTGCACAGAACCTCACTGAAAGCAGCTGCAAGGGCTAAAAGCTGCACAGAATAAAAGCTGAACAGAGCCTCGCTGAAAGCTGCACAGACTAAAAGCTGAATAGAGCTTCAATGAAAGATACACATACTGAAAGTTTCTGCACAGAGCTTGAGGTCTTCTATTCATCACAGGGCTGCAACCATGTGAGGGCGGAAGTGGTCCCCCAGCAGGCTTAAGTGATGTCATGCCTGCTGGGAAACGTCCACTTTCTCCTACTGGGAGATTGCACTATGTGAGCAAGAATAAAGGTATGATACAGAGCTTTTTAAAGCTCGGAATTTTTTTTTAAGGGTGGGAGGAGTGTTGGGAGTAGTTAGGGAACAAAGACTGAGTCAGTTTAGAAAAGTTTATTTAGTGACAGGCACTTTTTAAAAGGGTACTCTGCCAAAAAAACATCTTATCCCCTATCCAAAGGATAGGGGATAAGATGTCTGATCGCAGGAGTCCCGCCCCCAGGGGACTCTCCAGATCGGCAGTAGCGGCATCCAGAACACATCACACCATGCCGCCCTCCCTTCATGTCTATGGGGGGGGGGCGTCACGCCTCCTCCGATAGACATGAATGGAGGCGGCATGGCGGCTGTAGTCACCAGTTATCCGGCACAAAGCGGAGTTCGCTCTGTGCATGGATGACTGGGGTGCCACGCTGGAGATTGCGTTCAGAAATCTTATCGCTTATCCTTTGGACAGGGGATAGGATGTTTTTCGGTGGAGTACCCCTTTAAGTCATAGACCAAGGCAGAGTTGGATCTCCAATACGCCATAATGTATCCTATGGCGTTGAGATCTAGAACCACAAACTTAAAGGGGTATTCCAGGATTTTTTTTCTTCAGCTTTTAAGACCATGATGACAAGTTATAATACTATGTAATGTACACTGCTCACACTGCACAGAGGTAATAGAAGCATATTACTTGGGTGGAAAAATCTACACCTATTCTGCCTGTGTGAATCCAGCCTAACACTCCAGTTATGGACGACAAGTCATTCTCTGTCTATATTCTCTAGTATGCGGATCACACTTTGTAGCGGTGATCAAATAGACTAGATAACTGGGGATGGATAATAACCTCTAATATCGTCCATATTAGTGTCCATAGGGGGCACCCTAACAATGTTGACACTCTATTTGCTACCATTGGTGGTTTTCACTTGGTATCTGTTATGTGACATTTAAGATTTTTTTATAATATGGACCTTTTTTTCTTGTTCTATACATTTTATTTTTAATATTTTTAACGTTTGACATGTCCTCCATGGTCAAAATGACTAATAAAAATTAATGTACAATGTAAAGAAGAGGTCTCCAAACTGTGGACCTCCAGCTATTGCAAAACTACAACTCCCAGCATGCCCGGACAGCCGTTGGCTGTCCGGGCATGCTGAGAGTTGCAGTTTTGCAGGATCCGGAGGTCCACAGCTTGCATACTGATGTAGAGAGTAAATCAAGTGTTGAAAACTACAAGAAAGTAGTGACAGATGGAATGTGTTTCTGGTGATATCTCTATCAGCAGGATATTGGAACAGCGATAATAAAAGCTGATAAGGAAAATGCTTTGGATATCGACAGTCAGACGTTCAGAACTGTTTAGCCCAGGTATGCGAATGGTCAGAAGCAGGTTAGTTAGTGCTTTTTTTCCTGGATATTATATTATATTATACATTTTCAATGGGTGGTGTGAGTCTTTACTAGAGATGAGCCAAGTTACAGTGATTCAATTCGTCACGAACTTCTCAGCTCGGCAGTGGATGACTTTATCCTTCATAAGTTAGTTCAGCTTTCAGGTGCTCCGGTGGGCTGGAAAAGATGGATACAGTCCTTGGAGAGAGGCTCCAGCCCACCGGAGCACCTGAAAGCTGAACTCATTCATGCAGGATAAAGTCAGCAACTGCCGAGCCCTGAGGTTCCTGACGAATCGAATCACTGTAACTTCGCTCATCTCTAGTCTTTACCTTTGTCTTAATGGATAATCTGTCTCACTGATCAGTTTACCAAACAACACGACAGGAAATTATTTTGGGTTGTCAATGTTTATTGGTTCAGAAAAGTATTTAAGAAAAAGTTGAGTAACTTTATGAATATATTGTATTACGGATTCTGTACTGATACTGACTTACAGCCTGTATCATAACCAGAGTTACATTCATCGCAATTTTGACTCCTGTTATATGTTATATTGACTTTCCTATAGGTGTTGTGCAAGGATTTCTGCCACTCTAGGCAAAAGCTCATTTTGCCACACCTTGACCCGACCCATTGGCTCCGCCCTTTGCCATGCCCCACTTTACTACTAGGGTGAGAAACTGTAACAAACCTTCTCCTTGTGTAATTACCTTACTACTGGGGTGACACACTGTAACAAACCTCCTCATGTAATCTTCTTAGTATTAGGGTTACACACTGTAACAAATCTTCTCATGCAATCACCTTACTACTTGGGTGACACACTGTAACAAATCTTCTTCTCATGTTAACACCTTACTACTGGGGTGACACACTGTAACAAACCTCCTCCTCATGTAATCACTTTGCCACTGGGGTGACGCACTGTAACAAACCTCCTCCTATTGTAATCACCATACCACTGGTGTGACACACTGTAACAAACCTCCTCCTCATGTAATCACCTTACCACTGGGGTGACACACTGTAACAAACCTCCTCCTCATGTAGTCACCTTACCACTGGGGTGACACACTGTAACAAACCTCCTCCTCATGTAATCACCTTACCACTGTTGTGACACACTGTAACAAACCTCCTCCTCATGTAATCACCTTACCACTGGGGTGACACACTGTAACAAACCTCCTCCTATTGTAATCACCTTACCACTGGGGTGACACACTGTAACAAACCTCCTCCTATTGTAATCACCTTACCACTGGGGTGACACACTGTAACAAACCTCCTCCTATTGTAATCACCTTACCACTGGGGTGACACACTGTAATAAACCTCCTCATGTAATCAATCAGGGTTTTTGGCGGGGTTTTGCTGGATGGGCGGGTGCTTCAGATGCTGACTAACTTTATTGCTGCTGGCAGAATGGCGACCCCATCAAGAGTGCACTCTAGGCAACTGCCTATCTTGCTGCTGACGCTGCTTTCCCATAATGTACAGTGGGCAAAACATGTGTGCACTAACTGTACGTTGCATCCTTAACATTTTAATTATTGAACAAAGGATATAAGATAGTAAGATAGTAGTTTGTTGCAGTGGTCTCCAAACTGTGGACCTCCGCCTCTTGCAAAACTCCAATTCCCTGTATGCCCGGACAGCTATTGTAGTATTACAACAGTATTACAATCCGGAGGTCCACAGTTTGGAGACAAATGAATTTTTTACTCCAATGCAGGTTCATATTTAGTTCTCTTCTGCTGGATCACTATTATAGCAGTATAATTGTACTCTCATAACTTGAGCCCTCTGGAGTATATATGGTGGGTCAGTCTGACGATCAAGGGGTTCACCCCTAGGGCCACCCTGCGATCCCCAGAATGGGGCCATGTTTGTCCCTGTGCATGGAGTAATGTGTCGGCAAGTGCTCCACTCACTCTATGTCTATGGGAGTGCCAGAGATACCCTAAAACATGGAGCATGTGCTGATATGCAACTCCATGCACAAGGAGAGACAGGGCCCTGTCCTGGAGATCATGGGGGAAGGGGAGGGACATCGGTTATCACAATTATTATTTTTTTTTTTACACTATTTCCTGTAAAGACTAAACTTTTTAGAATTCAAATCACCAATACAAGTTCCACCAGAGAGATTTCGCTGGGAGATTTCAGCTCTGAAGCTTTCAGAATTGTAAATTCAGCACTGTACAGGCTGTAATAAGATCAATACAAGATATATTCAATGTAAGATGCCAATTACGGTAATAACATATGTAAAATGGTATCAAATGATAAAAATATACATACAACTATTCAGTCCTTATTTCTACACAACAGGATTTTTTTTATGGCAAATGTCAGTCCAGAAAAAGGATTTTTTCTAAAGGTACATTAACACACACATAAGATCCGTTGCAGATTCGAAGTTGCTAAAATTCCACAATCGTGGATCCACAAATGCAGATTTTACAAAGGCAATCCTTATGTATTTTTGACTGCTTTGTAAAATGGGCACCTGTGGATCCTGTGTATGTGTGACTACACCCTTAGGATGCGTTCCCACCTGGCGTATACGCAGCATATTTCACGCGTATAGTGCGTTTTAGAGGAGGTGCCGTGAGCCGGCGTGACTGTGATGCGCGGCTCCGCCTAGAAAACTCACTGCACACATAGGGCTGCAGCAGGAAAGCCCTGTGTGTATGGTGAGCTAGGGATACGCAGCGCATTTCCTGCTGCTGCCTCAAATTTTGCGTAGCGTGAAATACGCTGCATATACGCCAGGTGGGAACGTACCCTAAAATAAAAATTGTCTTTAGAAAAAGCATTGTCCTGAACTGCGGCTCAGTGTCTGCATGTAACCTTGTGAAGCTTGTAATATTTCAAGGCTGACATCAGTTCTTGCACAATTCCCCTGAGAACAAAATGGGCCGCACGGGCCCCTGTGCAATGTTACCGCATACAAATCCCTTTCCTACAACAGATGCCTGCCCATCTTGGTCACGGCTTACAGATTCCTCAGTCGAACAGGGAGAAAGAACAGACGTCGCTGCTCATGTCTGACGGCAGCAAGCTTTAAAATGGCCATATGAAACCAGACAGGGTGTTACATTATACCCCCATGGACGAGATTACACATTATTTCTTACACTACCCAAATGCTGTCATATCATAACTGTCAGGGTGTGAATGATATTCCTCTTATTTATCCAAGTGCAAAGTACTTGCCCTGTATTATTACAAACTGTGCTCTTGTTCTGCCCTATATATATATATATATATATATTTCCATTTGGTGTGCGAATATCTTAACAATGGCTGCTTCCCCAGACCGCCTATGAAACAAACTTAGATGACCATAGAACCCACTGGTGTTGTAGGTTCATTTCCAGATGTAACCAGTGTTCTGACTGAGGACTCAGCAATGGAATCTGACATCCCTAATGCAGAAATAACTATGTTATCACTCTTGGCTTCTCTATTATACTGAATTCAGTAGAACAGATTCATCTCGAGCAGACCAAATGTGAGCCTGTGTTTTAAAGAATATATATAGTAAATATGTATATAAGATCATATAGTACAGTAGTCAAATGTTTGGATTTCTAGTTTTTCAGCCTTTGGCTCTGATTGGGAAAACTATTTACCAATATAACTTAAAGGGGTACTCCGGCCCTAAGACATCTTATCCCATATCCAGAGAAAGGGATAAAATGTCTGATCACGGTGGTCCCGCTGCTGGGAACCCTCACAATCTCTCATGCAGCACCCACCTGTCTCAGCTGCACGAAGCGATGATAGCTCCGCATCTGAAGCCTAACGCCCATGGGGCCGGAGTATCGTGAGGTCACGACTCCGCCCCCTTGTGACATCACGCCCCGCACCCTCAATGCAAGCCTATGGGAGGGGGCATGATGGCCATCATGCCCCCTCCCATAGGCTTGCATTGAGGGGGCGGGATGTGACATCACAAGGGGGCGGGGCCGCGACCTCACGATACTCCATCGCCCGTTATTAGCCACGGAGAAAACATAGCTCCAGGCTGCTGATGTATGGGGGTGCAGCAGGAGAGATTGCGGTGGTCCCCAGCGGCGGGACCCCCGCGATCAGACATCTTAACTCCTATCCTTTGGATAGGTGATAAGATGTCTTAGGGCCGGTGTACCCCTTTAATGGAACAACCTAACTGTCCTGTTGGGTAATCCTTGCAAAGAAAATGGCCATTATACAAAATGTACGATGGACTGAAAATCCATCATGCGAAATCTGATCTGGGTAACTGATGGTTTTTTTTTGTTATGGTTTCAATCTACCCTATATGGACATTATAAAGTGTTGTCAGAAAATTACCTTTTGTTTAAGTAATTTTTATGGTAATTTCTATCTAATAAAACAATCATGAAATTCTATAGATTCTACTCTGGCCACTAGGCCTAAAACTAAGCTGAGACATTCTGTTCTGTCTGTAATGATAAGGAGGAGGCTGCTGGAAAGTGATTTGTACAGCATTACAGTGAAAGATGACACCAGTAGATAGAGAAGACCGCTCAGCTTTGTGGTGTCCCAGCACCAAAGGCTGTCCTGTGGGCTGCGGACTTCCTCGGGTAGACCTGCGGCACAGGTGTTGGGTCCACTAAAGGATTGGTTGCTGTTGTTAATATGTTCAAGCACTTTATCAAATGGTTACTATATTTTTCATAAGTACTGTGTTATCTGTTATTTATATGTGTTATACCTTTAAGAGAAGAGGATCAGTGCAAGCCCATGTGACTCTGCCTGCCAATGGGAACCCCTAAATTCTAAGCTAGAGTAGTGAGGGAGGACTTGCCCCAGTTCCTGTTACATCAGTTCTGAGTAAAGTGTGGTAAAGGTGTGAGCTGTATATAGAGAAACTCTGAGGGAAGTTCAGAACAAATCTCTTTTCAAGTCTTATCCAGCCATTCTGCAAGTGATCCCCCGCACAGAGGGAATTCAAGCCCTGGTGGAGAAAGTCACAAGACCTTGTCAGAATCCTAGCGACCTGGAAAATCTTCAGTCTCATATCAAGTCAGTATTAATTCAATTGGGCGAAAAGCACCATAAATCCCAGCAAGGCAACAGGGCTTCCAAGGGGTTACACTGCATCCTCTCCACTCTGCACCATACTGTTGACGTGTAATATCATCTTTACCTGCTCAGTAAAAGGCAGTTATCTGTAATCTGTTGGCGGTGTGTTTCTTTACTCCCTGTGTCTGGCCCAGGAGAAGCTGTCTCCAAACTCGGACCATGTATAGGCTAACGGTGCCCTGGCGTCACAAAGTGACCAGGTAGTCCTAGAACCCCCGTGGCACTCCAGTTACTATAACTAAATTATACAGTAAAGAAGCATTACATATAGACTGGATTCTAAATAGCCTATCTTTCTGTCCTATTCTGTCTTGACTATTTAAAAATTAAAGAACATAAATAGCCAATGTTTCGATACTTATATATTCAGTTTATCCCAGCTTAACCTTCTGTTCAGCACATTTCAGTCACTTTATTGTACAGTATATTCTGCATAAGTGGAATATAGCAAAAAAGGAGCCATAAAACTGCTGGACAGTAATATATGCATAAAGCTAAGCTAACAAGCTATAAAATCTACAGTAATGCAACGTTACCGTAACACAACTGCAACGTGTATAAAACAGCCTTAGAGTGTTAGGTCCATACTCCAAGGTCAAGATGAATTGTGATACCCAAAGTTAGCTCCTATCCACAGGATAAGGGATAAGTGATCAGTGGCGGTCCGACCATTGGGACCTCCCATTAATCCTGAGGAAATTGTCCCCTGACTGAATGGAGCTGCACAATATCTGCACAATGTTTAGAAGCCCCATAGAGAATGATTGGAGTGCTGGCTATGTTCTCAGAATCAGTGTCTGTTCTATTGGTCAGACCCCCATCAATCAGCATGTTGCCCCCTATCCTGTGTCTATATCAGGACAATAGACAGGTTCTCTGATATCAATATTTTTTACTCTTGGTTCTTTTGATCCTCTGTACATTAGGCAAGTGATATATTAAATGGTTATCATTTCATCTAAGAATTTGCTTTTAGCCATTCTGCTTGCTTAGCACTCTATGCCATAAGAGTGGGAATGTATAGATAGAAAACAGACGTATATAACCAATTACAGATCAAATTACGGCATTGTATGACCAGTAATTTCAGCAACATATGGAGGCTTTTATACAGGATAAAGTCATATCATTTATCATGATTGAAACATATATCTTCTTTTAAAGTTAGCAAAACAGTGATTTTTCTTGTTGACCTGGTCACAGATTTCAACCACCAAAACATCACAATGTAAATTTATTCCATATCCTACTAAGGGTACGTTCACATGTTCGCAGATTTGATGCGCAGGATTTGATGCGCAGGATTTTCTTCTGCAGATTACAATGTAAACTAAATGACTGAGCACATCTTCTAATCGGCAGTTACAAATCCTGCGCATCAAATCTGCGCAGGATCCTGTATGTGTGAATGTACCCTTAACCCCTTAAGGACCAAGCCCATTTTTACCGGACCAGGCCAGTTTTATTTTTTGTTTTTTTTCCTCCTCGCCTTCTAAAATCCATAACTCTTTTATATTTCCATCTACAGACCCATATATGGGCTTGTTTTTTGCGTGACCAATTTTACTTTGTAATGAGATCTCTCATTTTACCATAAAATGTACGGTGAACCTAAAAAAATCTTTTTTTAGGGAGGAAATTTAAATGAAAACCACAATTTTGCACATTTTGGAGGGTTTTGTTTTCACACTGTACACCTTACAGTAAAAATGACATGTGCTTTATTCTATGTGTCAATACAATTAAAATGATACCCATGGTTAGATACTTTTATATTTTTGTATCGCTTAAAAAAATCTAAAACTTTTTGTACAGAATCAATAATCTAATGGAGCCCTATTTGGACCACCTATAACTTTTTCATTTTTCAGTATATATAGGGTGGTATTGGGCTAATTTTTTGCGCTGTCATCTGTACTTTTTATAGATACCACATTTGCATATATAAAACTTTTAGATAATTTTTTATACATTTTTTTGGGGAATAAAATGTGACTAAAAAGCAGCATTTTTGGCCCTTTTTTTTTTTTTTACATTTACGCCGTTTACCGTACGGGATCACTAACATTATATTTTGATAGTTTGGACATTTATGCACACAGTGATACCAAATATGTTTCTAAAAAAAAAAATATTTACACTTTTTGGGGATAAAATGGGAAAAACTGACAATTTTCATTTTTATTGGGGGGGGGGATTTTTCACTTTGTTTAACTTTTTAATTTTACATTTTTCAACTTTTTTTTTTTTACACTTTTTATGTCCCCATAGGGGACTATCTATAGCAATCATTTGATTGCTAATACTGTTCAGTGCTATGCATAAGACATAGCACTGATCAGTATTATCGGCCATCTCCTGCTCTGTTCTGCTTGATCTGAGACCAGAGCAGGAGACGCCAGGAGACGGACAGAGGCAGGTGAGGGGACCTCCGTCCGCCATTACAGATGATCGGATCCCCGCAGCAGTGCTGCAGGCGATCCAGTCATCTATTTTAACATGCGTACTGCCGCAGATGCCGTGATCTGTACTGACCACGGCATCTGAGGGGTTAATGGCAGCTCCGATGCTCGCGGTCATAAGTACCGCCGCACCAGGACATACATTTAAGGGGTTAAAGGAGAACACAATGAATAAGAAGAAGGAATCTTGGGAAGAGAAACATCTGAGGACTGAAGCTCCATGTATGGTTATGTGGTGAGGGTGTGATGAAGGGCAGATGTTATTACCCTAGGGGCAGATGGCATCAACCCGAAGTAGGGCCGCTGGATCCTGGGCTATGCGCCGGGCAAATAATGACTCTGATGCCAAATTACGGAACAACGGCAGCTTTACTGAGGCAGACAGATGGAATAGTCTTTACAGCTCAGTTAGGTCCAGGGAGGTGACCAGTGACTTCAGGTACTTGAGGGCTTGCTGGGACTTGTTCAGAATGCTGCAGACTCACGTTGAATGTAGACAGACTTGACTGACTTGACTAGGACTGACAAGACTTCACCCCTTGTGTAGAATACCAGGCTTTGACGTTCACCTTTGGGCACTTGGTGATAGAAGTGTGGCTGCGTGACTAGGCCTTGGGTCTCCTCAGGACACCAGACACTCTCAGGTCTTGACTGTTCCTCAGCAGAGATTAGACTGACTAGCTAGCTCCTCCCTTGGATAATATGGGAACAATTTGGAGGGGTCCCATAGGTCACCACACAAGTCACCTGGACACCTTCCCTGGTTACATGACTTTACCTGGCAACAACATTTAAAGGCATATGAAAATAATAAAGGCAATGTCATACATAACATAGGGCACTTATTAACCATTTAAGATATACATAATGAGGGTGTACTTAGGGGTCACTGAAATAGAGTCTGCCACACAGGACAGAAGGGGTACAGGAGTGCAACTCCTGTACTGGGCCACCACAGTTATCTAGCCTTTAGCTGCCTGGGCATGCTAAGAGATGTAGTTTGACAACAGCTGGAGGCACATTTAGTGGGAAACACCACTCTGATCAGATAAAAATAAAATTTAGGTTATATATTCACTTAAAATCTCTGATTATTTCAGTCTTAGTCTAGTGGGCGCTCTTACACATTCATTGACTTTCCAGTATAAGGGTGCGTTCACATGTGCATATTTTTGCTGCAGATCTACAGCAGATTTACTGCTGCAGATTTTGCTGCCTATTGACTCAATGGGCAGCAAAATCTGCAGCAGATCTGCAGAACAAATACGCGTGTGTGAATGCACCCTTAGGGTTCATTCCCACACGGCGTATTTGCTGCGTATTTGCTGCTGCGTATTTTATTTTCTCTGTTGAAGTCAATGGGTAGGAAAATATGCAGCATCAAATACGCAGCAAATACGCAGCAAAATACGCCGTGTGGGAACGTACCCTTAGGGTACGTTCCCACCTGGCGTATACGCAGCGTATTTCAGCAGCGGGAAATACGCTGCGTACCCCTCGCTCACCATACACACAAGGCTTTCCGTTGGCAGTCCCATGTGTGCAGTGAGTTTTGGAGGTGGAGCCGTGTGCCGGTGTGATTGTGATGCGCGGCTCCGCCTCCAAAACTTACCACACACATATAGGGCTGCCGCCAGAAAGCCTTGTGTGTATGGTGAGCGAGGGATACGCAGCGTATTTCCTGCTGCAGATTTTGCGCAGCTTGAAATACGCTGCGTATATGCCAAGTCCTAAGGGTGCATTGAGAGGTCAAAATGGTAAAAACCCAAAAGCACCTGGGCTGCAACATGTCTGTCTATAGAGATGAGCGAAGTTACAGTGATTCGATTCGTCACCAACTTCTCGGCTCGGCAGTTGCTGACTTTATCCTGCATAAATTAGTTCAGCTTTCAGGTGCTCTGGTGGGCTGTATCTACCTTTACCAGCCAACCGGAGCACCTGAAAGCTGAACTAATTTATGCAGGCTAAAGTCAGCAACTGCCGAGCTGAGAAGTTGGTGACGAATCGAATCACTGTAATTTTGCTCATTTCTATCTGTCTATTCCAGTGGTCTTCAACCTGCGGACCTCCAGATGTTGCAAAACTACAACTCCCAGCATGCCCGGACAGCCAACGGCTGTCCGGGCATGCTGGGAGTTGTAGTTTTGCAACATCTGGAGGTCCGCAGGTTGAAGACCACTGGTCTATTTTGTTCCCTTTGCAGATGCTTCAGATATACACAACTGTTCTGCTTACAGAGAGATTAGGCAATGACACCCTTTTCTCATGAAACATACAAAATACAGTGAAATCTTTATGTTACCAAAATATCTCATGACGGTTGGTTTTTCAGGAAAAGCTTTGAAATAATTTGTTCTCTCATCTCTGGCTATGAAAAGATAGTTCCCTTTTAGGAATATAAATATATTGTGGCTGTTTGTGAAATGTACTCTTCGGTTCTATTTTAATGTGAACGCTTGGAGCCTTTACCAAGATTGCACAGCTTATTCTCTTATGAAATTCCTCTAGTTCCCCAATTAATAATATTATAGTCTCTCATTCTTTCTTCCATTTTTCCCAACAAGCAGAATAGTGCAATGTGCAGAGCAGCCTAATCCGGTTATGACACTTCCACAAGTCATGTGTCAACACCAGTTGTAAGAAATCACGTGATTTAAAGGGGTCCTCTGGGGAAAAGTTAATAAAAAAAAAAAAAAAAAACAACTGGTGCAAGAAAGTTAAACAGATTAGTAAATGAATTCTTTAAAAAAATCTTAATCCTTCCAGTACTTATCAGCTGCTGTCTGCTCCACAGGAAGTTCTTTTCTTTTTGAGTTTTTTTTCTGTCTGACCACAGTGCCTTCTGCCCATGTCAGGAACTGTCAAGAGCAGGAGCAAATCCCCATAGCAAACCTCTCCTGCTCATGACAGTTCCTGAGACAGACAGAGGTGTCAGCAGAGAGCACTGAGGTGAGACAAAAAAAGAAATTCAAAAAGAAAAGAACTTCCTGTGGAGCATACAGCAGCTGATAAGTACTGGAAGGATTAAGTTTTTTTTTATAGAAGTAATTTACTAATCAGCTGCTGTATGCTCTTTCCTTTTTTGAATTTATTTTCTGTCTGACCTCAGTGCTCTCTGCTGACACCTCTGTCCGTGTCAGGAACTGTCAAGAGCAGAATAGGTTTGCTATGGGGATTTGCTCCTGCTCTGGACAGTTCCTGACATGGACAGAGGTGTCAGCAGAGGGCACCGTGGTCAGACAGAAAAGAAACTCAAAAAGAAAAGAACTTCCTGTGGATCAGACAGCGGCTGATAAGTACTGGAAGGGTTAAGATTTTTTAATAGAAGTCATTTACAAATCTGTTTAACTTTCTGGCACCAGTTGATAAAAAATAAAAATAAAAAAAGTTTTTCACCGGAGTACCCCTTTAAGTCATCAGGGTCCAGCGATTCCTCGAAGCTCCCTGGTGCTTTTCTCTATGGCTCCTACTGCATCGACTATAACTGCTCTTGTGCCACCAAACCGTCACACTGTGCAGCTTCCTGTTTTACGTGACCACGTCTGTTACCAGGCAGTGTCTGTTTCACTGAAAATGCCAATCTCTCACTTGCAATCATTGTGTGACACAGATATGTGTTTATTTGTGTTGGTTCTCTGGTCTAAAAATAAAACTGCTTCCTGAAAGAGAGTGAAGCTCCAGGGGTAATTCAAAAAGCTATGCAGAAGTAGCAATTCAATATATACAGTATAGTATCCTATATTAGTATGTATCTGTGTAAAAAAAAATGCTCTAGAACAGTGGTCTCCAACCTGTGGACCTCCAGATGTTGCAAAACTACAACTCCTAGCATGGCCGGACAGCCGGTGGCTGTCCGGTCATGCTGGGAGTTGTAGTTTTGCAACATCTGGAGGTCCGCAAGTTGAAAACTACTGCTCTAGAAAATAAAGTAAAACATTACAAGTCACAAGTTGTTTTTCTAGTTAACTGACTTAACCCCTTAAGGACAATAGACGTACTCCTACGCCCCCGTTTCCGAGTCCTTAAGGACCGAGGACGTACTCCTACGTCCTGTCCATTCCCGGCCCCCCGCCGCTAGCCGGAGGGGAGCCGGTGCCCGATGCCTGCTGAAATCGTTCAGCAGGCATCGCGGCATGTCGCCCAGGGGGGTCATTATGCCCCCCCATGTCGGCGATCGCCGCAGATCGCTGGACAATTCAGTCCAGCGATCTGCGGCGATTCCGGGTCAATCGGGTCTCCAGTGACCCAGTGACCCGGAATTACTGGCTGTTCGGGGCCGTCTCTGACGGCCCCGAACAGCCAGAGCCTGCAGGGGTGAGGTGGCACTGGTGCCACCTCACGATCGCCCTGATTCGTCGGCCGGATTACCGGCCGACCAATCAGGGCGCCTGCTGCGGGTGTCACTCCCGCACCCGCTCCGCCCCTCTTCCGGAGGACGTGAGCGGGTGCGGGGCGTGCACCCCTGGTGCTGGGGACCCCGATCCCCAGCGTTAATGTTGGGATCGGGGCCACAGGAGCGACGACGGCGGCGGCGGCCTGACTGACCTGCAGTGTCGATCAAGCAGCAGCAGGAGGTGAGTGACAGCCTCCTGCTGTTGCTTAGCAACAGCTCCCAGCATGCAAAAAGGGCATGCTGGGAGCTGTAGTCATGCAACAGGAGGAGGCAGACCACCACAACTCCCAGCATTCCCTTATGGGCATGCTGGGACTTATGGTTTTGCAACAGCTGGAGGCACATTCTTTCTATGGAAAAGTGTACCTTCAGCTGTTGTGTAACTACAACTCCCAGCTTGCACAAACAGCTAAAGTGCATGCTGGGAGTTGTAGTGGTGCATCTGCTGGTTGCATAACTACAACTCCCAGCATGCCCGTTAGTTGTCGGTGACTGCTGAGAGTTGTAGTTTTGCAACAGCTGAAGGCACACTGAGTTAAGTAGCAAACCAGTGTGTCTCCAGCTGTTGCATAACTACAATCCCCAGCATCCCCAGCCAAAGTAGTATGCCTCCCGCTGTTGCATAACTACAACACCCAGCATGCCCTTCCGCTGTCCGTACATGCTGGGAGTTGTAGCTTTTGCAATAGCTGAAGGCACACTGGTTGCAAAACACTGAGTTTGTTGCCAAACTCTGTGTTTCACAACCAGTGTGCCTCCAGCTGTTGCAAAACTACAACTCCCAGCATGCACTGATAGACCGTACATGCTGGGAGTTGTAGTTTTGCAACAGCTGGATGTCCCCCCCCCCAATGTGAATGTACAGGGTACACTCACATGGGCAGAGGATTACAGTAAGTATCCGGCTGCAAGTTTGAGCTGCGGCAAATTTTTTGCTGCAGCTCAAACTGCCAGCGAGAAACTACTGTGAACCCCCGCCCGTGCGACTGTACCCTAAAAACACTACACTAACACAAAATAAAATAAAAAGTAAAAAACACTACATATACACATACCCCTACACAGCCCCCCTCCCCAATAAAAATGAAAAACGTCTGGTACGCCACTGTTTCCAAAACGGAGCCTCCAGATGTTGCAAAACAACTACTCCCAGTATTACCAGACAGCCACTGACTGTCCAGGCATGCTGGGACTTTTACAACAGCTGGAGGCACCCTGTTTGGGAATCACTGGCGTAGAATACCCCTATGTCCACCCCTATGCAAGTCCCTAATTTAGGCCTCAAATGCGCATGGCGCTCTCACTTTGGAGCCCTGTCGTATTTCAAGGCAACAGTTTAGGGTCACATATGGGGTATCGCCGTACTCGGGAGAAATTGTGTTACAAATTATGGGGGGTATTTTCTGCTATTACCCTTTTTAAAAATCTAAAATTTTTGGGAAACCAACATTTTAGGTAAATTTTTTTTTTTTTTTTTACATATGCAAAAGTTGTGAATCACCTGTGGGGTATTAAGGTTCACATTACCCCTTGTTACGTTCCCCGAGGGGTCTAGTTTCCAAAATAGTATGCCATGTGTTTTTTTTTTTTTGCTGTCCTGGCACCATAGGGGCTTCCTAAATGCTTTCAAAAAGCCAAATGTGACTCCTCCTCTTCTGAGACCTGTAGTGCGCCAGCAGAGCACTTCTCACCCCCATATGGGGTGTTTTCTGAATAGGGAGAAATTGGGCTTCAAATTTTGGGGGGTATTTTCTGCTATTACCCTTTTAAAAAATGTAAACATTTTGGGAAACCAAGCATTTTAGGTAAAAAAAAAAGTTTTTTTTACATATGCAAAAGTCGTGAAACACCTGTAGGGTATTAAGGTTCACTTTACCCCTTTTTACGTTCCCCGAGGGGTCTGGTTTCCAAAATGGTATGCCATGTGGTTTTTTTTTGCGGTTCTGGCACCATAGGGGCTTCCTAAATGCGGCATGCCCCCAGAGCAAAATTTGCTTTCAAAAAGCCAAATGTGACTCCTTCTCTTCTGAGACCTGTAGTGCGCCAGCAAAGCACTTTTCACCCCCATATGGGGTGTTTTCTGAATCGGGAGAAATTGGGCTTCAAATTTTGGGGGGTATTTTCTGCTATTATCCTTTTTAAAAATGTCAATTGTTTGGGAAACCAAGCATTTTAGGTAAAACATTATTTTTTTTTCACATATGCAAAAGTCGTGAATCACCTGTGGGGTATTAAGGTTCATTTTACCCCTTGTTATGTTCCCCGAGGGGTCTAGTTTCCAAAATGGTATGCCATGTGGTTTTTTTTTTGCTGTCCTGGCACCATAGGGGCTTCCTAAAGGTGACGTGCCCCCCAAAAACCATTTGTCGCTCCTTCCCTTCTGAGCCCTCTACTGCGCCCGCCGAACAATTAACATAGACATATGAGGTATGTGCTTACTCGAGAGAAATTGGGTTTCAAATACAAGTAAAAATTTATTTCCTTTTTACCCCTTGCAAAAATTCAAAAATTGGGTCTACAAGAACATGCGAGTGTAAAAAATGAAGATTGTGAATTTTCTCCTTCACTTTTCTGCTATTCCTGTGAAACACCTAAAGGGTTAATACACTTATTGAATGTGATTTTGAATACTTTGGGGGGTGTAGTTTTTATAATGGGGTCATTTATGGGGTATTTCTAATATGAAGACCCTTCAAATCCACTTCAAACCTGAACTGGTCCATGAAAAATAGCGAGTTTGAAAATTTTGTGAAAAATTTCCAAATTGCTGCTGAACTTTGAAGCCCTCTGGTGTCTTCCAAAAGTAAGAACTCATAAATTTTATGATGCAAACATAAAGTAGACATATTTTATATGTGAACCCCAAATTTTTTTATTTTGAATATCCATTTTCCTTACAAGCAGAGAGCTTCAAAGTTAGAAAAATGCTAAATTTTCATTTTTTTCATCAAATTTTGGGATTTTTCACCAAGAAAGGATGCAAGTTACCATAAAATTTTACCACTAAGTTAAAGTAGAATATGTCACGAAAAAACAGTCTCAGAATCAGAATGATAACTAAAAGCATTCCAGAGTTATTAATGTTTAAAGTGACAGTGGTCAGAATTGCAAAAAACGCTCTGGTCCTTAAGGTGTAAAATGGCCTTAAGGGGTTAAAGGGGTACCCCGGTGGAATTTTTTTTTCTTTTTTAAATCAACTGGTGGCAGAAAGTTAAACATATTTGTAAATTACTTCTATTAAAAATCTTAATCCTTCCAGTACTTATTAGCTGCTGAATACTACAGAGGAAATTCTTTTCTTTTTGGAATGCTCTCTGATGACATCAGGAACACACTGCTCTCTGCTGACGTTATTATAATAATAAGTCTTCAGTTATTGATGTCCTTAGTGGGATTTGAACCCAAGGCCCCAGCACTGCAAGGCAGCAATGCTAACCACTAAGCCACCATGCTGCCCTTAGCAGTGTGTCTGCTCGTAGCGGCATATTGCCACTACAAACAGGCACATGTAAAGCCAGCATAGAGTGGGGCCTTCACCAGCGGATCCGCAGCTAAATACGCTGCAAAAATTCAGCGCGTGTGAACGTACCCTTAAAGGGGTTATCCAGGATTAGAGAAACAGAGCTGTTTTCTTAAAGAAACAGCACCACTCTTGTCTTCAGTTTGTGTGCGGTTTTGCAGTTCAGTTCCATTGAAGTAAATGGAGCCAAGTTGTTAAAGGGGTACTCCGGTGGAAAACGTATTTTTTTTTTTAATCAACTGGTTCCAGAAAGTTAAACAGATTTGTAAATTAGAAAAATATAGAAAATTTGCTCGGACCTTCCAGGAAAGTGTGAATAATAATAATTGTATATTCTATCTAAGAATCGATCACTAAGGTGGTGCTTCAATGATAATTCAATTGTTTTATTAAAATAACACAGTATAAAATAAGTTACTCCTCACAGGGCCCTTGTGAGAAGAACACATATAATAAAGGCAATCAAATAGTAAAATATAAATATATATCACTGGTATAGCTCTAAATGTGAAAGTAGAAATAGACAATACTCATATTGTTATATAACTAGTTGGGTAAAATGTATCAATAATAAACAGTTCGTAGCGTTTGTGTTACAATATTACCGGTCCTGTATGATTTAGCAGCAGTTCACTCGGCTCCAACAGCTTGCGCTGGGAGATGAATGCCGTTGATTAGGTGCTGAGATTATTAGTGGCACAAAGTCCTTTGTGGACCGGTGCAGGGTAGTGCTGGTACCTTGAACAGGCGGAGTCCCGGTATTCAGCAATAATGAAAATCTCAAGCAGAGAGTGCTGGTAAGCGTGGATATTCCAGATGAGCGCTGGCACGCGCTGATGTTCCAGGAGACTGGGAGCCCGTTAGCGCTGGCAGGCGCTTTGGATGGTGGATTTTCTCACCGCTGGACTTTGGAACTAGTTGCTCGCTGGAGTGCGACCATAGACCTCACACTGTGTATGGAGGTCTCACCTCGTGTTACCGGCGTGTGACTTCAGCGGATGCTGTGGCCGAGGTAGCAAAATCAGGACCGGGATAGCAAGGTCAAAACCGGAGCTGTGCAGGACTAGATCAGTTGTTATACATAAGTCCACAGGCGATGACCTGTTCTTGCTGTATATGGTGGATGCAGTTCATATGCAGCGTTAATACCAGTGATAAAAATAGCAATTAGACTAGACGCGTTTCAGGGTTCTAGAGTATGACCCTTTCCTCAGTAGTCAGGCTGACTACCCTGCACCGGTCCACAAAGGACTTTGTGCCACTTATAATCTCAGCACCTAATCAATGGCATTCATCTCCCAGCGCAAGCTGTTGGAGCCGAGTGAACTGCTGCTAAATCATACAGGACCGGTAATATTGTAACACACACGCTATGTATTGATACATTTTACCCAACTAGTTATATAACAATATGAGTATTGTCTATTTCTACTTTCACATTTAGAGCTATACCAGTGATATATATTTATATTTTACTATTTGATTATTATATGTGTTCTTCTCACAAGGGCCCTGCGAGGAGTAACTCATTTTATACTGTGTTATTTTAATAAAACAATTGAATTATCATTGAAGCACCACCTTAGTGATCGATTCTTCTATAGAATATACAAATATTCTATATTTTTCTCCACTTTATTTTTGCAACTGTGGTATTGTTGCATGCCCTGTTTGACCTCGGATCGTGTTAACTATTAATTGTGAGCTGCACTTATACATTTCCGTTTCTTTTCAGATTTGTAAATTACTTCTATTAAAAAATCTTACTCCTTCCAGTACTTATTAGCTGCTGAATAATACAGAGGAAATTATTTTCTTTTTGGAACACAGTGCTCTCTGCTGACATCATGACCACAGTGCTCTCTGCTGACATCTCTGTCCATTTTAGGAACTGTCCAGAGCAGCATATGTTTGGTATGGGGATTTTCTCATACTCTAGACAGTTCCTAAAATAGACAGAGGTGTCAGCAGAGAGCACTGTGGTCATAATGTCAGCAGAGAGCTCTGTGTTCCAAAAAGAAAATAATTTCTGCTGCAGTATTTAGCAGCTTATAAGTACTGGAAGGATTAAGATTTTAAATAAAGTAATTTACAAATCTGTTTAACTTTCTGGCACCAGTTGATAAAAAAATAAAAAATAAATACGTTTTCCACCGGAGTACCCCTTTAACCTTTTTAAGGACGCAGGGTTTTTCCGTTTTTGCATTTTCATTTTCTCATCACCTTCTAAAAATCATAACGCTTTAAAAATCACCTTCTAAAAATCATAACGCTTTAAATTTTGCACATAAAATTCCATATGATGGCTTATTTTTTGCGCCACAAATTCTACTTTGCAGTGACATTAGTCATTTTACCAAAAAATCCACAGTGAAACGGAAAAAAACTTATTGTCCGACAAAATTGAAGAAAAAATGTCGGGGCGGTATGAGGGCTCATTTTTTTACGCTGTGATCTGAAGTTTTTATCGGTACCATTTTTGTATTGATCAGACTTGTTGATTGCTTTTTATACATTTTTTCGTGATATAAAAAGTGACCAAAAATACGCTATTTTGGACTTTGGAATTTTTTGTGCATACGCCATTGACTGTGCGGTTTAATTAACAATATATTTTTATAATTCAGACATTTCCGCACAGTGCGATACCACATATGTTTATTTTTATTTCCACAGTTTTTTTTTTTTTTTTTTTATGGGAAGGGGTTAAATGACCTTTATTAACTTTTTTTTTTTGCAGTGTTATAGCTCCCATAGGGGGCTATTACACTGCCCACACTGATCTTCTACACTGATCCCTGCAAAGCCATAGCTTTGCATTGATCAGTGTTATAGGTGGTCGATTGCTCAAGCCTGTATCTCAGGCTTGGAGCAATCAATCGCCGATCGGATGCGACGGAGACAGGTGAGGGGACCTCTGCTCGCGTGCAAGCTGATCGGGACATTGCGATTTTATCGCGATGGTCCCAATCAGCCTGACTGAGCTGCTGGGAAGCTTTCACTTTCATTTTAGACGCGGCGATCAACTTTGATCGCCACGTCTAAAGGGTTAATAGCGCTCGGTGCCGCACGCTATTAGCCCAGGGTCCGGCTATCATTAGCCACTGGGACTGACCCGGTATGACGTGGAGTGACAGTGTCACCTGTACTCCCTGTGTCCTTAAGAGGTTAATAGAAAAAATACATACATTTGTATGTATATTTGTGCATGAACTGAAATATTGTTCTTCTTCGACTTCTAATATAATGTATTTATGTACAATATTTGTGTGTATATATAACAAAAAATATAGGAAAAAAGTACACAATCTTTCTGCGATTTTGCGGATGCATTTTTAAAAATGAAATACGCTTAAAAAATACCATGTATACTGTATGATCATAGCCTGTATAGCGTGTATGTGTATTTATGTATGTATGTATATATATATATATATATATATATATATATATTTACTTATATATATATTTAGTTTTTTTAAATTATTTGTTTATTGTTTCCCATTATGTAGCCTATTATACCCAACTATGATTGACATCTGGCCACTCCCATTTGTGGCCCCACCTCCACATAGCCACACCCATGGCTAAAATGGGCTGCTTATTGTAAAATGCCCGGGCCTAATTTTGGTCCCAGTCCAGCCCTGAGCGTAGCTCTATTTGCCTGCCAAAGAGGAGCTGTGTGTCGCAGATGTAAAAGAGCCTGGTGAATAGTGTTGCTCGCGAATATTCGCAATTCGAATTTTATTCGCGAATATCGCATATTCGCGAATTCGCGAATATTCGCGAATATAGCGCTATATATTCGTAATTACGAATATTTTTTTTTTTTTTTTTTTCACAGTACACATCACAGTGATCATCCCTCTCTGCTTCCAGCTTATGTGGTGTAAGAAGGCTTTAATACTACTGTGTGAGACTGGTGCGCAAATTTTCGCATATGCGAAAATGTGCATATAAGAATTTTCACTTGTGTTAATTCTGTATATGCAAATTTTCTCGCACGCGAATATTCGCATATGTGAATATTCGCATATGCGTAAATAAAACGAGAACATTACGAATATGCGAATATTCGCGAATATGCCAAATATTCGTCCATATATTCGCGAATATTCGCGAATTCGAATATGGCCTATGCCGCTCAACACTACTGGTGAAGAGACGGTCTCCTGCAAGGTAGCTCCCGCTGCACCAGCTTAATCTATGGCTGCCGCCCACCTGCAATGATATTTCTCACAGGAATCATCAGTCAGCTTTCCTACTAGGAAAGCTGGGTGATGATTCCTGTGAGAAATATAATTGCAGCCATATTTTTTTCAATCAGCTTTCCTAGACTTCAAAACAGCAAAGTTTGCCTAGATATGTGTTGCCACGTATGTAGGCAAACTTTGCTGTTTTGAAGTCTAGGAAGTAGAAAAGCTGGGTGAAAAAAATATGGCTGCAATTTTATTTGTCACTCAGCTTTCCTATGGCTGCAATTATATTTGTGCAATCATATTTTTGGTGTTACCACATATGTAGGCAAACTTTGCTGTTTTGAACTGTAGGAAAGCTGGGTGGAAAAAATGGCTGCAATAATATTTCTCACTCAGCTTTCCTATGGCTGCAATTATATTTGTGCAATTATATTTTAGGTGTTACCACATATATAGGAAAACTTTGCTGTTTTGAAGTCTAGAAAAGCTGGGTGGAAAAAATATGGCTGCAGGCTGCAATTATATTTCTCACAGGAATCATCACTCAGCTTTTCTACTAGAAAAGCTGACTGATGAATCCTGTGAGAAAAAACAGGAAACATCATTCAGCTTTCCTACTAGGAAAGCTGAGTGATGATTCCAGTGAGAAATAAAATTACAGACATATTTTTTTTTCATCCAACTTTCCTACACTTCAAAACAGTTCTCGTTCAACAAATATTAAATGTGAAGAGAGGGAAGTAGTAATGGATAGGAAAGGGCAGATTTGTTTTATTTTTTTTGACTGTTAAAATAGACGGACTTGAACGTGTGATGGCATTTGTCTATAATTAAGATAATAAGGGGAATAAGAAATAATTATAGCTTAAATATTGTTGTATTGTTCTAATGATTGTTATAAAATTAAAGAAATACATTTTATTACTATCAAATTATCAAAGATGATCAAAAAGGATTCACATCAGGTTCTGTTCATAGCAGATACGTAACCATGGCAACTCCAAGAAACAAAGAAAGAGTCTTGGTGACATCACGTGATGTCATAGAATTCTGGAGGCATTACAATGCTCTGACAGTGCCCAGACCTTCAGTCTGTAGATTGTTACAGAGCGCTTTGCATTTCCTTTGCGGTTTTTGCCTTTTGTGCCTTTTTTCTTCATCTGCTATGGAGATTAAAGGATTGGGGTTCATCCCCCTCTTCCTGGCCCTCTGGTGTATGGTCTGGATCTCCACCAGCTACACCATCACCATGATCCAAGGCCATGCTAATTCCCCACTGGTATATATCAGTGAGACGGGGATTTTCTTTCCTGAACAGATCCCATTCTGTTTAGGATTTATAGGGATGGCCATAGCCTCTTTGGGTCTGACATGGCTGAATTATAGGTTCATCTTGTTCCACCGTGAAGACTTTGGACCCCGTCAGCCCTTGATCCAGAAGACCCTACTAGTCATCGCTTGGTCATCCTGTGTCCTGACTGTCATCATGTCAGTATTTTCAACAAAAGACTACCCGATGATTCATCTCATCGCCGCCATGACTACATTCATATGTGCTGGAACATACAACATGTGTCAATCCATCCTCCTGTACAAAGTGCCCGGAACCTCAAGAGTCATCTGCCATGTTAGAGCCATCTGCTCTGGCATGGCCCTTGCCTGTGTGTTTCTTATTATCGGAAGTGGGGTCATTGTATACACCCACCTGTGTGCTGGAGAATGTAAAGAGATGAGTGAAGCTTTTGTCAAGATCATCGAGTGGTCAATGCTGGTCCTCACCCTGCTGACATATGTGACTTACTATTTCAACCTGCAACACCTATTGTTGACCATGTCCAGGAACACCTGCAGCATCTCCCTAAGGGTTAAGATTGATGCCTTTGGAGTATAGAGGACCATGCAGAACATCATAAGAACCTTTCATCTGTATGTTGGAGCTGGAATTTCATGCCACAGCCCAGAACTAACTACTGGAACAACTAGAGATCCAACGGAACCAACCTCTCTCCATAACAACAAGAAGGAGGAAGAAAACAGATTGTTATGTTCTTATAATAAATGTCTTATCATTTAAAAAAAATGTGCAAATCTCCTGTTTGTCTTTGTAGTCCTAAACTCTTTAAATGTATAGGAATATATGTATCTTCATTTTTATTCTGGCTGCACAATATATTGCAATAGAATCACGATTTTTGCGTTTTACGATATAGCGATTTCATCCTTGGCCAAATTTTGCTATTACTTTAGGGATGTTAGGAGGAGAAACAGTGGGCCACAGGCTGGTGTTGCGCTGCATGGGAGCCAAATGAATTCTATATGAAAAACAAAACCCTTCCAGTACTTATCAGCTTCTGTATACTACAGAGGAAGTTGTGTAGTTCTTTTCTGTTTGACCACAGTGCTCTCTGCTGCCACATCTGTCCATGTTAGGAACTGTCTGGAGCATGATAGGTTTGCTATGAGGATTTGCTCCTGCTCTGGACAGTTCCTGACACAGAAAGAGATGGCAGCAGAGAGCACTGTGCTCAGACTGGAAACAACTACACAACTTGCTCTGTAGTATACGAGAGCTGATAAATACTGGAATGATTAAGATTTTTAACCACTTAGGGACCACAGGCGTACCTAGAGCATTTGGCACCCAGGGCAGACCCTTTGTTTGGCACCCCCTCCCCCCCCTTAATTACACCCCCCTCCCTTCCCCCCCTTTATTTACCCCCCTCCCCCCCCCCCTTAATTACACCCCCTCCCAGGAGTGGATTGACAACACTCGAGGCCCAGGGACCAAAAAAAAGCAAGGGCCCCTACTAGGCTCTGCAGCTCGTCAATCTTCTGCCACGCCCCTATTCCACCTAAATCCCACACAATAAACAAAAATGTATATATATAGGAAACACTTTAACATAGGTAAATTTCCATGACTAATAATACTGGTATGCAAGGAGTAAATATATACCACCACACAATAACTGGATAATACTGCCATACTGTACTGAATAAAACCACTATATACAGACCAATATACTATATAGTGTCTGTATACTATATAAGTGATTATATACAGGACCATATGGCGGTATATATCAGCTATACACAGGATGTGTACACCATATAAGTGATTACAGTTACATTTTGGGACTCACAATTACATCTTTTCTGATCAGCGGCATCCTCTTTCCTTTTCTTCTCAGTCCAGATAAGACCGCCATGTGGATCTCTTAACATCTGCAGGAACAACATGTCAGACTCTGCATTTTTCCAGTGTCCTCCCCTCCTCTACACAACCTTTCCATCTTTAGGCCCACAAACTGTAATAATGCCCTCCTTGGTGTTCTGCACAGTAAACCGGCAGGTAGGTAGGTAGCCATGTAAATAGGTAACTAGGTAGGTAGATCAGGAAGCCAGATATGTAGGTGGATGACAAGTTAGGTAGGTAGGGGGCTAGCTAGGTAGTTAGGCAGCCATGTATGAAGGCCAGGTATAAGCAGGTACACCCCCCTCTTTCCCATAGGTATAAGCAGAGCTACACCCCCCCTCTTTCCCATAGGTATATGCAGTTACACCCCCCCCTCTTTCCCATAGGTATATGCAGTTACACCCCCCCCCTCTTTCCCATAGGTATATGCAGTTACACCCCCCTTTCCCATAGGTATATGCAGTTACATCCCCCCTCTTTCCCATAGGTATATGCAGTTACATCCCCCCTTTCCCATAGGTATATGCAGTTACATCCCCCCTCTTTCCCATAGGTATATGCAGTTACATCCCCCCTTTCCCATAGGTATATGCAGTTACATCCCCCCTTTCCCATAGGTATATGCAGTTACACCCTCCCCTCTTTCCCATAGGTATATGCAGTTACATCCCCCCTCTTTCCCATAGGTATATGCAGTTACACCCCCCCTTTCCCATAGGTATATGCAGTTACATCCCCCCTCTTTCCCATGGGTATTTGCAGTTACACCCCCCTCTTTCCCATAGGTATATGCAGTTACACCCCCCCTTTCCCATAGGTATATGCAGTTACATCCCCCCTCTTTCCCATAGGTATATGCAGTTACACCCCCCCCTTTCCCATAGGTGTATATGCAGTTACACCACCCTCTTTCCCATAGGTGTATATGCAGTTACACCACCCTCTTTCCCACATGTATATGCAGCTACACCCCCCTCTTCCCCATAGGTATATGTAGAGTAAACCCTCCCCTTCACCATAGGTATATGTAGAGTAACCCCTTCCCCTTAGGTATATGTAGAGTAACCCCCCCCTCCCCTTCCCCATAGGTATATGTAGAGTAACCCCCCCTCCCCTTCCCCATAGGTATATGTAGGGTAACCCCCCCTCCCCTTCCCCATGGGTATATGTAGAGTAACCCCCCCTCCCCTTCCCCATAGGTATATGTAGAATAACCCCCCTCCCCTTCCCCATAGGTATATGTAGAGTAACCCCCCCTCCCCTTCCCCATAGGTATATGTAGAGTAACCCCCCTCCCCTTCCCCATAGGTATATGTAGAGTAACCCCCCCTCCCCTTCCCCATAGGTATATGTAGAGTAACCCCCCCCCCCTCCCCTTCCCCATAGGTATATGTAGAGTAACCCCCTCCCCTTCCTCATAGGTGTATGCAGAGTTGAGAAAAAAAATAAAAACAGGATGCTCACCTGATATCCCACGCAGCGATGGGCCTGCGTCTTCTCCCCTCCACAGTACAGGCGCCGGATGAGTGACGTCACCGGCGCCTGTACTGCGTGCTGCGTGGGGGCGGAGGTCACGTCTCCTCTGTGTAGCTGCAGATGCGGCTCACACAGAGGGGACGCCTTCTCCTGTATGTGCGTGTAGCGCTTTCTGCTGGGGATCTGGGACGAGTGTCCCGGATCCTCATTAGTGGTGGCAGCGGCGGCGGCGGGTCAGTCTGCCCCTGGCACCCCCCTTGTGAGCGGCACCCGGGGCGGGCCGCCCCCCCCCCCCCCCCCGACCACCCCCCTTAGTACGCCACTGCTCCCTGGTACTGGACCGGGCTGACTGTGATATCGATCAGCAGGCACCCTGTGCAAATGCCCCGGGGGTCATCAGATCCCCCCATGTCGGCAATCGCCGCAAATCGTCGGTGAATTCACACTTTGACCCAGTGACCTGGAAAATAAGGGGGATCGGGGTTGTCCAAGACACCCATGATACCCCTGAAGGGATAGGAGTGAGGTGGCAAGGGTGCCACCCCACTATCCCTGCTATTGGTAGTCTAGAAGTGAAGACCAATAGCAGAGCGGGGCCGGGGGGGGGGGTTAACTTTCGGTTTCCTTGTTCTGCCCACCCACAATAGGCTGGGCAGAACGGGGAAACTGAGGAGGACCGGCGCTGAAGTCCACTTACCCATCGGCGGCAGCAGCAGGCAGGGATCGGCGCCAGAAGAGGACGGCGATGTGGCTCCCTGTATCCTACGGAAGCCGGTGAGTTGCCTTGCAACATCTGGAGGGCTACAATCTGGGACCACTACACAGTGGTCTCTAAACTGTAGCCCTCCAGAAGTTGCAAAACTACAACTCCCAGCATGCCCAGACAGCTGTTTGCTGTGTGGGCATGCCTAGATTTATAGTTTTGCAACAGCTGGAGGGCTACAGTTTGGAGATCACTGTGCAGTGGTCTCTAAACTGTGTTCCTCTAGATCTTGCAAGACTACAACTCCCAGCATGCTTGTCGGCGATCAGTGCATGCTGGGAGTTGTAGTTTTGCAACAGCTGGAGGCACACTGGTTGGCACACCTCCAGCTGTTGCATAAGTACAACTCCCAGCATGCATGGTCTGTCAGTGCATGCTGGGAGTTGTAGTTTAGAGACAGCTGGAGGTTTTTGCCTGCCCCCCCCCCCATGTGAATGTACAGGGTACATTCACATGGGCGAGTTTACAGTGAGTTTCCTACTTCAAGTTTGAGCTGTGGAAAATGTTTTCACCGTAAACCCCCACCAGTGTGAATATACCCGAAAAACACTAAACTAACACATAATAAAGGGTAAAACACTACATATACGCCCCCTTACACTGCCCCCCCCCCCAATAAAAATGAAAAACGTATTGTACGGCAGTGTTTCCAAACGGAGCCTCCAGCTGTTGCAAAACAACAACTCCCAGCATTTCCAGACAGCCACTGACTGTCCAGGCATGCTAGGAGTTTAGCAACAGCTGGAGGCACCCTGTTTGGGAATTACTGATGTAGAATACCCCTATGTTCACCCCTATGCAATCCCTAATGTAGTCCTCAAATGCGCATGGCGCTCTCTCACTTCGGAGCCCTTGTATTTCAAGGAAACAGTTTAGGGCCACATATGGGGTATTTCCATACTCGGGAGAAATTACACTACAAATTATGGGGGTATGAAAAGGAAAAGTTGGGGTCTACACCAGCCTATTAGTGTAAAAACTTTTTATTTTCACATGCAGTAAATTCACATTTCTTCTGAGTATGGAAATACCCCATATGTGGGCCTAAAATGCTCTGCGGATGCACAACAAGGCTCAGGAGTGAGAGCGCACTATGTACATTTGAGGCCTAAATTGGTGATTTGCACAGGGGTGGCTGATTTTACAGCGGTTCTGACATGAACACAAAAAAATAAAAACCCATATGTGTCCCCATTTTGGAAACTACACTCCTCACGGAATGTAAGTATGGGTATAGTGAGCCTTAACACCCCTCAGGTGTTTGACGAATTTTCATTAAAGTTGGATGGGAAAGGTGTTACCCAAAATTTTTCATTTTCGCAAGGGAAAATTCTTCTTAGTTAGAACATACCCCATATGTGGATGTAAAGTGCTCTGCGGACAAACTACAATGCACAGAAGAGAGGGAGCACCATTGGGCTTTTGAAAAGAAAATGTGTCCGGAATTGAAGGCTACGTGTGTTTAAAAAGCCCCCATAGTGCCAGAACAATGGACCCCCCCCCCCACATGTGACCCCATTTTGGAAACTACACCCCTCACGTAATGTATTAAGGGGTGCAGTGAGCATTTACGCCCCACCGGTGTCTGACAGATTTTCGGAACAGTGGTCCGTGAAAATGATCTGTCAAACGCCAGTGGTGTGTAAATATTCACTGCACCCATTATTAAATTCTATGTGGGGTTTAGTTTCCAAAATGCGGTCACATGTCGGGGGGGGGGGGGTCCACTGTTCTGGCACCATGGGGGGCTTTGTAAACACACATGGCCCCTTACTTCCATTCCAAACAAATTCTCTTTCCAAAAGCTCAATGGCGCTCATTCTCTTCTGAGCATTGTAGTGCGCCAGCAGAGCACTTGACATGCACACATGGGGTATTTCCATACTCTGAAGAAATGGGGTTACAAATTTTGGGGGTAATTTACTAATATTACCCCTTGTAAAATTGTAAAATTTTGGGAAAAAACTGCATTCTAGTGAAATATTTTTTTTTCCATTTACACATCCAACTTTAACAAAAAGCCGTAAAACACCTGTGGGGTGTTAAGGCTCCCTGTACCCCTTGTTACGTTCCTTGAGGGGTGTAGTTTCCAAAATAGTATTTTTATTTTGCTGTTCTGGCACCAGAACGGGCTTCCTAAATGTGACATGCCCCCCAAAAATTATTTCAGCAATATTTGCTTTCCAAAAGCCAAATGTGACTCCTTCTCTTCTGAGCATTGTAGTTCGCCCGCAGAGCATTTTACGTCCTAACATGGGTTTTTTCCATACTCAGAAGAGATGGTGTAACAAATTTTGGGGGGCATTTTCTCCAAAAAACAGCACTTTATTTTTCTTTTGCACATCTGAACTTAACGAAAAGTCGTCAAACACCTGTGGGGTGTTAAGGCTCACTGGACGTGCCATGAGGGGTGTAGTTTCCAAAAAGAGTATGCAATGTGGGGGGTTTTCTGCTGTTCTGGCACCATAGGAACTTCCTAAATGCGACATGCCCCACAAAAACCACTTCAGAAAAACTCACTCTCCAAAATCCCATTGTCGCTTCTTCCCTTCTGAGCCCTCTACTGTGCCCGCTGAACGCTTGACATACACATATGAGGTATTTCCTTACTCGAGAGAAATTGCGTTTCAGAATGAAAGGTAAAAGCATCCCAGAGTTATTAGTGCTTAAAGTGACAGTGGTCAGATGTGCAAAAAACGCTCTGGTCCTTAAGGCCAAAATGGGCCTGGTCCTTAAAGTAATTTACAAATGTGTATACATTTCTTTCACTGGTTTACTTGAATTTTTTTCCTCCTAGGTACCCCTTAAACAGGGCCGGACTGGGACTAAAAAGCAGCCCTGGAACTCAAACCCCACCAGCCCCTATATACCATATTACCCCAGCTATGATGGAAAAAAAATAGTAGTGTGCAATGCGTCATGTAGCCAATTCTGCTTTAATAAAGCATTACTGTAATAAAAAATAAAAAAAACTTCAGACATAGCAATCGCAGATCGCAGTTGTGTCTCTGTCCTGAGATCTGCTGCAATTGTGAGTTTTAAAGGGGTACTCTGGTGGAAGACTTTTTTTTTTTTTTAAATCAACCGGTGCCAGAACTGTGCAGAGTAGGAGAAAATCCCCATAGCAAACATATACTGCTCTGGACAGTTCCTAAAATGGACAGAGATGTCAGCAGAGAGCACTGTGGTCATGATGTCAGCAGACAGCTCTGTGTTCCAAAAAGAAAATAATTTCCTCTGTAGTATTCAGCAGCTAATTAGTACTGGAAGGATTAAGATTTTTTAATAGAAGTAATTTACAAATCTGTTTAACTTTCTGGCACCAGTTGATTTAAAAAAAAAAAAAAAGTTTTCCACCGGAGTACCCCTTTAACCCCTTCCCGACCTATGACATACCTGTACGTCATGGGTGGCAAGGTGTTCCCGACCCATGACATACAGGTACGTCATGAACATTACTGCCGCTACTCGCGGCATTCCGCAGCGCCCGGTAAGATGGTGGCTATCACTGATAGCCAGCCATCTTACCGTGTGACCACGGGGGGGGGTTCATCCCCCCCCCAGCGATCGCTGCTATCAGCTGGTCAAATCTGACTAGCTGATAGCAGCGTTTCGCTATGAAAATACTTAGCAGCGCGGTGTGTGAGTCCCGATCACGGGGATCGGGACACACACCGCTCTGCTAAGTGTCCCTGACCCGTCCCCCGGCGTCACTTACCCGTCCGAGCGGTGTCCCGAGCGGTCCCGGCGGTCCCGGCGTCCTCCATGCGGTCCCGGCTGCGCTGCGTCCCAGAGGTGAGTTTGCAGCAGCAGTGCGGCATCTTCATTGGAAGCAGTGAGATCGCCGTAAAGCGATCTCACTGCTGCCTCTGGGAGTTTCAAAACTGCAACTCCCAGCATGCCCAGACAGCCTTTGGCTTTCTGGGCATGCTGGGAGTTGTAGTTTTGCAACATCTGGAGGCCCACAGTTTGGAGACCACTGTATAATGGTCTCCAATCTGTGCTCTTCCAGATGTTGCAAAACTACAAATCTCAGCATGCTCAGTCTGTCCAGGCATGCTGGGAGTTGTAGTTCTCTAACATCTGGAAGAGCACAGATTGGAGACCATTATACAGTGGTCTCCAAACTGTGGACCTAGAGATGTTGCAAAACTACAACTCCCAGCATGCCCAGACTGCCCAAGCATGCTGGAAGTTGTAGTTCGGCAACATCTAATCCTTCAGATATTGCCGAACTACAACTTCCAGCATGCCTGGGCAGTCTGGGCATGCTGGGAGTTGTAGTTTTGCAACAACTGGAGGCACACTAGTTGGGAAACATTGTCCGTTTCCTACCTCAGTGCCTCCAGCTGTTGCAATTGTTGCAAAACTATAACTCCCAGCATGCACTGACAGACCATGCATGCTGGGAGTTGTAGTTTTGCAACAGCTGGAGGCACACTGGTTTGGAAACACTAAGTTTGGTTGCAAAACACTTGAAAGTTTATTACTTAACTTAGTGTTTCCAAACCAGTGTTCCTCCAGCTGTTGCAAAACTACAACTCCCAGCATGCACGGACAGCCAAAGGGCATGCTCGGAGTTTGCAACAGCTGGATGTTTGCCCCCTCCCCCCAATGTGAATGTACAGGGTACACTCACATGGGCGGAGGTTTACAGTGAGTGCTGCACGTTTGAGATGTCGCAAATTTTGCGCTGCAGCTCAAACTTCCAGCAGCAAACTTGCTGTGAACCTCTGCCCATGTGACTGTACCCTAAAAACACTACACTACACTGACACTAACCTAAAATAAAAAGTAAAAAACACTACATATACACATACCCCTACACAGCCCCCCTCCCCCCAAAAAATGAAAAACGTCTGGTACGCTACTGTTTCCAAAACGGAGCCTCCAGCTGTTGCAAAATAATAACTCCCAGTATTGCCGGACAGCCATTGACTGTCCAGGCATGCTGGGAGTTTTGCAACAGCTGGAGGCACCCTGTTTGGGAATCATTGGCATAGAATACCCCTATGTCCACCCCTATGCAAATCCCTAATTCAGGCCTCAAATGCGCATGGCGCTCTCTCACTTTGGAGCCCTGTCGTATTTCAGGGCAACAGTTTTGGGACACATATGGGGTATCGCCGTACTCGGGAGAAATTGCCTTACAAATTTTGGGGGGCTTTTTCTTCTTTAACCCCTTATGAAAAGGTGAAGTTGGGGTCTACACCAGCATGTTAGTGTAAAAAAATAAATTTTTTACACTAACATGCTGGTGTTGCCCTATACTTTTCATTTTCACAAGAGGTAAAAGGGAAAAAAGACCTCCAAAATTTGTAACGCAATTTCTCCCGACTACGGAGATACCCCATAAGTGGGCGCAAACTGCTCTGGGGGCGCACAACAAGGCCCAGAAGGGAGAGTGTGCCATGTACATTTGAGGCGATTTGCACAGGGGTGGCTGATTGTTACAGCAGTTCTGACAAACGCAAAACAATAAATATCCATATGTTACCCCATTTTGGAAACTACACCCCTCACGGAATATAATAAGGGGTGCAGTGAGCATTTACACCCCACTGGTGTATGACAGATTTTTGGAACAGTGGTCTGTGAAAATGAAAAATAAAATTTTTGATTTGCACAGTCCACTGTTTCAAATATCTGTCAAACGCCAATGGGGTGTAAATGCTCACTGCACCCCTTATTACATTCCGTGAGGGGTGTAGTTTCCAAAATGGGGTCACATGTGGGGGGGGGGTCCACTGTTCTGGCACCATAGGGGCTTCCTAAATGGGACATGCCCCCCAAAAACCCTTTCAGAAAAACTCACTCTCCAAAATCCCATTGTCGCTCCTTCCCTTCTGAGCCCTCTACTGCGCCCGCCGAACACTTTACATACGCATATGAGGTATTTCCTTACTCGAGAGAAATTGAGGTACAAATTTTAGGGTGATTTCTCTCCTTTTACCCCTTGTAAAAATTCAAAATTTGGGTCTACAAGAAAATGCGAGTGTAAAAAATGAAGATTTAGAATTTTCTCCTTCACTTTGCTGCTATTCCTGTGAAACACCTAAAGGGTTAAAACACTTACTGAATGTCATTTTGAATACTTTGGGGGGTGCAGTTTTTATAATGGGGTCATTTATGGGGTATTTCAAATATGAAGACCCTTAAAATCCACTTCCAACCTGAACTGGGCCCTGAAAAATTACGATTTTGAAAATCTTGAGAAAAATTGGAAAATTGCTGCGGAACTATGAAGCCCTCTGGTGCCCTCCAAAAGTAAAAACTTGTCAATTTTTTTATGCAAACACAAAGTAGACATATTGTATATGTGAATCAATATGTAATTTATTTGGAATATCCATTTTCCTTTCAAGCAGAGACTTTCAAAGTTAGAAAAATGCAAAATTTTCTAAATTTTCATGAAATTTTTAGATTTTTTACCAAGAAAGGATACAAATATCAGTGAAATTTTACCAATAACATAAAGTAGAATATGTCACGAAAAAACAATCTCGGAATCAGAATGATAAGTAAAAGCATCCCAGAGTTATTAATGTTTAAAGTGACAGTGGTAAGATTTTCAAAAATGCCCAGGTCATGAAGGTGAAAATGGGATGGGTCATGAAGGGGTTAAACTACACACAACCTGAGCACAGATGTGGGGGGCTGTTCTGTAATTTTTTTCTAATCCTAGATAATCCCTTAAAACAGGATCTGTGACAAAAAATGAGATGTATATACAAAGCTTCCCCATGTGTGACAGATCCACGCTGAAACTAAATCATATACCACAAGAAGAAAAAGGCATAGAGATCAAATAAAATTGCTTTATTGAAACATAAGTACTCAAAGAGACATGCATTTAAAAACATATAAAATTACATATAGAAATAGAGGGGACAGCTGGTGAAAAACTGAACTGAAATGGAGGCTAGAAATGGGATGTGACCACAATGTAAATAGCTATATCAAGGGTATCTTGTTTTCCTAACAGTCATCATCATCATTATCATGAAGCTAAATAGCAACAATAAATGCAAAGTGCATGATGCAGGTAATAGCATAAAAATGCTACAAGACGTGAAAACAATCATTACCAAGTGGACTACATGGATAAATCAGCGTCTACCACCCGATGTTTCGCTCCAAGGCTTCTTCTGGGGGGGGGGGGGGGGGTGATCATAGTGTGGTAAATCCCTCCTATATATGTGTCCCAGCAACCAATGATATGATATACAGCCTCTTCCAGGAGGGGATCAGCTTTCATCTATTGGACACCCCCTACCTTTTTAATTTTATTGTTGGCAGTAAATATTGATCAGCCACATCGTATACCGATTGTTTCTGTTTTTCTTATCATTGGTTCCCCTGATGAACCCCACATTGCTCTGCTTTATCCATATATGAGGGCGGGAAACGCGTCGTAATTAAGAATATTTTTTATGTCTATTGACGCAACATTGTGCTGAGTAGGAAATCCAATTGAAGTGTATGGTGAGGGCTCAGTATTGGGACAGTATCAAGTCAGTCTCTTGACCCCACCTACACTGTGTACTTTGATTTATTCTTATAATTTTGAGAACGATTTATTTTAATGATTATAAATTAAAGGTTATATTTTAATAAGCTAATATTATTCCTGCTGTGAAATTTAATTAAGTGAATCAGTCAGATAGGTGTGAATCTAATGTTCATAACGGGAGGGACTATGAGGTGATGGTTGGAATTATACAGTCACATCCCCTGATTGTGCAATCCCGCCCAACACCTCATAGTCACTCCCATTATAAATATAAAGTTCATGCCCATCTGACTGATTCCCTGAATAATCAGGCAAACTATAAACCCTCATATCTCAGGAACAGTAGGGGATGTAAAAGGCTATTTAATCACAGTATATATATATATATATATATGGTTTGCCCACAGATCCTCTTTAAGTCTACTACGCCAGTAAAAAAAGAATGCATCCAGTTTTCTTCAATGTTAGTTAAAGTTGTACTCTACTGGAAAACTATTTTTTTTATCATCTGATGTTAGAAAGTTAAACAGATGCTGTATGCTCCACAGGAAGTTCTTTTCTTTTTGAATTTCCTGTCTGTCTGACCACAGTGCTCTCTGCTGACACCTCTGTCCATGTCAAGAACTGTCCAGAGCAGGAGCAAGTCCCCATAGCAAACCTCTCCTGCTCTGGACAGTTCTTGACATTAACAGAGGTGTCAGCAGAGAGCACTGTGGTCAGACAGGAGAGAAATTCAAAAAGAAAAGAACTTCCGGTGGAGCACACAGCAGCTGATAAGTACTGGAAGGATTATGATTTTTAAATAGAAGTAATTTACAAATCTGTTTAACTTTCTGGCATCAGTTGATTTAAAACAAAATGTTTTTCATCGGAGTACCCCTCCCCTTAATGACCAAGCCCATTTTCACCTTAAGAACCAGGCCAATTTTATTTTAGCATTTTCGTTTTTTCCTCCTCGCCTTCTAAAATCCATAACTCTTTTATATTTCCATCTAAAGACCCATATAAGGGCTTGTTTTTTGCGTGACCAATTTTACTTTTTACTTACATTTTTTTTTAGGGAGGAAATTTAAATGAAAACCAAAATTTTGTACATTTTGGAGGGTTTTGTATTCGCACTGTACACTTTACGGTAAAAATGACGTGTTCTTTATTTTGTGGGTCAATATGATTAAAATGATACCCATTGCTAGATACTTTTATATTTTTGTACAGCTTAAAAAAAATCTAAAATTTTTTATACAAAAACAGTAATCTAAAATCGCCTTTTTTGACCACCTATAACTTTTATATAGGGCGATATGAGGGCTAATTTTTTGCGCCGTCATCTGTACGTTTTTATGATACCACATTTGCATATATAAATGTTTTATATAATTTTTTATCAATTTTTTTTTTAATAAAATGTGACAAAAAAGCAGCATTTTTGGACTTTTTTTTATTTTTTACCATACAGGATCATTAACATTATATTTTGATAGTTCGGACATTTACACACGTGGTGATACCAAATATGTTTATAAAAAAAAATGTACGCTTTTTGGGGGTAAAATGGGAAATATGGGGAGGGGATTTTTCCCTTTTTTATTTTAAATTTTTTACATTTTTCAACTTTTTTTTTTACACTTTTTATGTCCCCATAGGGGACTATCTATAGCAATCCTTTGATTGTTAATACTGTACAGTGCTATGCATAGGACACAGCACTGCTCAGTGTTATCGGTGATCTTCTGCTCTGGTTTGCTCGATCGCAGACCAGAGCAGAAGACCTTGGGAGACGGCCAGAGCCAGGTGAGGGGACCTCCGGCCGCCATGCTGTATGATCGGATTGCCGCGGCAGTGCTGCGGGCGATCCGATCATCCAATCAAAGTGCCGCAATGCCGCAGATGCCGTGATCTGTATTGATCACGGCATCTGAGGGGTTAATGGAGGACATCCGCGCGATCGCGGATGTCGGCCATTGCGGGCGGGTCCCCGTCTGCTGCTAGCAGCCGGAACCTGCCGTGTATGACGCGAGTACCCTTCCGATGCTCGCGGTCATACATAGGACGTAAATGTACGTCCTGGTGCGGGAAGTCCCGCCAAACCAGGACGTACATTTACGTCCGTGGTCATGAAGGGGTTAATGGCAGACATATACAACCATATAGACGAATATGGACTTAGGGCTAAAATCTTAGAAAGTCTACCAATTATTACAGGACATTTATTTAGGACATCACATTGTAAATCCATAGGCATTGAGGCAGATTTGGTGTCATTTTACAGTTATAACAGATTCCACTCTTCTAAAGTGTGTCTGCAGGAATTTTCATCTATTCAGAAGAGCATATGTGAGGTCAGACACACTTGTAAATCACAAAGAAAATCTTCCCATAAGAGTGGAAGCTGTTATACCTGCAAGGGGAAGACCAACTCCATATTATTGATACAGATTTACAATGGGACGTGGATCGCCAGCCGCAGACGGACGTATCATGCTTATGGCATTCTAAAATGGGGTAACTATACATGGATAATGGCTGGACATCTTTTGGACAGACTGTGGTTATGTGGACATCATAGAGGTTGCTTTTTCACCTAGGTGGTATTATTATCTGAATACTTTATCTATAAAAATTTGGAGGGTCTTATAGGATCCTGGTGATTGGACAATTGTGGTCCGGAGTTATCTGTATTAACCCCTTCCCGCAGAATGTCATATATAAACGCCGGGTTGTGCAGTGCGTTCGCGCATCCCGGCGTTTATAAATGACATGCAGTTAACCCGGCGATGCGCAGCATCGCACGGGTTACCTGGCAGAAGTCCCGCTGTTTCCAGCAGGGGACAACTTCTGCTTCACCCCCAGGACCATCAATGATCTGGGGTGAAAGTTCAGATCCCCCGCACTGCCCGCCCCTGGAAGTCGGGCAGAACGGGGGACGAAGGCTGCAGGGGCTCGCGGGGACCTGCGGCACACGGGGGGAACACGTGGGGACCGGCGGACTTACCTGGAGCAGCAGCGGGACCGAGGAGCAGCGGCAGGACCGGCCACGTGGGTAAATATGTAGTCCTCAGAGGCAGCAGTGAAGATCTTCACTGCTGCTTCTAGGAGTCTGCAAACTACAACTCCCAGCATGCCTAGACAGCCTTTGGCTGTCTGGGCATGCTGGGAGTTGTAGTTTTGCAACATCTGGAGGGCCCCAGTTTGGAGACCATTGTATAATGGTCTCCAATCTGTGCTCTTCCAGCTGTTGCAAAACTACAACTCCCAGCATGCACTGACTGTCCAGGCATGCTGGGAGTTTTAGTTAAGCAACATCTGGCCCTTCAGATGTTGCCGAACTACAACTCCCAGCATGCCCTTCAGCTGTCTGGGCATGCTGGGAGTTGTAGTTTTGCAACAGCTGGAGACACACTGGTTGGGAAACATTGTTTCTAACTCAGTGTTTCCTAACCTGTGTGCCTCCAGCTGTTGCAAAACTATAACTCCCAGCATGCACTAAAAGACCATGCATGCTGGGAGTTGTAGTTTTGCAACATCTGGAGGGCCCCAGTTTGGAGACCATTGTATAATGGTCTCCAATCTGTGCTCTTCCAGCTGTTGCAAAACTACAACTCCCAGTATGCACTGACTGTCCAGGCATGCTGGGAGTTTTAGTTCAGCAACATCTGGCCCTTCAGATGTTGCCGAACTACAACTCCCAGCATGCCCTTCAGCTGTCTGGGCATGCTGAGAGTTGTAGTTTTGCAACAACTGGAGACACACTGGTTGGGAAACATTGTCTGTTTCTAACTCAGTGTTTCCTAACCTGTGTGTCTCCAGCTGTTGCAAAACTATGACTCCCAGCATGCACTAACAGACCATGCATGCTGGGAGTTGTGGTTTTGCAACAGCTGAAGCAAGCCCCCCCCGCCCCGCCACCCCCGTGAATGTACAGGGTACATTCACATGGGCGAGGCTTTTACAGTGGGTTTCTCGCATCTTGAGATGCAGCAAATTTTGCGCTGGGAAACTCGCTGTAATCCCCCGCCCATGTGACTGTACCCTAAAAACACTACACTAACACAAAATAAAATAAAAAGTTAAAAACACTACATATACACATACCCTTACACAGCCCCCCTCCCCCAATAAGAACGTCCGGTACACCACTGTTTCCAAAGCAGAGCCTCCAGCTGTTGAAAAACAACAACTCCCAGTATTGTCGGACAGCCGTTGACTGTCCAGGCATGCTGAGAGTTTTGCAACAGCTGGAGGCACCCTGTTTGGGAATCACTGGCGTAGAATACCCCTATGTCCACCCCTATGCAAATCCCTAATTTAGGCCTCAAATGCACATGGCGCTCTCACTTTGGAGCCCTGTCGTATTTCAGGGCAACAGTTTAGGGCGACATATGGGGTATCGCTGTACTCGGGAGAAATTGCGTTACAAGGTTTGGGGGGCTTTTTCTTCTTTAACCCTTCATGAAAAGGAAATGTTGGGGTCTACACCAGAATGTTAGTGTAAATTTTTTTTATTTTTTACACTAACATGCTGATGTTGCCCTATACTTTACATTTTCACAAGAGGTAAAAGGGAAAAAAGCCCCCCAAAATTTGTAATGCAATTTCTCCCGACTACAGAGATACCCCATATGTGAGCGCAAAGTGCTCTGGGGGCGCACAACAAGGCCCAGAAGGGAGAGCGCACCATGTACATTTGAGGTGATTTGCACAGGGGTGGCTGATTGTTACAGCGGTTTTGACAAACGCAAAAAAAAAAAAAACCCCACATGTGACCCCATTTCGGAAACGACACCCCTCACGGAATGTAATGAGGGGTGCAGTGAGAATTTACCCCCCACAGGTGTCTGACGGATCTTTGGAACAGTGGTCCATGAAAATGAAAACTTGTACAGCCCACTGTTCCAAAGATCTGTCAGACACCAGTGGGGGGCAAATGCTCACTGTACCCCTTGTTACATTCCTCAAGGGGTCTAGTTTCCAAAATGGTATGCCATGTGTGTTTTTTTTTGCTGTTCTGACACCTTAGGGGCTTCCTAAATGCGACATGCTCCCCGAGCAAAATTTGCTCTCAAAAAGCCAAATATGACTCCTTCTCTTCTGAGCATTGTAGTTCGCCCATAGTGCACTTCAGGTCAACTTATGGGGTACCTCCATACTCAGAAGAGATGGGGTTACAAATTTTGTGGGGTATTTTCTGCTATTAACCCTTGCAAAAAGGTGAAATTAGGGGGGAACACACATTTTAGTGGAATTTTTTTTTTTTTTTTTTTTTTACATATGCAAAAGTCGTGAAACACCTGTGGGGTAATAAGACTCACTTTATTCCTTATTACATTCCTCAAGGGGTCTAGTTTCCAAAATGGTATGCCATGTGGGTATTTTTTGCTGTTCTGGCACCATAGGGGCTTCCTAAATGCGACATGCCCCCCGAGCAAAATTTGCTCTCAAAAAGCCAAATATGACTCCTTCTCTTCTGAGCATTGTAGTTCGCCCATAGTGCACTTCAGGTCAACTTATGGGGTACCTCCATACTCAGAAGAGAAGGGGTTACAAATATTGGGGGGTATTTCCTGCTATTAATCCTTGGAAAAATGTGAAATTTGGGGGGAAACACACATTTTAGTGAAAAAATTTTTTTTTTTTACATATGCAAAAATCGTGAAACACCTGTGGGGTATTAAGGCTCACTTTATTCCTTGTTATGTTCCTCAAGGGGTCTAGTTTCCAAAATGGTATGCCATGTGAGGGTTTCTTGCTGTTCTGGCACCATAGGGGCTTCCTAAATGCAACATGCCCCCCAAAAACCATTTCAGAAAAACGTACTCTCCAAAATCCCCTTATCGCTCTTTCCCTTCTGAGCCCTCTACTGCGCCCGCCGAACACTTTACATAGACATATGAGGTATGTGCTTACTCGAGAGAAATCAGGCTACAAATATAAGTATACATTTTCTCCTTTTACCCCTTGTAAAAATTTAAAAATTGGGTCTACAATAACATGCGAGTGTAAAAAATGAAGATTGTGAATTTTCTCCTTCACTTTGCTTCTATTCCTGTGAAACACCTAAAGGGTTAAAATGATGACTGAATGTCATTTTGAATACTTTGGGGGGTGCAGTTTTTATAATGGGGTCTTTTGTGGGGTATTTCTAATAAGAAGACCCTTCAAATCCACTTCAAACCTGAACTGGTCCCTGAAAAATAGTGAGTTTGAAAATTTTGTGAAAAATTGGAAAATTGCTGCTGAACTTTGAAGCCCTCTGGTGTCTTCCAAAAGTAAAAACTCGTCACTTTTATGATGCAAACATAAAGTAGACATATTGTATATGTGAATAAATTTTTTTTTTATTTGTAATATACATTTTCCTTACAAGCAGAGAGCTTCAAAGTTAGAAAAATGCAAAATTTTCAAATTTTTCATCAAATTTTAGGATTTTTCACAAGGAAAGGATGCAAGTTACCACAAAAATTTACCACCATGTTAAAGTAGAATATGTCACGAAAAAACAATCTCGGAATCAGAATGATAACTAAAAGCATTCCAGAGTTATTAATGTTTAAAGTGACAGTGGTCAGATGTGCAAAAAACACTCTGGTCCTTAAGGCCAAAATGGGTTTGGTCCTGAAGGGGTTAAAGAAGCGATTATTATCAGGTCATTTTTTCAGGGGGCCATCTGTTAAGCCTTTCTCTTTTTGTGGAGGAGCCCTTATATTAGGGTCCTCACTCTATCAGTGACCTCGTTTCTTGCTATCCAACTACCTAGAGGTCGTTGCATCAGTCGGAGGATATTCAAATGAAGCCACAAATAAGCCTTGTCATCGTTTGTCTGCATTCATGTGCTTTGTACTGTATACATGTTTGCTTTGATGTATTACAAATATGTATAGTCCTAATTGTCCTCTCATTTTCTGTGTATTAAGTTGTGCCATTGTCCATGTGTCGCACGCTATTTATGTATATATTGTTCCTCCATATCTCTGTGCTTACTAGGTATATATATTTTTATACTGTTGTCATCCCCTGATGAACCGTTGTATATCATAAGATACACGGGGAAACGCGTTGGGATATACAGTTGTTCATCATAGGAGAACTTTTTCTTTCTTTTGTATTGATACTAATTATTTATAGTATTGTTATTGGGTTTTTAAATGAGGATTCAATAAAATTGTACATTTTAGCTACATGGTTCAGTGTTATTCTGGTAGAAAAAAGCTATAGGACACTATTGTGTCCAACTGTCAGTGATATTGTTTTCAATTATTACAGGACATTTATTTAGGACATCACATTGTAAATCCATAGGTATTGAGGCAGATTTGGTGTCATTTTACAGTTATAACAGATTCCACTCTTCTAAAGTGTGTCTGCGGGAATTTTCATCTATTCAGAAGAGCATATGTGAGGTCAGACACACTTGTAAATCACAAAGAAAATCTTCCCATAAGAGTGGAAGCTGTTATACCTGCAAGGGGAAGACCAACTCCATATTAATTGATACAGATTTACAATGGGATGTTCAAAAAGCTTGGATGAGAGGGCCTGTCTTCCAATCTCATAGTTACATAGTTAGTATAATTGAAAAAAGCCATCCATCAAGTTCAACAAAGGAATTGAAGGGAAGGGGTATGGTTGAATGAAGGGGAAGGGATGTGATTTTATATTTCTGCATAAGCATTAATGTTATTTTGTTTTAACCCTGTTTTAAAGCTTTCAACTGTTCTTGCTGTGACCAGTTCCTGAGGTAGACTGTTCTATAAATTCACAGTTCTTATGGTAAAGAAGGCGTGTCGCCCCTTGAGACTAAACCTTTTCTTCTCCAGACAGAGGGAGTGCCCCCTTTGTCCTCTGAGGGGGGTTTAACCCTTTAACGACGCAGGACGTATATTTACGTCCTACATCGGCTCCCGCGATATGAAGTGGGGTCGCGCTGCGATCCGCATCACATCGCGTCGGTCCCAGCGCTCATCAATGGCCGGGACCCGCGGCTAATACCACACATCGCCGATCGCGGCGATGTGTGGTATTAACCCTTTAGAAGCGGCGGTCAAAGCTGACCGCCACTTCTAAAGTGAAAGTGAAAGTGACCCGGCTGCTCAGTCGGGCTGTTCGGGACCGCCGCGGTGAAATCGCGGTGTCCCGAACAGCTTGCAGGACACCGGGAGGGCCCTTACCTGCCTCCTCGGTGTCCGATCGACGAATGACTGCTCCGTGCCTGAGATCCAGGCAGGAGCAGTCAAGTGCCGATAACACTGATCACAGGCGTGTTAATACACGCCTGTGATCAGGATGAGAGATCAGTGTGTGCAGTGTTATAAGTCCCTATGGGACCTATAACACTGCAAAAAAAAGTAAAAAAAAAGTGTTAATAAAGATCATTTAACCCCTTCCCTAATAAAAGTTTGAATCACCCCCCTTTTCCCATAAAAAAAATAAAACAGTGTAAATAAAAATAAAAATAAACATATGTGGTATTGCCGCGTGCGTAAATGTCCGAACTATAAAAATATATCATTCATTAAGCCGTACGGTCAATGGCGTACGCGCAAAAAATTCCAAAATCCAAAAAAGCGTATTTTGGTCACTTTTTATACCATTAAAAAATGAATAAAAAGTGATCAAAAAGTCCGATTAAAACAAAAATCATGCCAAAAAAAACTTCAAATCACGGCGCAAACAATGAGCCCTCATACCGCCCTGTACGTGGAAAAATAAAAAAGTTATAGGGGTCAGAAGATGACATTTTTAAACGTATACATTTTCCTGCATGTAGTTATGATTTTTTCCAGAAGTACAACAAAATCAAACCTATATAAGTAGGATATCATTTTAACCGTATGGACCTACAGAATTATGATAATGTGTCATTTTTACTGAAATATGCACTGCGTAGAAACGGAAGCCCCCAAAAGTTACAAAATGGCGTTTTTTCCTCGATTTTGTCGCACAATGATTTTTTTTTTCCGTTTCGTTGTGAATTTTTGGGTAAAATGACTGATGTCACTGCAAAGTAGAATTGGTGATGCAAAAAATAACCCATAATATGGATTTTTAGGTGGAAAATTGAAAGGGTTATGATTTTTAAAAGGTAAGGAGGAAAAAACGAAAGTGCAAAAACGGAAAAACCCTGAGTCCTTAAGGGGTTAACAAGGAACAGTTTTTCCCCATATTTTTTGTATGGGCCATTTATATACTTATATACGTTGATCATGTCCCCCCTTTCTCCTTTCTAGTTCATCCTAACCCCATGTCCATCTTGGCCATGTTTGTTGTCTACTTGAATGGGGTGGAGGTGCACTCACAATGTTTTTGAATACATGCATTTGATCTGTGATAAGTTCTACAATTATGGCTGTATTGGGCCCTTAATGTACCATAAAAGCTTCACAATGTGTAACCCTATGATTAGAATTCAAAGATACTATGGTTATAGTTGACATTTTTGTTGGAAAAATAGTTATCATTTCTCACTAGTGTTGAGCGGCATAGGCCATATTCGAATTCGCGATATTTCACGAATATATGGACGAATATTCGTCATATATTTGCTAAATTCGCATATTCGCAATATTCGTGTTATATTTGTGTATGCGAAAATTTGCATATGTGGAAATTTGCATATGCGAAAATTAACATCAGCAAAAATTTGCATATGCAAAAATTTGCACGCCAGTCTCACACAGTAGTATTAGAGCCTTCTTTACACCACACAAGCTGGAAGCAGAGAGGGGTGATCACTGTGATGTGTACTGAGAAAAAAAAATGAATATTTGTAATTACGAATATATAGTGCTATATTCGCGAATATTCGCGAATTCGCGAATATGCTATATTCGCGAATAAAATTTGCATTGCGAATATTCGCGAGCAACACTTTCTCACATCACATATGTTTAATACTGTATTGCAATCACCCAAATGCATGGTTGCCAGTGAACGTTGACCTTTTTATGCCATAAAAAAAAAAACTCTAATTTAGTTGCCTTCTTTTATAAAATAAGTTAGAAAAGATTTTTGGCAAGTACTTTTGGTAGTAACTTATCCATACTTCTACACATAGTCTCCTGTATCTGCCATGCCCTTTAACATATTGGCTTGGATAAGCTTCAGAGCCACGTTCAAACAACAGATGGTGTTGACCCACATTTAGTATTAAAGAAAAAAAGGAAACAACCAAATCGAAAACTTTAGAGCATAAAAACCCCAAGTGGCAAAATCTAGTTTTGATCCAAGCAAAGTATTCCAGCTATGATTAAAGGCCAAGTATCCGAGGCATGCCAGAGAAAGTTTCACATAACTCAATATTTGCTTTTAATGGTAGTGCTGACATTTCTGCTCATAGAAACTGCTTTAAAGGGGTACTCCGGTGAAAAACTTTTTTTTTTAAATCAACTGGTGCCAGAAAGTTAAACAGATTTGTAAATTACTTCTATTAAAAAGTCTTAATCCTTCCTGTACTTATTAGCTGCTGAATACTACAGCGGAAATTCTTTTCTTTTTGAAACACAGAGCTGAAATCATGAGCACAGTGCTCTCTGCTGACATCGCTGTCCAGTTTAGGAACTTACCAGAACAGCATATATTTGCTATGGAGATTTCCTTTTACTCTGGACAGTTCCTAAAATGGACAGAGATGTCACCAGAGAGCACTGTGCTCATGATGTCAGCAGACAGCTCTGTGTTTCAAACGGAAAAGAATTTCCACTGTAGTATTCAGCAGCTAATAAGTACCGGAAGGATTAAGATTTTTTAATAGAAGTAATTTACAAATGTGTTTAACTTTCAGGCACCAGTTGATTTAAAAAAAAAAGTTTTTCACCGGAGTGCCCGGAGTTGGCCATACTGACAGATGCATCGAGCTACAGTATACAATATGTGATTCTAAGCCTGGTGACAATTGTCGTATGTTTATGAACTGTGACCTCCAGTGATGCTGTGAGTAATGCTGTGACCTCCAGCATATTTAGTGAAATATATTATGATGTTGCAATAAATTCCAGATAGAAACTGGTTGAGGAATTAGCCGTAACCTTCTAACCACATTCATTAATTTGATACCTTGATCCCCTTACAATACGTTTTCTTAAAGTCTGCAGCATGTGGATTATATACATTAACTTAGATTCACTCACCTGTTACTGTAATCTACCACAGATTTAATAATCTATAGGTTTTTGACTGTCCCTTTAATCCCTTAATGACACATAATGTTTATTCACAGCTTAGAAGCCCAGCTTGCGATAGATGTCAACTGCTATCAGCAGCCAGCACTCACCATTAATGACTGACATCAGTAATTATGCTGATATAGGTCATTTACATGCATTGATCAGTAGTGATCATGCTGATGTAGGTCATTTGCATGCATTGATCATTAGTGATTTTGGCATTTAAAGGTTCAAATGACAACTTATGCGGCCTCCCAATGAATGATCAGCACCCCTGCAACGTGATTGCAGGGTGCCGATCAGTTAATATGGCAGATGGGGCCATTACTAGACCTTCCTTTGAAATTGTTATGTCTTTAAATAAGCAAAATTGCAAAACTGGCTGCAAGATGAAGGGGTTAAACAACTACTAAGACAACTTACCGTATATACTCGAGTATAAGCTGACCCGAATATAAGCCAAGGCCCCTAATTTCACCCCAAAAACCCAGGAAAAGTTATTGACTCGACTATAAGCCTAGGGTGGGAAATACATCATCCCCCCATGTGATCATCCCCCCGTCATTAACACCCCCGTCATCATCACCCTGTCATTTTCACCCCCTCATCATCCCCCCCCCCCCTTCATCATCACCGCCTGTCAATCCCTTCAATGTCAGTGGTCTTCAACCTGCGGACCTCCAGATGTTGCAAAACTACAACTCCCAGCATGCCGGGAAAGCCATCGACTAACCCTCCCCACCAGACGGTCCCTGCAGCATAGATGGCCCGGACCAGCTCACCCTTCCTTCCCACCGAGGGGAGGTGAGTAGAAAACTAAAGGGGTGTCTGGATGATGACGAAGGCCGCGGTGGTCTTCAACCTGCGGACCTCCAGATGTTTCAAAACTACAGAGTTGTAGTTTTGAAACATCTGGAGGTCCGCAGGTTGAAGACCACCGCGGCCTTCGTCATCATCCAGACACCCCTTTAGTTTTCTACTCACCTCCCCTCGGTGGGAAGGAAGGGTGAGCTGGTCCGGGCCATCTATGCTGCAGGGACCGTCTGGTGGGGAGGGTTAGTCGATGGCTTTCCCGGCATGCTGGGAGTTGTAATTTTGCAACATCTGGAGGTCCGCAGGTTGAAGACCACTGAAAGGGATTGACAGGCGGAGAGTTCACTCGAGTATAAGCCGAGGGGGGCGTTTTCATCACGAAAAATCGTGCTGAAAAACTCGGCTTATACTCGAGCATATACGGTACTTTGTATTTACTGTAGGTCCAGTAGGAATCAATCCAAGGACATACGTATGTGGTAGCACATATACATACTTTAGTCAATGAGGGTAATCTAACAGATTCCCAAGCAGTGATCTCATAGACTGCAGGGCAAAATACTGTTTCTATGCAAACAATACAAACACATCCCGACCAGACTATATCAAGTAGCATATGTAAATTAGCAATTTCTGTAACAGCTGTGACCAGCACCCCGGCAAACTCCACACTCCATGGGCTCTGTTACAACTCTGTTGCCTAAATTAAAGCAACATTTCCCCACAGTTTATTTCCTATGAAATAATAGTAACCAGCAGTATAACTGAAGGAGTTGTAAAGGAAGCTATTGCAATAACTTGGTTACAAAAATATTCTGCATGAATAATAATATATTTACATTATACAGATAAATCTACTTTAGAACGCACCAGTATATTTAATATAGAATTCCACTATTATGTAGTAAAATCTCTCTGTGACAACCATCGCACTGAAAGTGGTCTTCTGACGAACTATGGCCTATATGCATATTATATGGTGGGACTGAAAAAATGGCACCGCAAATCTGGTCTGGATAAGGTCTGCAACATTCGTGAGGCTTCTAAGCTTTTACTTCTTAATTTCCTGATATTTCTTTATAACCAGAATTGCTTCTTGAGTGCGATTCTGGAAATAGGAGAGATCAGTTGTAAGGAAATCATATTACCTGCAGCAGCTCTCTCTGGCATTTTTGGTTCTGTTTAGGAGGCTATGGAAGGGGGACAGTAGCTGTTGTAATGTCCATCAGCACAGAGGAACAGTTAAAGGAGTAGTCCAGTTTAGAAAAACACTGGAGATGAATAGAGCACTCATGCCGACCCCTGCTCTGTACACGAGAAGAGTTCTGTGCAGGAGATCATGGGGAGTTCAAGCAGTTGGACCCCCTGCAATGTGACACTTATCCCTTTTCCTTTGGATAGGGGATACATTTTCTTGCAAGGAAAAGTCTTTTCTTGCAAGGAAAACATAAGGGGGTCATTGGCCATGGTACATGGTCAAAAGCTGCAGATTTCTGCACAGAATTGTTTGACATTTTGAGCATCTGCGCCGCGCATGCCAAAGGGAAGGGAAGGAGGCAAAGAGAGAGAGAGGGGGGCTGGAAAAGGGCTTGGCCTTGCATGGAGGGGGTATGCCAGGAGCACATGTCTTTTACTCAGCGACTTTAGGGCCAACATGCAACACCAAAAATCATAGAACTCTACACTGGCTCATAGATGGTATATATTTCTGCACGGGGTACAAAGACAGCTTTATTAAGAAGTGTGCACATCTCAGTAAATCCAATGGAATAAAAACGGGCAGAGCTTTACTTCCATGTGTCACACCACAATGCCGCACATAGGGGGAGATTTATCAAAACCTGTCCAGAGGACAAGTTGCCGAGTTGCCCATAGCAACCAATCAAATCGCTTCATTTTGTTAGAGGCTTTTTCAGAAATGAATTGGTTGGTATGGGCAACTGGTCAACTTTTCCTCTGGACAGGTTTTGATAAATCTCCCCATTGTATTTGTCCCTCTAAATTCATTGAATCAAATTCTTGCTCCTTGCCCACAATTTTCTTTATCATGAAGAAATATGTAAGCTGCCATTTCCTAATATAGGGTAAGCTCAGAGGGCATCAAACCTAATATCATCTTGTAGCAGAACTTCATGTATATATTTGTCATTCTCAGATCAGATCTCTTCCTGAGAAATGAGTAAGTAACACATCCATCACAGGCGTATGAGCTATAACATAGAAGATGGAGGAGGTGCTCAGTAAATGAACTATTACCAAACATTTACTGGAAGTATGAAATGTTAGCACTAAAGCAATGAGCTTATGGTATACATTCCCAAGGTGCACAGCCGCTGCTGGATGTTTGGCTGTAGGGCTCATTTCTGGGGCCTGAGTTATCTCTGACTCACCTTGGTTTCTTGAAGTTAATGTCTATTAACTAGAATATGTTAAACCCTGTAAGTATTGTTTGAAAGGGCTTTTTATAGAGCGGATCTTGACTACAGGGAATCACAGCATTGCTGAGCTAGATATGAGTATGAAAGTGGACCTTCAGTGATATAGGGAAAATATTCAAGTGTATCATATGTGCACACTAATATTTTTTTTTTCTCAACTTGCATTTCAGATTTAGTCTCAACAGTTATAGCAGCATGAAGTGATCCATGCTGCGGGGTGCTCAACTCTATGCACTAGGAAACAAAGTGTCCATTCTGTCTCCGATGCTCCCGTAACTATTAAGGGAACAAGCGCTGTAGGATGTAATGTGATTCTACAGCACTGGCTTGTCTACAGGGTACGGGAGCTGGAAGACAGAGCAGGATGCTTGAAGACAGTAGTGCGGACTGTGGCCTCCATGCTGCTGTTTCGATACAGAATTTGAAATTAAAATAACTAAATAAATAAAATATAAAAACATATTGTTTCTCGTCGCCAGCTCCATACCCCCGCATCCTTTCCTTCTGCTCCCCTGCACGCTTCACCCCGCATGTATATGTGGATAATAAAGAAGTTACAGCAAGCAAGTCTTGGTGAGTGCTCCATATTCTTGTATGCATATCTACATTTGGGACTGTATCTGATTTCTATGTGCCAGCATCTGACAGACTTAGCGTAACTTCCAGGGGCCATTTGCTGCAAGTTCAAGTCTCCTTACCTGTAGCCGAACACATACTGGGTGGTGCCGAGTGTACCTCTATCTATATCTCTTAAACAGTTTTTAGGTTTCTGGCTAAAGGGGCATTTTGAGTTGAGATTACTGATCCCCTATTTAAAGGATAGAGGTTAAGTGTCAGAGTATAGGGGGTCCAACCACTGGGACCCCCCCCTCAGTCTCCAGAATTCTATGGGAGTAAAAAAAATCGCCAAGAAAAACGACATGTGGATTTTTACTTTGGCATTTTTGAAGGCGTTTTTTTATTCTTTTTTGGACTTTAGCGATCCGAAAAAGTGATGGAGATACCTTTTTTAATAAAATGTCGTACCATAAAAAAAAATAAAATAAAAATAAAAAAAAAAAAATATATATATATATACAGTAGTGATGGAAAAATTAAAGAAATGTATCTTTTTTATAACAAAATTTGTATTCATTTTTAAAACAGGGATCAATTTATGTGGGCGGGCAGGGCACTAAAAATTTAGCCGACAATAATAAAAATGTAGTGTGTGTGTGTTTTTCACTTTTTTCTTTACTTTTTACATTTTTTTAGGTAGTACTACTACTCCCAGCATGGAACACACTGTTCCATGATGGGAGTAGTAGTACCTGTACTAATTGACAGATCACACCGGGTCTTTTGCGATCCTTCTTTATAATATATAGATGCGGCCGGCCGCTCTTCTATAGTCCCCTGCTTTGCCGCATATATAAACCTATTCATACTTACCACAGAGAGCTGTGATAGGCCAGTTTGTTCTAGCCAATCACAACTCTCTGTGGGAAATATTAATAGGTGTATATGTACGTCAGTGCAGGGGACCATAGAAGAGCGGCCGCCCGCTTCTATTCATTATACCGGAGGATCACAGCGAGTGTCAGTAGTGACATTCACTGTGATCTTTCCTTAACTGCAGGTACTACTGCTCCCAACATGGAGCACACTCTGCTCTATGCTGGGAGCTGTAGTACCTGCATTAATAGACAGATGGCAACAGGTGTCAGAAGTTACACTTGCTGCGATCTGTCATTGAATGCAGGTTCTAGAGCTCCCAGCAGGGGGCAGAGTGTGCTCCATGTTGGGAGTAGTAGTACCTGCAATTAAGGACAGATCACAGTGGGTGTCACTTCTGACACTCGATGTGATCATCCTATCTATTGCAGAAATGTGGAGTGGCTTTCTCCTGCGCTCCACATCTCTGCACTATGCTCCGGCCGGTGATGTGAATAGAACATCACTCATTCATATTCCCCTCTGGGCGGAAAATATGAATGAGTGATGTGAACTTCTATTCACATCCCTGGCCGGCCAGAGTATAGTGCAGAGATGCGAGCGCTGTATTGAGCTGCTCCGCATCTCTGCTATATTATGGACGATCGCATCGGGTGTCACGACTAACACCCAGGACGATATGTCTATTAGTACAGGTACTACTACTCCCATCATGGAACAGTCTGTTCCATGCTGGGAGTAGTATTACTACCTAAAAAAACTTAAAAATAGAGAGAAAAATGTCAAACACACGCACACACTTTATGAAAAAATTAATTAAAATGTCGTTATAAAAATTAAAAATTCCATTAAATAATTGTTTTTCCATCACTACTTCATCCCTTTTTTTTTGTACCCAACAAATTTTGGGTACAAAAAAAAATGCCAAAGGGGCTAAAAATTCAATTTCCACTCAAATGCAAAAAAACTCAGAAAGAACACAAAAACAACCCACAAGACAAAAACGCCAAACACAGGAAAATGCTTTGGCATTTTTTCTGGCATTTTTTTCTTGCGTTTTTTTTGGGCCACAAAAAAAAACAAGTAGAAACTTAACCTTATGGAGCTGCCAAAGATAGCCAAATACAATGCTCGGCTACCTTCAGCAGCTCCCATAACAAATGAATGGACTGGCGGCCCTGCATGCAAAGATCTTAAGAATTGTGTAGAACTGATTTACATTAGAAGAGGGCAAACTATTCATTACAAATGCTGCGTCAAACATTTGTATATAGGAAGATCAAGTAAGATAGCTGTTGACTGAATGAATATGTAATCGACAGCCTATACAGTCTATTTCTTTGGTTTGTGTTGACTAATCATTAATTGAGGGAAGTTAACTGTTGCACATGGTCATGCTTCCAGTACAAGAAAAATGAGCTGGTAGTTTTATATATATATATATATATATATATATATATATATATATATATATATATATATAAATGTTTTATATATATATATATATATATATATATATATATATATATATATATATATAATAAATCATGGACTAAACAAGTAAAAAAAAAAAAAGTATTTACAATTTTCAATTCTACAATGTTTAAGACCCGACATCATTAATGTCCTACATGAATGTTATCAATGTAGAAATATGTGAGGGCTGAGGCTTTTCTCTACAGTATAAAAAGAGTGCACACTATGGCTATGTGGTATAGTTGGATTTTTCTTCCTGCTGTGGTTATGATGTTCTCACCTTGTAATGGGCAATAGGGGACAGAGGCTATTTAATTTACAGATTTTGTGTGTTTGTTAGTAAAGTGAAATACCTATTATAGCCAAATAATGTGCACTACGTTGAGAATACTTATAACCAATAAACATGTTTCCAATCTTACAATAAAATCATATGAAGAATGTCTTTTTCTGATTGCACTATTTACCAGATAAAGCTAGTTTAGGAAGTAAACAGATACATTTGACTGACTCCTACTTTATGAAAACAAGCTAGCTGGCAACCACTTCCAGTAGAGTAATGCTTCGGCTCCAGATAGTATTTTTCTTACTTGTTTTGTTATTCACAAACAGGAAAACAGCAATGCACTTGGCAAAGGGTTTGGAAGAGCAAAAGAAACTGGGTCCAAGAAGAACAATATTTTATTGGTAAAGAAGACTTTAGCTCAATTTGTACAGACTATACTATATCACAAAATAGTGTATATGCAGTTTTCCCTATGTACAACAAGAAGGACACCCAAGAACTGCCGACGTTCTGGTGCTCTTGAGGTTCTCCAGACCCACTACTGTGGGACGCAAAACCAATCTTTTTCTCTCTCATGCATATTAGTACATGCATATTATGAGCAAGCCTGGCACCACATATTGGATTCAAATGCTTATGATTCAACACACTTGCTTCTTTCTCAGAATTAGCCTCATGGGCTCTCTTGCCAACTAATAACATTTTGGACTGGAACCACCAGCATTTTTCTTGCCTTTCCATATGGTAAAGGATAACACCGTGCCAGAGATTGTTTGCCAGATTTAGCACTGAAATCATGTTGCAGTTATTCTACACACATTTTGTTTCATTGGAATAGAACTCAATGTTCATGGTTTGATGTAACACATGAAAGCAATGGTTTTTTGGACAATTTAGTGCAGTGTCACCAAGGGGAAGCTTAAAGGGGTCCTCCGCCCCTAGACATCTTATACCCTATCCAAAGGATAGGATCGCCTGCTGGGAACTCCCACAATCTCTCCTGCAGCACACCCTGTCATTTGGTGCACAGAGCAAGCTTCACTTCGTGCCTGATGACTGGCGATGCAGGGGCCGGAGAATCGTGATGTCATGGCCCCTGCCCCTTGTGATGTCACACCCCTCAATGCAAGTCTATGGGAGGGGGGGTGACGGCTGTCACGCCCCTCCTATAGACTTGCATTAAGGGGGTGGGGCATCACATCATGAGGGGTGGGGCTGCCACAATCCTCCGGGCTCTGCATCGCCAGTCATGAGGCTCGCTCTGTGCACCAAATGACAGGGTGTGCTGCAGGAGAGATTGTGGGAGTTCCCAGCAGCGGGACCCCCGTGATCAGACATCTTATTCCCTATCCTTTGGATAGGGTATAAGATGTCTAGGGGTGGAGGACCCCTTTAAGTTTGGGAACTCTGTTACAGTATATGCACATATGCTTCAGAAAAAAATAAGGTTTTAACATACACCTTATTTCCCCTGCAACTGCAAGTTGCTGCTGGGTGGCTAGGGTATGGACAGACTTGGAGTCTGAAGAAGTAAAGTCATTTTGTGGGCAATATTTCTATATGCTGCTGAGGCGTTATAAAAAAAATACCAAAACAGGTATACCTACCCATATTTCAGAGTTTTAAAAACAAATTTATATGTTGCTGGGGCCAAGAAAGAAGCTATACTTACTTGTTCCCCGCAACTAGTTCCCTGCAATTCCTGTTTGGCTCTGTCCAAATCGCCAGAATTTTTTTTGTCTTCTTCTTGCCTTTGAGACAAGTGCTCGGTGCATGATCTGCCGGCTCAGCCAGTGATTGGTGATTGGTGTCTAACAGGTACTTCATGAGCATTCGTTTTGGAAGCAGAAAGAAAGCAGAAAATCTGGGCATCAGACAGAGCTAAACAGTAGCTGTGGGGAACAGCCGCAGACCAGGGCTAGGTAAGTATAGTTTTTATCTTCTATTTTAACCCAGCCCCAGCAACATATAAATAATGATAATAACCCAAAAATGTTATGGTTCCTGCCACAACTGTTAAATTTATTAAAATGAATCATTCAGTAAAACCTTTTTCTCTGAAAGGCTATTGTTCAATGGAGTTTTGGGTGGGTGTCTCAAGAAGCTTCACTGTAAGTGTATTGCACCTGCATGAAAGGAAATACACAGTGCTCATTGAAACCAGTGGGAAACTCCGTATATTACATGAAAGGTTCTTCTAGAGCTAGAGCTGCTGTTTGCAGCAGGTGCCAAGTTGGTATTTGGGGCAGGAATCCTGAGTGAAAAAAAATACCTCCTATAATGGTAATGTATAGGTGCTTCAAAGTGTCTTCCCTAGTGGGAGTCTCCAGAATCTTTTAGACTGGTACTCAGACATGAGTGATTTGATTCAGCCCAAATATAACATAAAATAACATAAAATTCTGGTTCAACAGAATCCAAACGTTTTGTGATTCCGTTTAGATTTATTTTATGCCTACACCTGTAAACCGAGTGCCCCAAAGGTACGTGGCAATATCTGACATATCACAGTTTTCACTCTCTTTATTCGATGGGCCGGGCACCTTGTACCTGGCCCAGTTACTCAGTGTACCCGCTCCTGTAATACATTATGTGGGCAATCAGGGCACTTTCAAACCGGACCTGAAACAAACCTGACAAATTTGCTGAATAGTTAAAACATGTCACACAGACATGTCAAAGGTTTTGATCAGTCAGGGTCTCAGTGCCCCCCCCCCCCCCCCACTGATAACTAGATATAGCTGGGTGAAGGGAACACCTGTGCGCTTATCTCCCTTACAAGCTGGCCAGTCCAACTCATTGAAGGACGCAGACTCCACTGTAAGTTTATGGAGCCCCTTCTCCTACAGTCGGACTGAGTGGAAAGCTGGGGAAAGGAGCGCACAGACACACATTTCTTCAAACTACAGCTATTGAATTTAGTGAGGTTGTTTTTAATTTTTGTATTATTTTTAAATGATATCATAAATTGGTTTCATGGCTATCCTTCTTCCTGTCATTTTCTTTAGGTTTGGCCCTTCAAACTAAAAATTACAGTTAAGTGAGACAAATCAAGGTCTATTGCTTCTTGCTTTGAACATGAAGTATTCTTGAAGCTGAACCAAAGCCAAGTGTACTGAAACCTTCTGGGTGTGATTGTGTAATGTAACATACTAGCATTTTTCCTCATTTCCTGTTCTAACCGTCTGATTCATTAGGGCTGTAGAATTTAAGTACAAACTGTTTACAAAAGTTATTAGTAGGAAAATGACATTATGTATGGTCAAGTGCTATAAAACATTGAGGCATGTAGATTTAACAGGATGACTATTCCCTGACATCGCTCCATTCTTTATAGCATAAAGATCATAGTAAGTGCTGTATATAGGTACGTTTAGTCATATATTTTCCATGAAATACTGATGAAGTGGTTTTTCAATAACAAAGAAATCCAGAATGCCTATTATTTCTTTAAAGAAACACAGTAGTAAACTATTCTTTATTTCATTTAGAGATGAGATAGATGTCCGTGGGGGGTGAATACAATACAGAAATCATTAAAAGAATCTACAATAATCAATTTATTTGTCCACCGGAACCTCTGATCCACAGCAAGGATACCTATTACAGACTGAGGAACCATGCTAACATCAAATACAATAGCAGGGAACATAGGCAGACATGTGATTTACATATCAACTCTATACAGATTTTTACATTGGCCAAATTGAAAGTGAATGTAAGGAGGAGCATAATGAAAAGTTTTCGCTACCAAACAGGAAGTGTATTATTAGACCTAGAGGCCTGAATAGAAGCGGTAAGATTTCAGGATCTTTTTATGTTATAGATAATAAAATTGATGTAGAGAAATGTTAGCAAAATTCTTAAAAAAAATATTTTTAAAGCTTAAAGGGGTATTCTGGATCTAAACATCTTATTCACTATAAAAAGAATAGAGGATAAGATGTAGGATCGCGGGGAATCAATCTCTCCCGATCTCCAGGCCAGCACAGCGGCATTCTGAGCACGGGAGCTACAGGACATAGCTGTCACGCCTACTCCCATAGACATGAATGGAGGGGGCGTGACGGCTGTGGTCGCCCGTCAACTCTAATAATGGTCCGGCAGCAGGATATCGGTTTTAAATCTCCAAACAACTTTGTTACACAAGACTTGCCAAAAAGATTAAAGTGATCGGGATACCAAAATCCAATTGATTAATAATCCAAAATGAGTCAGTCACCATTTCCACACCAAATCACGTAAAGATAATGTTATAATATTCATGGTCCCTACTTAGTATAGACTATTTATGTCTGTTTGGTAGGGGTTTGACCAAACTGTACCCCCTAGACAGCCCCATAAGTCCCATTAGTGAGGCTATGAGAAAGCATATGGCCTATTCTTATCAGCATCTCTTTCTTGGGGATCACATGGCCTGCCTCATGACTCCTTTTTCCTACGTATTGGTAGTACACAATATAAGGGAACATTTAACAGCTGTAGTGGTGCCTAATGATGTAGTTTTATCAGGGACTAAATGATGCCCTAATTTTAAAGGTCCGTTTTATGGCAGATCTCATTTAACCCAAGACCATATACTGCATTCCATGCTTCCTAAGAGTACAAACTATGAAAACATCTCAGCAGTCTTTAATAATTGAGTTAATAAACAAGGAAATCACAAAAATGATCAAGGAATTGCAAATTCACCTCAGAAAAATCAAGATGGATTGTGGTCTTCTGGAAAGGTTTCACCAATGTTCTATTATTATAAAATAATGCCTCTTTAAGGGCCATTCTCATAGAATGGCAGTTGTTTAAGTAAGTAAGAAATCTCCACTTTTACTCTGCGACTTCTGCAAGTACCACTTCAACCTAAAATAATTTTGAGCTTGAAAACATCCTAAACATGTTTCATGCCAATGGCATTACCGAATCTGCCCAAAATCGCAATCATTTGTAATGAAACGATATGTGAAGATATCCATTTTTACATTAAACAAGCTGTTTACCTGTTAATGATGTTGCGTTCACCTTCACAGTCAAAGCTTACAGGTGTCTTCCATCTTCTAAGTACAGTATATCTGAAATATAATACATGTGTCAGACTCATGACCCCATAAAGCTGCAACAATATAGACTTTGCTCTGAAATACATCATAACATAATTTTGGGTCCCAATGGACTGGTCCTAGTGGTTCTTTATTAAAAAAAATCCAATGAACCTGCATAAATATTTTGTAGAGTAGTCTTATACAAAATCCTAGTTATAATAATCTTGGCCTTCAGTTTACAGCAGTGTAGAAGCAGGCACATAGTTAAGAACCATACAGGGATATGATAGACATTGACAGCTGTATTAATAAAGCAAATCTTTTCTCATAGGAATGGAACTAAGGGAAGGAGCCAACATTCCACATGCTAATCCTTACACTGCTGCACAGATCTAAGACAGAGAGAAAATAAAGGTGACAGTATTTGTTCACATGACTAAATACACAATGGAAATATCTATCAGAAATAACATTTATTTGGGACCATGAAATCCTCATTTAAGGGCCCGAAAACAAAAGCCTGGATGAGTGTCATGAATGGACTCTTAGAACATAAACATTAGAAGTTTATGGTACAAATGTTTTAACAGGGTTGCTTAAAATTATATAATATATATATATATATATATATATATATATATATATATATATATTATTTATATACTTTGCCTATAGGCTGTGTGGGGCATTGCAGCTCAGACTCACTCACTCAGATTCACTTTACCTGTAAGGAACGATTGCTGCACCACTGTATGGCAATTATCTTTAGGTTATGTTCACACACCATTTTTAATTAAAAAAAAACTGCTGAAAATACAGATGTCTGTTAGTGGTTTTGCTTTTTGCTTTTGGACTGCTTTTGGCTTGTTAATTAACTTTTTTGGCAGCTGTGTTTTAGCTGTATGCTAACCATATTCTTGGGCTACAGGGAAAGCTATAAGCAGCCAAAAAAGGGATCAATGCATAATTTTATGGCTGTTAAATAGTGGGCATGTGAACAAAGGGCCATTTTACTAGTAGTGAGTGAAGTAAAATGTCAGTTTTACAGTTAAAAAAAATAAAAAAAACTGCCCAAATTATTGCATGGGAACATGGCCTTAGCCAAAGCTACTGTATTTTTCGCAGTATAAGATGCACTTTTTCTTCCCGAAAACTGGGGGGGGGGGGGGAAAGTCGGTGCGTCTTATACGGCGAATACACACCTATCGCGGCCAACTCTGTGGCCATCAACGGCCGGGACCCTGTATTAACCCTTCAGACGCGGCGATCAAAGCTGACCGCCTCGTCTGAAGCAAGAGTGACACTAACCCGGCTGCTCAGTTGGGCTGTTCGGGACCGACGCGGTGAAATCGCGGCGTCCCGAACAGCTTACAGGATGCCGGGAAGGACCTTACCTGCCTCCTCGGTGTCTGCTACGTGCCGGGATCCCCTGCATGGCCGGTGCTCTCCTTCGACTTCATCAAGTCGTTGCGCATGCCGTCCCATCATCCAATAGGAGAGGCGTGCGTAGCGACGTGATGACGGCGACGGAGAACGTGGATGCCTGGGAAGAAGATGTCCGGAGCATCGGGGACACCACGGGGACGCGGCGACAGCGATGGAGCGACATCCAGGGCAGCGGTGACGAGCGGTGACGGGTCCGGAGCGGCGGGGATACGTGAGTATTACCTCCTATACCAGTGATCTTCACCACTGTCCGGGCATGTCCGGGCATGCTGGGTGTTGTAGTTTTGCAACATCTGGAGGTCCACAGGTTGAAGATCACTGTTGGGTTCAGAATCTTTTTTTTCTAGATTTTGCACCTTTAAAATTGGGTGTGTCTTATATACCGGTGCGTCCTATAGGGCGAAAAATACGGTACTTGTTTCATTCCTATAATGGTCTATGCCAATGGTTAGATTGTACGGGGGGCAGTATCACCAAGGAATATTATGTTGGTCATCTTAAACCGGGAACAACAACACTTGAGTTTCGCCTAATTCTTAACTGCCTGGCTTTAGGCAATTGTGTTTGTGTTTCCCAGTGTGTGGCCAACTTCACATGCAGGATGTTTAGCTGCTTTCACCATAATGATACTCTATTACTGTTTCTGTAAGATGCTAGCATACCTTACAGTATGGATAAAAATAAGCTATATGGGTTTGTTTATTTGTTACAAATGACATATATGTAACAGAACAATATAACTATTCACATGCGGCTGATTAAAGCCTTCGCTGGATACATCATCTTGTAAGCATTCCCTGTATATTTATTTTTAGTGAGCCTTGTAAACATTTCACTTCCTGGTTGTGTGACTCCTGCCTGAGTCTCTGTATATAATATATCCATTTAACAATGTAATGGGCTGGGAGAAAGGAAATCTATCCTCAACGGACTGGCATTGTGGTTTATTTGTATCATAACCTTTAACTCAGACAGTCTTTGAGTAATGAGTGAAGTACAATCAGACGTCTATTTGATCTAGAACAATGCTGATTATGTTTCGGCTCATCTTAATCATGAGCTGCCGAGTCACTACAAGAAATGGCATTCTGGTCCCAGAAATTCCATATTTTATACATAGCAAGAAAAAAGACAAATAAACAAAATTATCACTTAGCATTTTAATGGTATTCAATCATAATATTGCAATGTCTAGACAAATTGGTGGACTTTATGACTTTCTGGCATTTTGCCTTCATGCCTCCAAAGAAGTTGTAGATTGGGGTCTCTGTGTATGTTTATATTCAGTGAATAAGTACACTAAGAATGTTTTTCTCAACCCAGACATATATCCCCAGGATAAACTGTAAAGGTCTGATAGATATGGGTAAAGTGCAGGGGTGGAATACTCCATGGAGCATATCCTCCATTTCACTGTTGTGGCGCAGCACTCCGGTGTCACAAAACACATGCCCCATACAGTCATTCTACAGGAAGAGGGAGGCTGATCTGTGAGCAACAGCTATTGTGTGCAATCTAATAGATCGGGGAAAGGTATTCCAGCTCCACAATGAGTAAAAATAATAACTTCAAACCATTACGTCTTAAAATCCAAAAAAGACAAAACAAAACATAAAGTGCTCTAGTGAGTTAAAACCAGCGTGCGAGGCGACGAGATGACGACAAAAGAGATTGACAGCTATGCAGCGGAGCCTGAAGAGGACAGTCCGGAGTGGCGGGGACAGGTGAGTGACACTCAACGGAGCATATGGGGCACATTAAATGGATATCTGGCAGCAGCTGAAGCAGTCTGTGCTGCCAGATAGCCGTTTATGCAATGGCCCCGACATGAAAAAGCATTGTATGTTGATGCTGCCTTCAACATGCTATGGTCTCTGAGAGGCCATCGTATGATGAAATGTTCGTATGTCGGGGGCCATCGTAGGTCGGGGGATCACTGTACACTGAAGTGCTAACCCGAATCCAAGTACTGCTCCTCCTCTCAAACGGAACTTCTTCCATCCGAAAGGAAACTGGGTGGGTGCACCCAAAAGAACAAAATAAAGTCCAAAAAACTAAGCTAGCACTATTGAAATACACATCATAACTTCAATATATAACAGGTACGTATACAAATTGATTAATAGATATATGCTAGATCGTTTTTGTATTTCATGCTTGATGGATATCTTGTATCAAGCGCCTGTATCCAAAAGGCTTCACTTTTCAGCAAAGCCCGAGACCAGTCTCCACCTCTACAGTGTGGATGGACTCGTTCTATGCCGCATACCTCCAAAGAAGACGCGTCACCTTGATGGACTTCAGCAATATGCTTAGACAAACCAGACATGGAACGTGAAGCTGAAAACGCATGGTGATGCCTCAACCATGAAGATGTTCGTAGATGCATCTTTTGAATTTTCTTGTGGTGCATCCTACGTATTGTACATTGCAATGTTTGCATGCGACTAAATAGATGATATGTGTAGTTTCACAATTAATAAATGACTTTATAGTGTATTTTCTACCATTTATTGTAGATGAAAAATGAGTAGATTTAGAAACCAATTTACAAAGGTTGCACCTGCTTCCAGCACATTTAAAACACCCCGTAACCAAGTATTGTTATCTGTTTTGATAGCAAAATCACTGGGTAACAATTGGTTACGTATAGATCGGCCTCGTCTTGCAACAACATTGACACTATTATGAAGAATATCACTAAGCATTGCATCATCATAGAGGACAGGTAAATGTTTCGTAACAATGGATTTAATTTGTGCAAAATCGGTCGAGTATATGCAGACTTTACACCACCTCCTTCATCACACATATGATTCTTATGTGCAGCTATCCCTCTGGCTCTCGCTAAAACAGACCAAGAGTAACCTCTATTAATCAATCTCCTGTCAATATCGCAACAGGGATTGGAGAATGATACTTCGTCTGACGATGCACCAGGAGATTGCGAGTAACATGGTGGCACATAATATACTATTTCCTGAGGTAGGTTTACAATATAATTTAGTTTTAACACATTTGCCCATATCATTACCAATCAACTGTACATCCAGAAAGTTGATGGCATTCTAGGGTGAACCTTGTAACGGCTGTGGTTAGGTGGATCCACTGACTTGTGAGGTAGATGGATTGGGCCATACCAGGGAGCGGAGTCTAAGGTGCCGCTGCGGCAGGCGGCACCCAGGTCGTTAGCCCTGATACGACTCACCCCTACAGACAGCCGAGGAGTCTTGTCTCGAGCACAAGAACTGACAAAGTCTGTGACATCTCGTTTGAGGTGGGGCCACCAATAATGCTGAGAGATTAATTGAAAGGACTTCTGCACACCAGAATGGCCAACTACCAAGGAAGAATGACCCCAACTCAGCACCCTGTGTCTTAATAGAGGTGGTACAAAGGCTCTTCCAGATGGAGCTTGCTGGAGGACTGCAGGAACCAAACACTCAGGGGGAATAATATGACGAGGAGTGGAATCTTGTCCAACCACATCTGAGGACCTGGAGAGGGCATTGGTTCTAATGTTCTTGTCGGCAGAACGGAAATGAATAAAAAAAATTGGATCTGGAGAAGAAGAGCAACCATCTTGCCTGGCGAGGATTCGGATGTTGAGCTGACTGAAGATACAAAAGGTTCTTGTAATCTGTAAAGATGCTGACTGTGTGTGTGGAACCCTCCAAAATATGATGCCATTCTTCTAAAGAAAGAGGAGTTCCCGATCACCTATAGAGTAATTTCTCTCTGCTGGTGAAAAGGTCTTGGAGAAAAAACCATAGGTTATACTCTTGCCCTTGGGCTTTTTCTGAGTTAAAACTGTGCTCATTTCTACGGAAGATGCCTCTACCTCCATAAATAATGTATTTTCTGGGTCAGGTCTTGAGAGAACAGATGTAGAAGCTAAGGCCTCTTCAGCCTGAGGAGACCAGTTCTTGGGGTTGCAGTTCTTTTTGGGGAGGGCGACAATTGGGGCAACCAAGGAAGAGAAGTGTGGAATGAATTGACGGTAGTAATTGACAAACCCCAAAAATCGTTGAATAGGCCGTAGACCAGAAGGACGTGGCCAATCCAAAACGTCAGAAAGCTTAGCAGGATCCATCTGTAGACCCTGGTGGGAGACTATGTATCCAAGAAATGGAAGACTTGTTCTCTTAAAGAGGCATTTCTCAAGCTTGGCATACAGATAATTCTCCCAGAGACGCTGAAGGACCAGACAGACATGGATAAGATGAGTCTCCAAATTGGGAGAGAAAATCAGAATATCATCCAGGTAGACAACAGATCTCAGAAGATGTCATTAATGAACTCTTGGAAGACAGCGGGGGCATTGCAGAGACTAAAAGGCATGACAAGGTACTCAAAATGGCGGTCTTGGGTGTTAAAGGCTGTCTTCAATTCGTCACATTCACAAATTCAAATAAGATTGTATGCTCCCCTCAGATCCAACTTAGAGAAGATTCTGGCTACCCATAATTGATCATAAAGTGCAGAAATCAAAGGCAAAGGGTAGTGATTTTTTATTGTAATCTTGTTTAAACCCGATAGTCTATACAGGGATCCATCCTTTTTTCCTACAAAGAAGAATCCAGCCCCGGCTGGAGAGGTTGACTTCCGGATGAAATCCTTTTGTAGGTTTTCTTGGATATATTTAGTCATAGCTTGCGTCTCGGGTACTCACAGTGGGTAGAGTAGTGCCAGGTTGAAGATCAATGGGGCAATCACATGGACGATGTGGCGGAAGAATCTCTGCCTGCTTCTTGCAGAACACATAAGAATAAATTTGATAAGGGAGTGGTAGGCCCGACTTAATAGAAGAAGATGGGGCCGTCTTAGGCTGGGTCGACTCCAGACAGTGTCCATGACAGAAAGTTCCCCAACGAGAAACCTCTCCAGTGTTCCGGTTAAGTTGCAGAGAGTGACGCTGAAGCCAAGAAAGTCCTAGAAGAAGTTCTGAGGTACAATAAGGAAGCACAAAGAAATCTATTTTCTCCTTATGTAACACTTCATGCATGATGAGAGGTTCAGTGTGAAAAACAACTGTACCATTCAGGTTCTCTCCATTGACTGAAGAAATATATAGAGGCTTGACAAGCTAAGACACAGGGAGATTATGCTTTTGGACCAAGGAAGCATCAATAAAATTTCCAGAGGAACCGGAATCCAAGAAGGCAGAAGCAGAGAAAGAAGTCTTTGTGGAGGTATAGACTTGAACAGGCATGGTCAAACGTGGAGAGGTACTATTCACACGCAGGGACGCCTCTCCTACATGCCCTAGGTGCGAGCATTTACTGAACGCTGCAGACGTATTGGACAATCCGTAAGGAAGTGCTCCGAACTAGCACAGTAGAGACACAAATTCTCCTTACGACGACGAGACCTCTCCTGTGAAGACAATCTAGTCCAATACACATACATAGGCTCCTCCACTGGTGGCATTGGAGAAGAATGAAGCAGACGCTGGAACACTGGCGCCAGGCAAGGGAACCGACGTGTTCAGACAGGTTCTCTTTCGCGATGAAGCTCTTCCTGTCTCTCAGAAAATCGGCCATCAATTCCAGCTGCCAAGTTGATTAGGTCACTCAGGGAAGTCGGAAGGTCTTGTGCAGCAGGGGCATCCTTGATTCTACTAATAAGTCCTTTTTTGAAGGTAGCGCACAATGCCTCATCATTCAAATGTTCGAATGCCAGGATGCAGAAATGTACTACGTAACCCCCTGCAGAAGAGTTCCTTTGACAGAGATTCAACAGAGCTGTCTCAGCCGAGGAAGCCTGCACCAGTTCTTCAAAGACATTGCAGAATTCTGTGATCAAGGACTGAAGGTTAGCAGACACCGGATCATTATAATCCCAAAGAGGAGTAGCCCAGGCCAGAGCTTTGCCAGACAGAAGACTGATGACCAAAGCCACTTTAGCACGTTTGGTAGGGAACTGGTCAGACAAAAGTTCCAGATACATAGAGCACTGAGTGACAAAACCTCTACACAACTTGAGATCTCCGTCATACTTGGAAGGCAAAGATAAACAAATCTTGGACCTCCAGAAGGCACTGGAGCTGAACACTGAACGCTGTACACTGAACGTTCGGCTGAAGCTGGTTATGGCTGTTATGAGGTGAAAAACTGCTGCATCAGTACGGTAGGCTGAGACAACTGCTGTGTTTGCTTCTCTATCTGCATGGACTGCTGTGCGACAAATGCCGAGAGATCAGAGACACTGGGAAGAGGAACCTTGGCGGGATCCATGGCCGGATTTTACTGTAATGGCTGTGGTAGGTGGATCCACTGACCTGTGAGGAAGATGGCTTGGGCCATACCAGGGAGCAGAGTCTAAGGTGCCGCTGGTTTTCACCAGAGCCTGCCGTAAAGCGGGACAGACTTGCTGTGGCAGGCGGCATCCAGGTCGCTACCCCTGATACGACTCGTCCCCACAGGCAGACGAGGTATAATGTGGCAGAGGAAGGATGAGTCACAGACGTAGTCACGACAGGCGGCAATGAAGCATGGTCAGGTCACGTAGCAGGAGGTTCGAAGGCAGGCGGCACAGGAGCAAGGTCAGTATACGTAGCAAGGGATCAGATGAATGGTACGGCAAGAAACAAATATACACTTTCTCTTGGCAACTAGGGCACAAAGATCTGGCAGGGAACAGTAGGAAGTGCCAGAACTAAATTGGGTTGGGTTGGGAAAAACACCAATTATTGGTGCACTGGCCCTTAAAATTTAGAAAAGCCGGCAGAGATGGGCAGGAGGAGAGGAACAGAGCGGGGCTTGCAAGCGAGCTTGCCCCGCAAAGTGAGAAGAAGGTCCGGCGGGAACAGAAGAGGATGGGGCGGAAGGTAAGCGCTGCACTACCGGGAGAAGAGGGCAGAGCCCTAACAAACCTTAGGTTAAGATCATTGTTATTCAGGGGCGGACATATCACTTGTTCAGCCGGTTCGGCTGCACAGGGGCCCAGCGTGTTAGGGGGCCCCCTAGTAGCCCAGGTCACAGCCTGGGCCTCACAGTCTGGGGCCCCCTGCCAGTACTTCATACTAAATGCTGCAGCAACAGGTCCCGGACCTGCCGCTGACAGCAGTAATTTACCTCGGCCAGGCGAGAGGACAGGCCAGGGGCTGATGGGAACAGACGTGCCCCGCGCAGGCACGCACGTCTGTTCCAAGCCCCTGACGTCACGTGTCATAGCCTCTGATCCCGGCAGAAGCGACAGGAGCAGCAAACCCTCCCGCCTCACACGGCCGCATCACTGAGCAGATAAGGTGAGGAGAGTGACGGTCGGGTGCAGGGGGGTGGGGGGAGGGGATTGTAATGATGATGAAGAGGACAGGAGGGGTGTTGAAGAGGTTGGTGGTGTAATGATAAGAAAGATTGGGGGTCTGGGAGAGCGTAGTGTTGATAAGGAGGACCAGAGGGGGGGTCAGGGGGATAATGATTAGGGGGTTTAATGTTGATGAGAAGGACTGGGGTGGGGGGTGTCAGCTGTGTAATACTGATGAGGTGCTTAAGGTATATGGGATGATGAGGAGACTGAGGATGGAGTGCATGGGGTGTATGGGGTGATGAGGAGACTGAGGATGGAGTGCATGGGGTGATGAGGAGACTGAGGATGGAGTGCATGGGGTGATGAGGAGACTGAGGATGGAGTGCATGGGGTGATGAGGAGACTGAGGATGGAGTGCATGGGGTGATGAGGAGACTGAGGATGGAGTGCATGGGGTGATGAGGAGACTGAGGATGGAGTGCATGGGGTGATGAGGAGACTGAGGATGGAGTGCATGGGGTGATGAGGAGACTGAGGATGGAGTGCATGGGGTGATGAGGAGACTGAGGATGGAGTGCATGGGGTGATGAGGAGACTGAGGATGGAGTGCATGGGGTGATGAGGAGACTGAGGATGGAGTGTATGGGGTGTATGGGGTGATGAGGAGACTGAGGATGGGGTGCGTGGGGTGTATGGGGGTGATGAGGAGACTGAGGATGGAGTGCATGGGATGATGAGGAGACTGAGGATGGAGTGCATGGGGTGTATGGGGTGATGAGGAGACTGAGGATGGAGTGCATGGGGTGATGAGGAGACTGAGGATGGAGTGCATGGGGTTATGAGGAGACTGAGGATGGAGTGCATGGGGTGATGAGGAGACTGAGGATGGAGTGCATGGGGTGATGAGGAGACTGAGGATGGAGTGCATGGGGTGTATGGGGTGATGAGGAGACTGAGGATGGAGTGCATGGGGTGATGAGGAGACTGAGGATGGAGTGCATGGGGTGATGAGGAGACTGAGGATGGGGTGCGTGGGGTGTATGGGGTGATGAGGAGACTGAGGATGGGGTGATGAGGAGACTGAGGATGGAGTGCATGGGGTGATGAGGAGACTGAGGATGGAGTGCATGGGGTGATGAGGAGACTGAGGATGGAGTGCATGGGGTGATGAGGAGACTGAGGATGGAGTGCATGGGGTGATGAGGAGACTGAGGATGGAGTGCATGGGGTGTATGGGGTGATGAGGAGACTGAGGATGGGGTGCGTGGGGTGTATGGGGGTGATGAGGAGACTGAGGATGGAGTGCATTGGATGATGAGGAGACTGAGGATGGAGTGCATGGGGTGTATGGGGTGATGAGGAGACTGAGGATGGAGTGCATGGGGTGATGAGGAGACTGAGGATGGAGTGCATGGGGTTATGAGGAGACTGAGGATGGAGTGCATGGGGTGATGAGGAGACTGAGGATGGAGTGCATGGGGTGATGAGGAGACTGAGGATGGAGTGCATGGGGTGTATGGGGTGATGAGGAGACTGAGGATGGAGTGCATGGGGTGATGAGGAGACTGAGGATGGAGTGCATGGGGTGATGAGGAGACTGAGGATGGGGTGCGTGGGGTGTATGGGGTGATGAGGAGACTGAGGATGGGGTGATGAGGAGACTGAGGATGGAGTGCATGGGGTGATGAGGAGACTGAGGATGGAGTGCATGGGGTGATGAGGAGACTGAGGATGGGGTGCGTGGGGTGAATGGGGTGATGAGGAGACTGAGGATGGAGTGCGTGGGGCGATGAGGAGACTGAGGATGGGGTGATGAGGAGACTGAGGATGGAGTGCATGGGGGGATGAGGAGACTGAGGATGGGGTGCGTGGGGTGATGAGGAGACTGAGGATGGAGTGCGTGGGGTGTATGGGGTGATGAGGAGACTGAGGATGGAGTGCATGGGGTGATGAGGAGACTGAGGATGGGGTGTATGCGGTGATGAGGAGACTGAGGATGGAGTGCATGGGGTGATGAGGAGACTGAGGATGGAGTGCGTGGGGTGATGAGGAGACTGAGGATGGAGTGCGTGGGGTGTATGGGGTGATGAGGAGACTGAGGATGGAGTGCATGGGGTGATGAGGAGACTGAGGATGGAGTGCATGGGGTGATGAGGAGACTGAGGATGGGGTGCGTGGGGTGTATGGGGTGATGAGGAGACTGAAGATGGGGTGTGTGGGGTGTATGGGGTGATGAGGAGACTGAGGATGGGTTGTGTGGGGTGTATGGGGTGATGAGACTGAAGATGGGGTGCGTGGGGTGTATGGGGGTGATGAGGAGACTGAGGATGGGGTATATGGGGGTGATGAGGAGACCGAGGATGGGTTGTGTGGGGTGTATGGGGTGATGAGACTGAGGATGGGGTGCGTGGGGTGATGATTAGACTGAGAATGGGTTGTGTGGGGTGTATGGGGGGATGAGACTGAGGATGGGGTGCGTGGGGTGTATGGGGTGATGAGGAGACTGAGGATGGAGTGTATGGGGTGATGAGGAGACTGAGGATGGAGTGTATGGGGTGATTCAGTGGTGTATCGTGGTTGGCAGTATTATATTGATAGAGTACAGTGGTGGGCAGTATTATATTCAGGGGTACAGTGGTTGGCAGTATTATATTCAGGGGTACAGTATTTGGCAGTATTATATTCAGGGGTACAGTGGTTGGCAGTATTTAGGGAGTACAGTGGTTGGCAGTATTATATTCAGGGGTACAGTGGTTGGCAGTATTCAGGGGGTACAGTGGTTGGCAGTATTATATTCAGGGGTACAGTGGTTGGCAGTATTATATTCAGGGGTACAGTGGTTGGCAGTATTATATTCAGGGGTACAGTATTTGGCAGTATTATATTCAGGGGTACAGTGGTTGGCAGTATTTAGGGAGTACAGTGGTTGGCAGTATTATATTCAGGGGTACAGTGGTTGGCAGTATTCAGGGGGTACAGTGGTTGGCAGTATTATATTCAGGGGTACAGTGGTTGGCAGTATTATATTCAGGGGTACAGTGGTTGGCAGTATTATATTCAGGGGTACAGTATTTGGCAGTATTATATTCAGGGGTACAGTGGTTGGCAGTATTTAGGGAGTACAGTGGTTGGCAGTATTATATTCAGGGATACAGTGGTTGGCAGTATTCAGGGGGTACAGTGGTTGGCAGTATTATATTCAGGGGTACAGTGGTTGGCAGTATTATATTCAGGGGTACAGTGGTTGGCAGTATTATATTCAGGGGTACAGTGGTTGGCAGTATTATATTCAGGGGTACAGTGGTTGGCAGTATTATATTCAGGGGTACAGTGGTTGGCAGTATTATATTCAGGGGGTACAGTGGTTGGCAGTATTCATGGGGTACAGTGGTTGGCAGTATTATATTCAGGGGTACAGTGGTTGGCAGTATTCAGGGGGTACAGTGGTTGGCAGTATTATATTCAGGGGTACAGTGGTTGGCAGTATTATATTCAGGGGGTACAGTGGTTGGCAGTATTCAGGGGGTACAGTGGTTGGCAGTATTATATTCAGGGGGTACAGTGGTTGGCAGTATTCAGGGGGTACAGTGGTTGGCAGTATTATATTCAGGGGTACAGTGGTTGGCAGTATTCAGGGGGTACAGTGGTTGGCAGTATTATATTCAGGGGTACAGTATTTGGCAAGGTTATAATGATTATTGTCATCATACAGAGGATGAGGATCTACTGACAAATTAAGGAACCAATGATGTCCGGGTGTCAGACTCTGCAGAGAAGATGGAAGAAATCCTGGTGTCTGGACCAGATGAAGAAGAAAAGTAAAGACAACAGAGAAGACGTCACTCAGGTCAGTGATATCATTGTGTATTTTCCTAACTGTCCCATCAGAGCTTTAGTCACTGATATCATTGTGTAGTCTCCTGACTGTCCCATCAGCTGTAGTCACTTCAGACATGATGGGAGTTGCAGCTTTCCAACATCTCGGGAGCCACTTGAACCAAGGTGATTGGTGGGGGTCCCATGAGTCAGACCCCCACCATAAAAATGGGCTGTTTATTTAAAAATGCCTGGGCCTATTTTTGGTCCCAGTCTGGCCCTGCCTGTAAGTCACTTCTATCATTAAGGATAAGAAGCTAAGGAACCAGGGGGTGCCAAGGGGTGTCGTGCTAAGTCCAGGGGTGTGAATGTAAAGGGGAGCACTGCCCTCTGCCTCCCAGCTAGATACGGGTCAGGCTGACCTGGGGGAGTACTCACTGGGCCGCACACTGAGAGGGACAGGGGCCACCCGGAGCCCACCTCAGGAGCCGTTCCATCCACCTGTGGTGGACAAGGCAAGTGGCGACACTACACGCGCGGGGTAAGTGGAGGCCCCCCCGGTGGGGTCTAGGTACATAAGGGGGCACAGTGCTGGGGGGGGCCCAGGCACATTCTTTGCACAGGGGCCCTCTGCTGTCTGTGTCCGCCCCTGTTGTTATTAATATTGTTATTTGGAGGCCTCCTCCTGGGATTTGAACCATACCAGGAGGAGGTCCTTTATATAACGGCCGTACCATTTCATCGCTTCAGTGAATGGATTGGTGGCCACATATAGATCGCTCTCCTCCCAGTATGACATGTAGAGGTTCGCAAGACTGGGTGAGAATTTAGAGCCCATGGGGCATCCAGTCACCTGCATTTAAAAGTCAGTCAAAACAAAAATACATTTTATTTTAGCAGAAAACGCAAGCAAGAGCAAGAAATTGCAAAGTGTTTGATCATAGTTGCTATATTTCTTTAGATGGTACTCTATGGCCACAATAACGTTTTCATGAGGTATACAAGAATACAGCATAGCTACATCACAAGACAGCCCCAAAAATATAAAAACCTTACTCCACTCAAAATTCTCCATAGCAAGCAACAGAGTTTTAGTATCACGGATGTAACCTGCTGTGCGAACAACCAGTGGTTGTAGTAAATGATCTACCCAAGAGGCCAGTCTCTCATGCACCGACCCTATCCCCGCCACTATGGGACGCAGTAGGTGGGGGGAAAGATGTTTTTTGTATTTTAGGGAGTGCATGAAAGACTGGAGTCGTGAGGTGATCTGGACAAAGAAATTTGCTCTGCTGAATGCTGAAAATATTGAGAGAAACACCATATGCAATGAATTCCTGTAACTCACGTTTAATAACTGAGGATGGATCAAAGGAAATTTTTCTATAAGTAAATGTGTCCCCTAGGAGACATAACACCTGTTTGTTGTTTTTTAATACAGGGATCTGTCCATAATGACATTAGCCCCACCCTTATCCAAACCTCTCACTATTATATTGGGGTTGGATTCCAATTGTTTAATGCAGAGAAGTTGGATTTGGTGAGATTTGTTTAAGATGGTTGTTTATTCTGATATCGATTTTTTAGATCATTCTCAATCCTTTATTGGAACAAGTCCATAGAACTGGTGCAGGAATTCACAGAATAAAAATATGGGTTAGAGGTTATAAAACTTTTTTTGGTGTCACATGTGGTGGATTCTTCAGGTTTAGATGACTCAGATAGCAAATCTATCATATTTAGTAGTGCACTGTAGTGGTAGTAGCGGTAGTTGGTTAATTTCTGTAGCGTTCCAGGTGTGGTACATTCCATGTTAGATTCCTCATTATCCCTCTAAGAGAAAAAATGTTTTTTAATAGTTAACAGTCTCACAAATTTATTTACATCTTGAAGTGTCCTGAATAGATCAAATCCTTGATCTGGTACAAAGTTCAAGCCTTTTTCAAGCACACTGAGTTGTTGATGAGTTAACACATTAGCAAATATATTAACTGAAAATTAATTCAATTTTGTTTGTTGGTTTGGTATCTGGTCCAGCATCCTCCAGTGTTTCCTGTGTTTGGGCCCTGCTCTCTGCCCCCTGCGTTTTGAGTGTATGATTTTTTCTTCTTCGTGGTCTTTGTTCCAGAATGTTCTATCAGAATACTAATAAGCTTAAAGGAGCATTCAGACAATGCGTCATTCCAGTGTTCTTGAGATTCATCTTCAAGGATTGAAGTGGATTTTTTTTTACAAATTCTTAAAGGAGGATTCCAGGAAAAAAATTGTTTTTATTTATCAACTGGCTCCAGAAAGTCAAACAGATTTGTAAATTACTTCTATTAAAAAATCTTGATCCTTTCAGTACTTATGAGCTTCTGAAGTTAAGGTTGTTCTTTTCTGTCTAAGTGCTCTCTGATGACATGTGTCTTGGGAACTGCCAAGTTTAGAAGAGGTTTGCTATGGGGATTTGCTTCTAAACTGAGCGGAAAGTGTTTAACTTTCTGGAGCCAGTTGATAAATAAAAAAAAGTTTTTTCCTGGATAACCCCTTTAAGCCTTGAGGCTCCATTTGATTTCCACATATTGTTTCAAAGTAACTGAATCCCACCATAAACGTAGTCATTGGGTTCTCTGGTGCTCCATATCCCACATAAGTTTTATATATGAGACCGAAAGGTGGGATTGTTTTCTTTGAAAAGAGGTTTGCAACCCTAGTAAGACACTCTGAATTGTCCAAGCTTAATTGACTAGCCAAGTTATTCACAACAGCAGCAGATCCCGTAGAAGGTTTCATATTTAAGTAGTGTTTAGAAAAAATCCGTAAGCTACAATGTGTCTACAAATTTATATAAAAATAGAAACACAACCTCTAGCCATCAAAAATATGTCTATTGTATCAATGGCAAGCACGAAAGTCAATTATGGTATAGAATGTACAAACAAGGAAAAAAAGGGAAGGACTTCAGCTCACCAAATTGTATATTCAAACAGAAAGGGTGTCATTGAGCAGGGAGCACAGGAGGGAACGCCAAGCCATATCCTTGGTAAATCAAGAGCAATGCAATATGTGGGGGAAAGGTACTCCAGCTCCACATTGAGTAAAAATTATAACTATTACATCCGTGATACTAAAGCTCTGTTGCTTGCTAAGGAGAATTTTTTTTTTTTGCTGTCTTATGATGTTGCTATGCTGTATTCTTGTGTACCTCATGAAAAGGCTATTGTGGCCGTAGAATATCTAAAGACATATAGCAACTATGATAAAAAAAAATTATAATAATTGTTTTGACTGTGACTTTTACATGCAGGTGACTGGATGCAACATGGGCTCCAAATTCTCACCCAGTCTTGCGAACCTCTACATGTCACTGGGAGGAGAGTCATTTATATGCGGCCAACAATCCATTCGCTGAAGCAATTAAACGGTACAGCCATTATATAGGTGAAGTCCTCCTGGTATGGTCCAAATCCCAGGAGGAGGCCTCCAAATTCCTGGAGTATATTGATAACAAAGATCTTAACCTAATGTTCACCCTAGAATGGGGTGGCAATGCCATCAACTTTCTGGATGTACAGTTGATTGGTAATGATATGGGCAAATGTGTTTAAACCAAATGACCAAATCCTAAACCTACCTCAGGCAACAGTATATTATGTGCCACCAGTTGCCATTCCCGCCATGTTACTCGCAATATCCTGGTTGGAGAATACATTAGAACTAGGCGTGCGTCGTCAGATGAAGTTTCTTTCTCCAATGCCTGTCGCGATATTGACAGGAGATTGATTAATAGAGGATATTCTTGGACTGTTTTAGTGAGAGCCAGAGGGATAGTTGCACAAAAGAATTGTATCTCTTTATAGTCTGATGAAGGAGGTGGTGTCAAGTCTGCATATACTCATAAAAAGGTCACATTTTCCACACTGTACAGCACCAATTTGGCACAAATTAAATCCATTGTTATGAAACATTTACCTGTCCTCTATGATGCTATACTTAGTGATATTCTTCATAATGGTGTCAATGTTGTTGTGAGACGAGGCCGATCTATACGTAACCGATTGTCACCCAGTGATTTTGCTAACAAAACATAACAATACATGGTTACAGGTTAAAGGGTGTTTTAAATGTGCTGGAAGCAGGTGCAACGTTTGTAAATTTGTTTCTAAATCTACTCATTTTTCATCTGCAATAAATGGTAGAAAATACACTATAAAGTCATTTATTAATTGTGATGCTACCCATATCATCTATTTAGTCACATGCAAACATTGCAATGTACAATACATAGGTTGAACCACAAGAAAATTCTAAAGACGCATCTACGAACATCTCCATGGTTCAGACAATGCGTTTTCAGCTTCACATTCCATGTCTGGTTTGTCTAAGCATATTGCTGAAGTCCATCAAGATGACACGTTTTCTTTGGAGGTATGCGGCATAGAACAAGTCCACCCACCACGTAGGGGTGAAGACTGGTCTCGGGCTTTGCTGAAAAGAGAAGCCTTTTGGATACTGGCATTTGATAAAAGATATCCGTCAGGCATGAATTAAAAAACAATCTAGCATGTATCTATTATTTATTTTGCATACTTACCTGTTATATATTGAAGTTATGGTGTGTATTTCAATAGTGCTAACTTAGTGTTTTGGACTTTATTTCTTTGTTTCTTTTGGGTGCCCCCACCCAATTTCCTTCCGGCTGGAAGAAGTTCCGTTTGGGAGGAGGAGCAGTACTTGGATTTGGGTTAGCACTTCAGTGTATATAAGTCATTCAAAGTGAGCAGATCTTATGCCATGACTAACAACTTTACAGTTTGAAACGCGTCGGCGTACGTGGGTTTTAACTCACTAGAGCACTTTATGTTTTGTTTTGTCTTTTTTGGATTTTAAGACATAATGGATTAAAGTTATAATTTTTACTCATTGTAGAGCTGGAGTACCTTTCCCCCACCTATTGGATTGCTCTTGATTTACCAAGGATATGGCTTGGTGTTCCCTCCTGTGCTCCTTGCTCAATGAAACCCTCTCCATTTGAATATACAATTTGGTGAGCTGAAGTCCTTCCCTTTTTTTCCTTGTTTGTACAAGCTATTCTGTGCACATCTTTTATTTATATACGGGTGTCCCTTTTAACTATAATCCTCCCTGTGAAGGTAAGGTGGGCACTACCGGGAAGTGATCTGTACAGAACGGGACATTTCAGCTACATTTTAGGCCTAGTGGCCAAAATGTAAACTGCAATATTTAAGGATTATTTTAAAATATAAATAGTATAATAAAAAAAATAAACATCACCAGAATTTCCCTTTACACAGTGTTTCTTAAGCATAGTCCTCAAGACCCCCCAACAGGTCATATTTTCTGGATTTCCTCAGTCTTTCACAAGTGATATAATTCTGGTCAGTGAATGAGGCATCACCACAGTTATATCTCCTGTGAAAGACTAAGGAAATCCTAAAAACATGACCTGTTGGGGGGTCTTGAGGGCCGCGCTTGAGAAACACTGCTTTAACTTAAAAATGTGATTTAAACAATAGGCTATTTTCTAATGACCTAGTCCTGCACTAAAGCCTAATACACTAAAATAAACCGCAAGAATAATTTAGCTCATAGAGCATTGCCTAGACTAATGTATCATTCATATACTGATAATTTATTACAGTACCAACATAAATCTGTAAAACTCATTAGATGTGTTGAGCCTACATGATATGGGTTCTAGTCTGGCAGTATTTTTGAATCTTTGGCCACCAGGTAACCAGAGGATTATTTCATGCTTGTTTTTCACAAGAAGTATAGAAGTAACAGTGGATCAGATTAGACTTCTAATCCCGATCAACAGCAAAAGTCAAAGTGAAAACAAAGCTGTACAAATAGATCTACGTTCATTAGACACAATGGGACAACGTTATGAAAACTCTGTAAGAGAAAAATGTTTGTTGCCCATAGCAACCAATCACAGCACAGGTTTCATTTGTGAAGAGAATACAAAATGAAAGCTGCACTATGATTGGTTGCTATGGGCAACAAGGATCGTTTTTGTTTTAGATAGTTTGAATGAATGTGTTCTGAAACTATTGTTTGGGCTCATGCACACTATGGAATTTTCTAAACATAATTCACTTGCAGTAGCCTCCCATGGGATTCTGCTGCCCTGTGCTCACTGTCGAATTTTCATGATGGAAATTTCATTGTAAATCCAGATTCTGACGAAAGAATGGGAAAAGCCCATTAGTTAATGGGACATGGATTTTTAATGCTTATTTCTGTAGTGTAATAAGCACTGATTCCAGGCGATGTAGATCCACTGAAAAATTCAGCAAGTAAGTTCCTCACTGAAATTCCTCCCCGCGTGCCCGTGCCCTTAGGGTATATTCACATTACGGAATTCAGCTAGGAAAATGTCCTAACTAAATTCTTTGACAATCCATGCAATTTCTACTCCACTGTACTGGATCCACTGAGGATCTGTAACGGTCTATGTGCAAAAATCGACATGCTGGGGATTTAATATCTGCGCGTCAGTGTCACTTTGTTAAATATATTTCCCATGAGCCAAATAAGTTACATTTTCATCCATTTTCATCTGCCGGATATCAGCCACATGTGAACATACCCATATTGTGACATACATGGGGAAAGTTTGCCTCTACATCTAGATGTCATGTGCAGTAAAACCTGGCATAGGTTTTACTTATGTTTTTCATTGCACATTTTGGTTCCATGTTTTTTTTTTTTTTTTTTGCAGGTTTTTTTTTTTTGGTCTTTCAGTGCCCAGCATCATATTATAGTACATTGTGTACAGGAACCCTAAGAGGTTGCATAAGAAGTCTAATGAGTATCACTTGTGTGCAGTTATTGGACCTCGAGTCATAGTGATAAATATAGGCTTTTTTCTGGCAACAAAACATGACAAGATTATTAAAACATTTCAGTCAAGAAATGGAGAGAAGAATATTTCCTAAGCTGCCCATACACTTTTGACAGTTGTTGGCTGAACCTCACTCCACTCAGTGTGGATGTTTTTTTATTGGGGACAGGAGAATAAGCCTTTGGACACCAAGAATCAGGCACGCTAAAGTCCAACGTGCCCAAGCTTTCTCTTTATAAGATAAGATTTGAAGAAGAAAATAAAAGTAAATCTTTATAAAAATAAAAAAGGCTACTTGCATAATATTTTTGACCAAAGTTAAATATTAGGGGGAATGTATCATTCTCTGAAAGACCACAGAGAGGCAAAATTGTGCAAGTCACTGTTTTGTTTTGTTTTTTCTTTTCTTTTCAATTCACACAATTTATTGTGTTGCATGCACAATTTCTTGACAATAACCATCATTTACTAAGCTCTTTCCAACATATCTTGTTGGTTTCTTTTTTTTGGCGCATACTGATTGCGACATGTCTGCGTGCGGCACCATAATGCGATGGAAAAACCCACAAAACCAACGAAAATCAAGTAAAACCCAACAAAAGGGGCATGTCAACAAATTTGCATAAAATCCCTACATATTTATTAACCTCTTGGGGACAAAGGGCTTACCTGTATGCCCTTGTTATGCTCCCCTTCTATGACGCAGGGTCACGAGCTGACTGAAGTGATTGAGCACAGATAACACTGATCAGTGCTATGCTATGGCAATCCAAGAATTGCATGTTATAGTCCCCTATGGGGATCAAAATAGTGTAAAAAACAAATAAAGTTAATAAATGTCAATTAACCCCTTCCCTAATAAAAGTTTGAATCACCTTTTCCCATTTAACCCCTTCCCGACCCATGACATACATGTACGTCATGACCGGGAAGGTTTTCCCGACCTTTAACGTACATGTACATCATGCAGATACTGTCCGCTACTCCCTGCATACCGCTGCATCACTGATAGCCAGCCATCTTGCCTCGGGACCTAGGGGGGTTTCGTTCCCCCCCTCACAGCGATCGCTCCTATCAGCTAGTCAAATCTGACTAGCTGATGGCAGCGTTTCGCATAGAAAAATCCTGAGCAGCGCAGTGTGTGTGTCCCGATAACGGGGATCGGAACACACACACTGCTCTACTAGGAGGCCCCAGTGTCCCTTATCTGTCCCCCTTCCCCCAGCGTCCCTTACCTGTCCCGAGCTGCCAAAGCTGTGCCCGCCGACATGCTTTACTTTCCCTTTCACTTATAAATTTTTTTGTAAAGGAGCTGTTTAGTTGTACAACAGCTCCCCATTTGTCCTAAACCTGGTACTGCATGTTTTGTGCACTAGACACTAGGGGGGAGCTGTTGTACAGTAGTAAAAAAAAAAAAAAAAAAATATATATATATATATATATATATATATATATATATATATATACACACATATACATACACACGCACATATACATACACGTATATATACCACTTAAAGAGACACATGTCAGATTTGAAAAAATTGACTGGGTCATGAAGGCCAAAACTAGCTGGGTCATGAAGGGGTTAAAAAAAAAGTGAACAAAAATAAACATAAACATATGTGGTATCGCCATGTGCATAGATGTCCAAACTATAAAAATAGAACGTTACTTTAACCGCACGGCCAATGGTGTATCCGTAAAAAAATAAATAAATTCAAAAGTCCAAAATTGCATATTTTTGGTCACAAAAAACTTTATAATTAGCAATCAAAAAGTCCCATAAAAAAATGGTACCAATAAAAACATCAGATCACGGCACAAAAAAGTTTGGCCCATAGAGCCCCGTATAAGAATAAAAAAGTTATAGGGGTCAGAAGAGGACATTTTAAACATTCTAATTTTTGTACAAAAAGTTATCATTTTTATAACAAGTAAAACAAAATCAAACCTATATGAGTTGGGTATCATTTTAATTGTATGGACCTACAGAATAAATATAGGTGCACTGCAAAAAAGTGCACTGCGTTGAAACAGAAGCCCGCAAAAGTTACAAAATGGCATTTGTTTTTTTCAATTCTGCCTCACAAATATTTTTTTCTGGCTTCGCTGTAGATTTGGTGGTGAAATGATTGACGGTATTACAAAGTAAAATTGGTGGCGCAAAAAAACAAGCCATCACATGTAGGTGAAAAATGTTAAGCGTTATGATTTTTAGAAGGGGAGAAGGAAAAAATGAAAGTGCAAAAATGAAAGATGACCCCGTCCTCAGGGGTTAAGGTCTCCGACTAAAAAGAAAATTTTGGTCTGGAGATGGTCTGAAAATAACCCTACAAAACCACATTATCCAATCCCATTTTCTTCTGTCCCTTGGATGCATTTTTGTCTCAAGGTCCAAACTTGAAATAGGCTTCAAAATCTGTATTTAAAATACTGCATCAAAATGGTATGACGTGAAAGTGCTCTTAGGCCAATTATTGCTAGGAACAATGTCCACCCCTATTTCCAGGATAGGGGGAGGATCCCAAGCACACATGTTTAGTCTAGCAAATTCTGGCCTGGCTCGACAAGAGTGAGCACAAGCTCTGTAACTCTCTCACCATCAGAGGGAGTTTTACAAAATCTCTAGCACTGTTCCAGCAAAGTTTATCCTGACCAGCATGTACAGAGGAACAAAAAGATGTAGCTTTCAGGAGAAAGACAAATTCAAAAGGGCTTGATTTCAAAAGAAACCTGTCCTAGAAAGCGACAGATTAATGTCTGGGAATTGTCTTCTGGATATGCTCAGGAAGTTGTGTCTCAGCATAGTTTAAAACCATAAGTGAGTGAAGGCTTACTTGCAACGATTTACCACGGACCGCCGCAGGGAAGACCCCTGATCGCTAGCTTAATGTTCAATTTAAATGAGCAAGCTAAATGTTCCAGTCACTAGTGAAGTCAGAATTAAGCAACCAAGTCACATCTCAAGTATAGTGCGAGAGCAAGCTGGGCTACACCTAGAGATCATATAAGGTCAAGGTAGACCTAGCCTTTAGGCATAAGACATACAGCAAGGGAGAAACATAACTAAAAAGAAAGTAAAACTGCTAGCATCAACACAACCAAATCAAATATCTGCAAATATCTCATACACATTAACTAGTGACGGTTTACTACTTGCTCCTCTACTACAAGTAAATCTCAAAGAACTGTATTGCATCTCTGAAGTATTCCAAAGTTTTACTGTATTACACTACATCAGGAATAAAGCAAAGTGCTTGTTTTCCATGAAGCATAGGTTTGCTATGGGGATTTTCTCCTGCTCTTGACAGTTCCTGATATGTGCATCAGGTGTCAGTAGAGAGCACTATGGACAAGACAAAAAAGAATTTCCTCTGTAGCATACAGCTGCTAATGAGTACTGGAAGGATAAAGATTTTTTAATAGAAGTCATTTACAAATCTGTTTAACTTTCTGGCACTACTTTATTTAAAAAAAAAAAATTGTTTTCCACCGGAGTACCCCTTTAACCCCTTAAGGACGCAGGACGTAAATGTACGTCCTGGTGAGGTGGTACTTAACGCACCAGGACGTACATTTACGTCCTAAGCATAACCGCGGGCATCGGAGCGATGCCCGTGTCATGCGCGGCTGATCCCGGCTGCTGATCGCAGCCAGGGACCCGCCGGCAATGGCCGACGCCCGCGATCTCGCAGGCGTCCGCCATTAACCCCTCAGGTGCCGGGATCAATACAGATCCCGGCATCTGCGGCAGTTCGCGATTTAAATGAACGATCGGATCGCCCGCAGCGCTGCTGCGGGGATCCGATCATTCATAGCGCCGCACGGAGGTCCCCTCTCCTTCCTCCGTCCGGCTCCCGGCGTCTCCTGCTCTGGTCTGTGATCGAGCAGACCAGAGCAGAAGATGACCGATAATACTGATCTGTTCTATGTCCTATACATAGAACAGATCAGTATTAGCAATCATGGTATTGCTATGAATAGTCCCCTATGGGGACTATTCAAGTGTAAAAAAAAATGTAAAAAAATGTAAAAGTAAAAGTAAAAAAAAAAGTGAAAAATCCCCTCCCCCAATAAAAAAGTAAAACGTCCGTTTTTTCCTATTTTACCCCCAAAAAGCGTAAAAAACATTTTTTATAGACATATTTGGTATCACCGCGTGCGTAAATGTCCGAACTATTAAAATAAAATGTTAATGATCCCGTACGGCAAACGGCGTGAACGAAAAAAATAAAAAAAGTCCAAAATTCCTACTTTTTTAATACATTTTATTAAAATTTTTTTATAAAAAATGTATTAAAAGTTTTTTATATGCAAATGTGGTATCAAAAAAAAGTACAGATCATGGCGCAAAAAATGAGCCCCCATACCGCCACTTATATGGAAAAATAAAAAAGTTAGAGGTCATCAAAATAAAGGGATTATAAACGTACTAATTTGGTTAAAAAGTTTGTGATTTTTTTTAAGCGCAACAATAATATAAAAGTATATAATAATGGGTATCATTTTAATCGTATTGACCCTCAGAATAAAGAACACATGTCATTTTTACCATAAACTGTACGACGTGAAAACAAAACCTTCCAAAATTAGCAAATTTGCGTTTTTCGTTTTAATTTCCCCACAAAAATAGTGTTTTTTGGTTGCGCCATACATTTTTTGATATAATCAGTGATGTCATTACAAAGGACAACTGGTCGCGCAAAAAACAAGCCCTCATACTAGTCTGTGGATGAAAATATAAAAGAGTTATGATTTTTAGAAGGCGAGGAGGAAAAAATGAAAACGTAAAAATTAAATTGTCTGAGTCCTTAACCCCTTAAGGACACATGACGTACTGGAACGTCATGTGTCCACTCCCGATCTATAACGCGGGGCCACGCGGCCGGGACCCGTGGCTAATAGCGCGCGGCATTGATCGCTGTGCCGCGCGCTATTAACCCTTTAGACGCGGCGTTCAAAGTTGAACGCCGCGTCTAAAGTGAAACCGAAAGCATGCCGGCTAGCTCAGTGGGCTGTTCGGGATAGCCGCGGTGAAATCGCGGCATCCCGAACAGCTGACAGGACAGCGGGAGGGCCCCTACCTGCCTCCTCGCTGTCCGATCGCCGAATGACAGCTCAGTGCCTGAGATCCAGGCATGAGCAGTCATGCGGCAGAATCATTGATCACTGGTTTCTTATGAGAAACCAGTGATCAATGTAAAAGATCAGTGTGTGCAGTGTTATAGGTCCCTATGGGACCTATAACACTGCAAAAAAAAAGTGCAAAAAAAAAGTGAATAAACATCATTTAACCCCTTCCCTATTAAAAGTTTGAATCACCCCCCTTTTCCCATAAAAGAAAAAACACAGTGTAAATAAAAATAAAAATAAACATAAATGGTATCGCCGCGTGCGGAAATGTCCGAATTATAAAAATATATCGTTAATTAAACCGCTCGGTCAATGGCGTGCGCGCAAAAAAATTCCAAAGTCCAAAATAGTGCATTTTTGGTCACTTTTTATATCATGAAAAAATGAATAAAAAGCGATCAATAAGTCCTATCAATGCAAAAATGGTACAGTTAAAAACTTCAGATCACGGCGCAAAAAATGAGCCCTCATACCGCCCCATACACGGAAAAATAAAAAAGTTATAGGGGTCAGAAGATGACAATTTTAAACGTATACATTTTTCTGCATGAAGTTATGATTTTTTCCAGAAGTGCGACAAATTCAAACCTGTATAAGTAGGGTATCATTTTAATCATATGGACCTACAGAATAAAGTTAAGGTGTCATTTTTACCGAAAAATGTACTACGTAGAAACGGAAGCCCCCAAAAGTTACAAAATGGCGTTTTTTTTTTCAATTTTGTCTCACAATGATTTTTTTTCCCGTTTCACCGTAGATTTTTGGGCACAATGACTGACGTCATTACAAAGTAGAATTGGTGGTGCAAAAAATAAGCCATCATATGGATTTTTAGGTGCAAAATTGAAAGAGTTATGATTTTTTAAAGGCAAGGAGCAAAAAACGAAAATGCAAAAACGGAAAAAACCCCGGTCCTTAAGGGGTTAAGGCCAAAATGGGCTGAGTCCTTAAGGGGTTAAAGAAGAAGTTACAGGTCTGTGAGAGTATACCTATATAGGCCTCTCATCTTTTTAAGTGGGAGAACTTGCACAATTGGTGGCTGACTAATTATTATTTTTTTTTTTTTGCCCCACTGTTAATTTGCCAGGGATAGCTGCTCCAGGTAAGGGTGGATGTTAAAAATTTTGGGACACTGCGTGTACTGTACAGGACCCTGATGAAGTTCCTGTCCCCTACAAAAACAGTGATTCACAGCTTCCAGCAGCTCTTTCTTACTTTTTTATGTAAGGACTTGCTGTTTCTTGCTTTTTCCTATTTTTGGATGACAATTTGGTGGCTTCAGAGCCAATTACCAGGTTTCCATAGAGTTATGGTCTCAACATGCAATGGTTTCAACATACAATGGTCGTCCTGAAACAGATTAATATTGTAACTGGAGGGACCACTGTACATTTAAATCAAAAAGTCACATATGAAACAGCAACAGGTTAAGAATGAGAGCAAAAATAGAGGCATCCCATACTGGGATGACAAAATAGTATGCATATTTATGGACATATGTCATGACTATGTAATATACAGCGTTATCATGATAATAAGCAATGAAAAACAAGTATGAAATGTTAAATAATAAAGATAATCCAAAATAAGCAATGTGGCTTCTAGGGTATGGGGAGAAGGTGGTTAACATGTAACCATGTGAACAAAAAGTGCCAAAGAAGCAGTATTCTGCACTGGAGAAAGAAAACAGTACAAATATTAATATTTCATCACTTGTTATAAAAAAAATTTGAGATGTAATGTTACCAATAATCAGCAAATTTGGCGTCTGGAATTTTTGTGTTTACGCCGTTCACCGTGCAGGATCAGAAACATAATAATTAAAAAGTTCAGACAATTACGCATGTGGCAATACCAAATATGTGTATGTTTTGTTTTTGTTTTTGTTTGTACAGAGTTTTATTTTTTTTAAATGAAAAAGAAGGGGTGATTTGAATTTTTATTAGGGGAGGCATCTTTTTTATATGTTTAAAAACTTTTTTTAACTTTTTTTTACACACTTTTTGGCCCCCCTAGAGTCCTATCATAAGCCATCATCAGATGGCTTACATAGATCAATGTAATGCTATTACAATGCATTACATTGATGTATCAAATCTGTGCTCGATTGCTAAAGGCTGCCAAAGGGAGCCCTAAGCAATACCAGAGCCAGGGAAGATGCCGAGGACAAGGTAAGGCCTCTGGCTTCCCTAGCAGCCCTCTGGCTTCCACTAGACACCAGGGAATAGCAGCGTTTAATGTTTAAATGCTGTGATCTGTATAGATCACGGTATTAAACCAGTTAAATGACGGACATCAGAGCTGATAGCAGCAGACATCTCCTGGTCATGATGCGGACCCAACCCGTGGGCCCCCGTCATGTCCACCCACCCGACCCATGATGTACATGTATGTCATGGGTCGGGAAGGGGTTAAATAATCTTAATTCTTCCAGTATTTATCAGCTGCTTTATGCTCCGGAGGAAGTTCTTTTCTTTTTTAATTCTTTTATGTCCCCCTCAGTGCTCTCTGCTGACACCTCTGTGCATGTCATTAACTGTCCAGAGTACAAGCAATCCCCATAGCAAACCTATCCTACACTGGACAGTTCCTGACAGGTGTCAGCAGAGAGCACTGTGGTTAGACAGAAAGGAAATTCAAAAAGAAAATAACTTCCTGTGAAGCATATAGCAGCTGATAAGTACTGAAAGTATTAAAGTGGTACCCGGTGGAAAACATTTTATTTTTAGTTTTTTAAATCATCTGGTGCCAGAAAGTTAAATATATTTGTAAATTACTTATATTTAAAAATCTTAATCCTTCCAGTATTTATAGGCTGCTGTCTAATACAGAGGAAGTTCATTTATTTTTTTAAAAAATGTTCTGACTGTCCACGGTGCTCTCTGCTGACATCTCTGTTCATGTCAGGAACTGTCCAGAGCAGGAACAATTCCCCATAGCAATCCTCTCCTGCTCTGGACAGTTCCTGACATGAACAGAGGTGTCAGCAGAGAGCACTGTTGTCAGACAGAAAATAAATTCAAAAAGAAAGGAACTTCCACTGTATTATACAGCAGCTGATAAGTACTAGAAGGATTAAGATTTTTTAATAGAAGTAATTTACAAATCTGTTTAACTTTCTGGAGCCCCTTTTAAAGAAAATCTGTCATGATATTTCACATATATAACACGTGGCAACGCATTCTATATGTTAAAATCATTTTTCTCACCATGCCCGGGAGATGTTTCTACTGGCAGGGATGGTGAGTATGTGAAGTGTCCTCCACCGGCCCTGTAAGTAGTCCCCTGGGCAGGGAGCCATAATCTTCTAGTGCTGCTGTTCCGGCTGTAATCAAGCCATCTCAGTGAGATGACAGTCCAGGCACGGCCCACGTCATCACTCTGCTCCGTCTGCTCAAAGATCAGAGCGGTGACACGGGCTGTCCATCATGCTGAGGGGGCATGATTACAGTTGGAGAAGACAGGACTAGGTAAGTAAAGCTCCTCATCCAGGGGACTACTTATGGGGCTGGCTGGGGACACTATTAAACCATATAACCTCACCATTATTGCAGGCAAGAACATCTCCTGGGGATGGTGAAAAAGAAAAATGTTACAATATATAAGACATTAACAAGCATTATATATTGTAAAATCTGATTACAGGTTTGCTTTATATAGTAATAATGGTTTATGGAAATCCACATTGTAATACAGAGTGGCACCACTACACCACATAATACTGCCACCCTTATTATACACTACAGTCTATATACACAACCCTGGCGTCACTTATGAATGTGACACTTTTAGGTTTGTCAGCCATGTTGCAAAAAACGGTTAGATTGCCATTAGCACCATATCTACAACTCCCCAGTGCACCACACATTAGTATTCCATTTTAATTTTGAGAGCAGAGGATTTCCAGTAGGTCTTCTAAGTCACAACTGGGATCGATTACAAAGTTTATGCTCTTGGTGATATGTGAAGTTATTGCAGATTAGTAGCTACAGTGTAACAGATTCTAGACCAGATACTAAATGGAACATCTTAGATGTTATAAAAATGTATTCCCAAATTTGTTTGGAATAGACACCATGAAGGAAGCCGGAGATATTTACTTATGATTATAAGTGGATATATTACAGAATACTTTTAACGAATACCTGTGAATACTGCCCCGAAGCAAAAGATTAAGGAATTTCATTCTTTGTTTATTACATCAGACTTTCCCATGAACAAACAACGTTCAGCAGCTCACTGAATGGACAATGTCTAATCCTCCTTGCTTCTGTTTCATAAGTGTGGATAAAATATAAGATCTATAAAAACAACACCAGTGCAAATAGTGCAAATTTTTTGTGTAAGCCCTGTTTTGCATAGATTTTTTGCTTTTGCAAAGATAAGGCTTACAAAAAAATTTGCACAATTTTGCAGCTGTGTGTTGATGAGGGGAATAATACATTTTCCCAAACAAATTATTTTTAAAAGTTCACAGTAAGAGGCTCAACCGTAAGTATGTTGGACACATCCAACCAAATGGTTTAAAACTGAATTACCCAAAAGGACTAGAAATATAAGCTATTGATGACATGTTGACATGATCTAAAAGACCACTCAGCGAGGAAGAATTTTTACCAAAGTTGCCATAAAAAACCTAGGCAACAGTGTCCAGCTGCATATGAGGACATCTTTTTTTCTTTAGCAATGCCCTCTGGTCTGATGAAACACATATGGAACAGTTTGCCTATCATGACCTTGGTTATGATTGCTTATGTATGGAGGTAAAGGGGAGCAGCTGGCTTGCAAGCCAGAGAACACCCTACTGGGAAGAATGCAGGCAGCAATTTGTGGATGGGGTGCCTTGATGCAGGAGGGATCGGTGCACTTCACATGGAAGATGTTCCAGTTAGTATCTGGTCTGAAAACTGTTATACTGTAGCTGCTGTTTCAAAATCCCTTCACATAACCAGACCTTGGTTATGGTTGGTTATGTATAGAGGAAAAGGGAAGGGGGCTTGCAAGCCAAAGAACACCATTGTTACTGAGAAAAAATAGGGTGGCAGCAATATGTTATTTGGTTGCTTTGCTGCAGGAGGGATTGGTGTACTTCACAAAATAAATGGCATTATGAGAACAGAAAATTATGAGGCATCTTAAGACATCACCCCTGAAGTTAAAGCTTGGCTGCAAATGTGTCTTCTAAATAAAAAATGACCCCCAAATATACTTCCAAAGTTATGAAAAAATTGCTTAACAAAGTGAAGGCAATAGAGTGGTCATTACAAAGCCCTGACCTCGATCCCATAGCAAATGTATGGCATGTGCGAGCCTACAAATCTAACTTAGTTATTTGAGTTCTGTAAGGTGGGATGGGCCAAAATGCCAGAAAGGTATTATCAAAAGCTTGTGTAGGACTAACCAAAACATTTCCAAAAAATGTTCATATGTTGTTAATGATGAAAATTTAATATCTTTAGTAATATGTTATTTTAGGGGTCCCAATACCTACTGTGGCACTAACCAGTCCAGCAGCAGCAACAGGCTTGTCCATGAGTCATGGACAAGGCTGCATGAGCAGACACACCAATCACTTCCCACCACCACAAGGAAGGGACACACACCCTTCCCCTGAGAGGATTTCTAACACTGTGAGCTAATAAAAATAGGTGTTAGATGCAATAAAAGTAGATGTACATAGTCAGGATTAGGCTCTGATGAATTCTTTTTAACCCCTTAAGGACCAAGCTAATTAAGCATGTACGCCCCTCAAAGACCAGGCCTGTTTTTTCAAATCTGGGATGTATGTCTTTATTTGAGAATAACTCTGGTAATGTTTTGCCTATGAAAACAATTCTGACATTGTTTTTTTGTCCCGGCCATTGATGAGGCCGTTGATGAGCGCCGGGACTGATGCGATATGATGCGGGATCGCGGCGCGATCTCGCTTCATATCGCGGGAGCCGGCGCAGGACGTAAATATACGTCCTGCGTCGTTAAGGGGTTAATACCATAGTTTTTTGGCAGGAATTATTACAAAGTCAGTGTTAAAAAATTGAAACTAGCTTTTTTTCACAAATGCATTATTTGTGGGACATATTTTTTGTACATCACTGCTTGTCCCATGTTCGGAAATACCCCCGCTTAGGCCATATAATGTTCCTTGGCCGCGTGGTAGGACTCAGAAGGAGAGGAGCGCCATTTGGCTTTCAGGGCAGAACAGTACCCCCACCCCCAAAAGTGACCCCATTTATATACCGCACCCCTACAAGTTATTGGCTCGACCAGGGACCTCTCTGATTGGTCCTTGGTTGGCTAGCAGTATAACGCGTCTGTCTGTGACAGTTAAGGCTCCTGATGGATATATCCGCCATGTTGTGGGAATAAGCACCCGCTCATGGCGAATATATCCATCACTGCTGCGGCTGGGTAGCTCAGTGTGTCCGCTCATGACTGCCGGCTGGAAATCCGCCGCTATGAGTGGACACTCAAAGCTACCCAGCCGCAGCAGGGAGCTCATTACCGTTACTGCTGCATAATGTGTAGGATCACATGGTGGACATCCACAGCATATTACATGCTGCAGATGTCCGCCAATGCGATCCTACACATTATGCATTTTTTTTATTAGATTCATTTAATAAATGTATTTTTAATATTTTTTTTCTTTTTTACACTTTTTTTTATTACATTTTTATTTATTTTTATTTTATTTATTTATTTTTACACTTTTTAATGCTTTTCAATACTTAGTATTCCAAAGCATTGCAGTTATATGCTGCCTGCCAGTTTTCACTAGCAGGCAGCATATAAGGACATGCCTCTGGCACGTCCTAACAGGCAATACCCAGGGCAGACCTGGGGGTTTTGTAGGACCCCCGGCTGCCCAGGTATGCAGCAGCACCCCACGATGCTCCGGGGTGCTGCAGGAGAGACAGAGGGAGGCCCCTCCCTCAGTCAGAACTCCTTACAGCGCGCAGTCACTTCTGTAAGGGTTAAACTGTCGGGAGTGAAGTGAACTTCACTCCCGGCAGTGAGTGAACTTCACTCCCGGCAGTGCGGCAGGCCCCGGCCAGCCACAGCCACACACAGCACCCCACGATCGTGATGCGGGGTGCTGCAGAGGAGACAGAGGGAGCCCCCTCCCCCTGTCATAACACTTACAGCCCGCGGTCACTTCCGACCGCGGCTGTAAGGGTTAAAACTGCCGGGACCGAAGTTTACTTCGGTCCCGGCAGTGCAGCAGGGTCCCAGCTGTGTGATACAGCCGAGTTCCTGCCGCGATCTCGTGGGTGCACTGGGCAGCACCCACGAGAATAATAGATGAGCATAGACGTCCATTTGCGGGAACGCCCACCAAAATGAACGTCTATACTCGTCCACGGTCGTTATCAGGTTAATATCTCTTTTTGTAGGATCTGACAGGTACACTTTAAGGCTAATTTAATGCTAAATAAAAGTGGTTACCTATGGTGACGAAATGCTTGTATAAAAACACACAGCGCTAGAAGATTGTGTATGCCTTTTAAAACTAAAATAAAGCTGCATAATGTATCTCTTTTTGCTTGCAGATGCCTGCTGATGTTAAAATGCACATGGAGATATCAAAAGATACAATGGCTTTTTCCAAACATTTAAAAAATTCTCTCTTTTTGAGAGTGGCAACAGGATTGGTGTCCCAAAACAGTGAAGAAGAAATAGCTTTGGTAAAAAAAATTATCCAATTTTTAGCAGCAGGAAGGGTGATGAACTAGTAGTAGTTGTAGCCTACAGACTGTGGTGGATTGGCCTACAGACTGTGGTGGACAGGACAGCAGGTAGTGGTGGACTAGTGGGAGTTATAATAGCCAGCAGACAGCAGGAAATGGTGAATTGGAAAGAGTTGTGTGCCCATGTGATGGGCACACAGGTGAAATAATCATTACAATATGTAGCTGCTTGGATAACTGTTCTAGAACTGTAGAAAGCATATGTTCCTACCACATGACCAGGACAGATTATCATCATCTGAAAGTTAACAATGAAGTACAGGACCAGCAAGCTCAGCAAATCACTGGCAGCAGGTGATCACTAGGCAGGTGATTGCCTAAGCCCTTAGGTTCTGCTACAAGGGATCATCTAGGAGTCAGGAAGAAAACAGAAGATCAGAAGACCTGCAGCAGACCAGCGGGGGACTGGAGCTAGGTAAGTAAGGCTCCTTTTCGATTTCCCCTTGCCCCAGCAGCATTTTATTATTTTCTAACACACTGTAGTACCCCATTAACACCGTTGTGATATAACTCTTTAGACTGGGAATCTACAGCTCACAATACCAATATCCAAGTACATATCTTAGTGGATTCCTTTTACTATCATCAGAAAGGCAAAGAGCATCGACTACTTGTAGAACATTCAGTTATCCTCTTGCTGCACATGTAGGCCTGCATTTATCATTGTAGTGTAAGTGAAGCATTTTTCTATGCCTTTTTTTGTATGCTGGTAATGTTTAGGAGCACCAAATTTATTAAATGGTCGCAGAGCATTTGATAAATTTTGTGCAGGTAGTCATTTTCTGATATTTCTCTCTTCACATACACCAAAAAGCTAAGCTAAGTCTGGGCTGGTGTAGTTTTAGAGACTTTTCAATGGCTTTGGGCCTTTTTTGCACCTTTTCATAAAAAAGATGCAGTTCATAACACCCTTCCATATCATGTGTATTGCCAAAATCAGTGGTTTGCAACTCAAAATCGGGAGAAATGTGTAAACCAAAAGGCGCAAAAAAGGCACAAATAAACGCCTTTTCTAGACACAAAAAAACAGTCTAAAGACAATGATAAATGATGGCCTTAACCTGTTAAGGACCCAGGGCGTACCTGTACGTCCTGAGTCCGCTCCCATTCTATAACGGGGGGCCACAGCGTGGCCCCGCTTCATAGCGGGTCGGGCCCGGCCTCTAACAGCGGCCAGGACCCGTGGCTAATAGCGCGCAGCACTAATCGCGGTGCCGCGCGCTATTAACCCTTTAGAGGCGGCATTCAAAGTTGAACGCCACATCTAAAATGAAAGTGAAAGCATGCCGGTAAGCTCAGGGAGCTGTTTGGGATCGCCGTGGCGGAATCGCGGCATCCCGAACAGCTTACATGACAGCTGGAGGATCCCTACCTGCCTCCTCGCTGTCCGATCGCCGAATGACTGCTCAGTGCCTGAGATCCAGGCATGAGCATTCAAGCAACAGAATCATCAATCACTGGTTTCCTATGAGAAACCACTGATCAATGTAAAAGATCAGTGTGTGCAGTGTTATAGGTCCCTATGGGAGCTATAACACTGCAAAGAAAAAGTGAAAAAAAAGTGAATAAAGATCATTTAACCCCTTCCCTAATAAAAGTTTGAATCACCCCCTTTTTCCCATAAAAAAACAGTGTAAATAAAAATTAAAATAAACATATCTGGTATTGAAGAAATGTCCGAATTATAAAAATATATTGTTAATTAAACCACACGGTCAATGGCGTATGCGCAAAAAATTTCCAAAGTCCAAAATCAATAAGTCCTATCAATGCAAAAATTGTACCGCTAAAAACTTCAGATCATGGCGCAAAAAATGAGCCCTCATACCGCCCCATATGCGGAAAAATAAAAAAAATTATAGGGGTCAGAAGATGACAATTTTAAACGTATACATTTTCCTGCATATAGTTTAGATTTTTTCCAGAAATACGACAAAATCAAACCTACATAAGTAGGGTATAATTTTAACCGTATGTACCTACAGAATAAAGAGAAGGTATCATTTTTACCGAAAAATGTACTGTGTAGAAACGGAAGCCCCTAAAATTTACAAAATGGCGTTTTTTTTTTCAATTTTGTCTCACAATGATTTTTTTTCTGTTTTGCCGTAGATGTTTGGGTAAAATTACTGCCCTCATTACAAAGTAGAATTGGTGGCGCAAAAAAATAAGCCATCATATGGATTTATAGGTGAAAAATTTAAAGAGTTATGATTTTTTAAAGGTAAAGAGGAAAAAACGAAAATGCAAAAACGGAAAAACCCCGGGTCTTTAAGGGGTTAATACTGAGAAATGCTTGGCATTATTGCTTTTGCCCAGGATGTCACCAGCCCTAAACTTTGCAGCTGCTGACATGGTTATACTCAGTCATACTGACTGCTACTTTAAGAGATCTGTGCAGTCATTTACTGTTAATAATTATACTGTAACTGATGCAGACTGGCCACTAGATTGTTCACATTGCCATAATGGCATATTTTAGAAATTATTAATCTGTTGGCATAGTCCCCAAATTTATGCCTAATGAGCAGGACTAGGGATGAGCGAATCGAATCTGACAAATCCAAATTCGTTACGAATTTCTGGAAAAATTTGCTTTGCAACAAACCCGAATATCGCCGCGATTCGATCACACAAATCGCTTCATTAAACTCCATTTAGTGCGGTCCAGGCTCCAGGGTATCTAAGATGGCCGCTCCATATGTCAGGACATGGAGCAAGGAACTCTGGGAAGGCAGCAAGCAGCGTAGGCGGGATAACCCTGAATCACATGCATCATGCATCCTATCAGCAGCCAGCCACCCCTGTGATGTCACAGTCCTATATAATCAGCAGCCATCTTGCAGCTAGTCATATCAGCTTATATTGCAGAGAGAGAAAGAGAGAGAGAGAGAGAGAGAGAGAGAGGGACAGAGAGCAGTGTGTGTTGCACAGAAAAGCATTTTTACAGCAGCGATTCACCTCAAGCCCAAATCCAGCCTAGAATCTCTGATAGGGAAGGGATAGAGATTGAGAGAGAGAGTGCAATTTTGGGTGTAGTACACAGCGACTGTGTGCTGCAGCACTGGTGTGTACAACAACTTAAAAGCTAATAGTAGCCAGTCAGTTAGAGTGAGCAGAGCACTTAAAGCCATAATCACCTGCTTTTAGTGGCTAATACAGGTTGTGTAGCAGAGCGTATTGTCTTCTATTAAGTGTAACCTGTGCGTACATAGGTGGTGTACCATTTTGTTTCTGTTAAAGCCTTAAGGGCCTAATTACTGTGAAAGGCCAGCCAAAAGTACAACCGCTGCTGTTCTAGACAAATACTGTTTTAAGCGTAGTGGAGGGTATTGTCCTCCCCTCATATACGCACTAATTAGGAAAGGCAGATAAGTGCCAGAACGTGCACAGAGGGGTGGCAGATGCCTAAATTCGTCAGGTGCAGGTAGAGGTCGCAACAGACTAGAGGCGAGTGGCAGCAGGAGTCGCAGAGAGAGGCCTGAGCTCCCGGTATCAGCTAGTGGTCATGTCTCGACCAGCAACCCATCTGCCATCATCGATTGGTTAACTCGGTCATCCACTTGTGACATCACAAGTGACATCTGACAACCCCAGTCAACAGTTGTGGGTTCCTCAGACACAACCCTAAGTTGGCATGGCCCCGGAAGTAGTTCCTGTCCTCCCTTTGGCTCTGTCCTATGCTGTTCCCTCCCCCACAGAAGTATCTTATGCTGTGGGTTCAGCTCAACTATTTAGTGAGGATGATCTGCTAGAAGACAGTCAGCAGCTACTGCCCAGCCAAAAAGTGGAGGAGACATCTGCTGCTTCTTCCGCTAGGCGGGCAAGTAGTGATGATGAGTGTGGCGTGGGAGGTGGTGTTGCAAGCGTTCAGGCTCCTGAAGCAGACACTGTTGAGGAACCTGAGGAGGACATCAGTGACGTTCAGACACAACTCGATGATGATGAAGCGTGAGGCAGCAGCTGAGCCAGCAAGGTGGTAGCATGGTTGGCAGTCAGCATGGTGGCAGAAGTGGGAAGTCTGGAGCCAAATGTGCCTGGGGTAGACCACCTGCTTCGCAGCAGCCTACCTTCCCGGGAAGTAGTGGAACAGGGGTTCCTGGAGTCGGCGGCAGTAGCAGTCAATCAGTGTGGACTGTTGTGGGGAAAATCAGCTACTCCGCGGTGTGGCAGTTTTTCATCAAGCATCCAGAGAATGTTAACCTGGCCACATGCAGGATGTGTCGGCAGAAGGTGAAGCATGGCCAGGGTCCCAATGTTGGTAGCATTTCCCTGCGTCAACATATGCAGCATCACCATAAAGCAGCCTGGGAAAACCGTGGCTCAGATGCGGTGGTCCAGCCTGCTGCATCACCCAGTGACACGCTGCTCCATGTTTCAGCCGGCCAAGGCTCCACCACCTCAGCTGAAGGGAGCTGTCTGTCATACCCATCTTTTGTCGCTCCAGATGCTCCTGCTCATCCTACTTCAAGTCAGCCATTCCGCCAGCAAAGTCCAAGAGACAGTATGCGTCCACTCATCTAATGGCATAGAAGCTGAATGTGCTCCTGCCCAAGTACGTGTTCAATCTGGTTGTCAAGCGGTTCCCCCCATCTGCAAGACATCCTAAAATGGGAAGGAAACTTTGCATGCACTTCAGCCACTCGTACACCGCAAAGCACACCCTCCTTGAGCTGAAGTGTCAGAACCGTATCCCCCAACATAGTCTGATTTGTTGATTTCCACATGTTGGAATTCCACCCTTCATATGTTGGACCAACTATACGAACAGAGAAAAGCCATCACCGATTTCTTGATGATCCTAGGGAATAGGGGGACTCCTCTTTGTAACTTTATTGTCAACTAGTGGCAGCTCATACGTGACACCGGCCGTTTGCTCAACGTCATTCCACTGCTTTATTTACTAGAACACGAGTTGGAAACGATGGCTGGTCCGGGCACTGGAGACGTGGCGCCTACATCTCACAGCCACATGAGCCCTGTGGGGGCTGAAATGGAAGAGGAGGGGGAAGGGGACAGTGGAGCACAGTTAAAGTTTTTATAGTCATCTGACAAGAGAGGAGGAACAGGAGCAGCCAGAAGAGCTAGAGGGTTATGAGGAAGACGAGACAGAGGACCCAGACACACCGCGGCAGTATGCAGTGGAGATGGAGGCAGGGAGTCCCTCCGAGTCACTTGCACAAAGGGCATGATGCATGCTCACTAGCTTGTGTAGTGACCGCCAAATTGTCACCATTCAGCAGCGGGATGACTTCTGGCTCTCCACCTTATTGGACCCTCGCCTACCGGCACAAAATGGGGGCCTTTTTTACACCCACTGAGAGGGAGGACAAACTGACCTACTATAGAGACATCCTGTGTAGTCAGTTGGCCGATACCTATCTGCGCCATCGTCCATTCTCTTGCAGGTCTGAGTCGGGGGCCCTCTGCACCATGGCGGCTGGAGAGCAGTACCAGCTCCATCAGCAGCAGCCTGAGTCAACAATCACTGATGAGTAGCTTTCTTCACCTGCATAGTGAAGCAACTCATCAGCAGCAGGTAGACCCCGAGCAGGACCTGAACCAGTAGGGGGTGGAATACCTTGACATGACCCTGCCAACACACTTTAAAGATCCGCTGGACTTCTGGGCAGCCAAACTTGATTTGTGGCCGCAACTAGCAGAGTTTGCCCTGGAAAAGCTGTCCTGCCCGGACAGTAGTGTGCCATCAGAGCGAGTGTTTAGTACGGCGGGGGCCATAGTAACCCCAAGGAGAACTCGTCTGTCCAGGTAAAATATGGAGAGACCAACCTTTGTGAAAATGAATCAGGCATGGATCAGACAAGATTTCCACCCACCAATGCCTGATGCATCAGAGTAGATTGACCATGGTGCCACACCAACACTTCACAAATATGAACCATAAAAACGTATTGAGGATATGCATTAGCTAAAAATTAAAGGGGTATTCCAGGAAAAAACTTTTTAATATATATCAACTGGCTCCAAAAAGTTAAACAGATTTGTAAATTACTTCTATTAAAAAATCTTAATCCTTTCAGTACTTATGAGCTTCTGAAGTTAAGGTTGTTCTTTTCTGTCTAAATCCTCTCTGATGACACCTGTCTCGGGAAACACCCAGTTTAGAAGAGGTTTGCTATGGGGATTTGCTTCTAAACTGGGCGTTTCCCGAGACAGGTGTCATCAGAGAGGATTTAGACAGAAAAGAACAACCTTAACTTCAGAAGCTCATAAGTACTGAAAGGATTAAGATTTTTTAATAGAAGTAATTTACAAATCTGTTTAACTTTCTGGAGCCAGTTGATATATAAAAAAGTTTTTTTCCTGGAATACCCCTTTAACTTTTCTTAGGATAAAATATATGGACCGCACTGTACTGCACTGTATTTGTTTTTAGAATCGTGTCAACATATGCCCTAGCAGTTGTGGGACTCATATACATATTCCCACTAACTTAAATATATGATAAGTGGTTTTTCCACTCGTTGATTGATCACTTTGGGCATAGTGACATTTTTTTTAACAATCTCAATTGAGCCCCATTTCAGTTTTTCATTTTATTTAATATTCAATAAAAGTTATGTTTTAGGGCTATCCTCATACAGGGAATAATGTACCCCAGGCATTGTTCTCTGGGGTAATTGTGCTTATATTCATTATCAAATCCCGGATTGCTCTGGGGGTTCTTGTGTATGGCTATCTTAGTAAATCAGGGCCAATGTCTCTTAATGGTACAGTGCCCCTTTCTGTGGTGTTTTCAGCCATCACCCCTCCATTTTAGCATCGGTTCTCATTGACACCTGGTATCTTGTCTATTATTAACTATTTATGCATAATAAAGTATTTTTTTTTATAAGAACAGCATTGTGTGACTCTACTTTTCTTATTATGTGTCCTCATAGTTATTCCATGTTTCTACATGTATTTGGTAAGACCGTGGACATTTACGTACAATGATTAAAATTACTGTTACAAAGATTTATATGTCCAGTGGGTCTTTTTGTTATACTATGTCACTTCTAGCCTGGCATTTCCTCCAGCCATTAACCCAAACACTGTTGAGAGTGTGTTTCCTGCCTGCTGTTATTGAGTAACCCTTATTAAAAGTACACCAGCAAAACACTGCTTATCATTACTTCTCTTGCAGCCTTTTGCTGACTTCCGTAAATAGACATTTTATCTGATTGGCATGCCTGGGCTGGCTACAAAATACACATCTAATATAATAGTATAATAATGAAATTGCTTTTGGCTGAAACAAAAGGGTAACACACACAAATGTATATATATATACCGCACAAACCACTGACAGGTAGATAGGTGAAGTGAAACCACTGATTATCTCCTGTCAATAGCAGTTGTCTGGGGGGGGGGGGGGGGGATATATAAGGCAGCAGGTGAACAGTCAGTTCTAGAAGTTGCTTGAAGCAGAAAAATGAACGCAATGATGATTGCAGCTTGCTATGCACATGCCTGACACAAACAGGGGTAATGCACAAAGTGATGTCACAGTGCAAGAAAGATTTTGTGTTTGGTTTATTGTGAGTTCACTTTTATAACTGTCTTTTTGTTTATTGCATTGCCATTACAGCATACACTTAGGTATCACAGAAGTCTAAGGATTAAACATATGCATATCTTGTGACAGATGAGTGAATCATTGGTCACATGATACACTCCCCATTAGTTTCTACACAGATGCTTTGGGAAAGGCTGAGGGAGGAGTCCCTTGTCTTCTCCCCTCTACCCAGGGGGCTGTAACCTAAGCCAGTTTATTATGACTCTAGCCAGAGTAGTGGGCACATCTCTCCTAACTCTGCTCCTGCTAGGTAGAATAGTCAGTCACACAAAAGTGTATACACCAATTTAGAGTGTACCTCCTAGATTGAGTTCAGGCCTCTCCTGTGTTCTGTTCAAGACATAGCTGGCTTCAAGCAAGTTAAAAGTTTTAAATCTGGGTCGCGTGTGCAGTGGTTATGTGGAGTTTCAGAGGTTGTACACCAAAAAGTAATTTCCAATCTATGCTGTAAGGCTGCTTTCACACAGCCATTGTGACCCGGCAGTACACCAGCCCTTGCCAAATGGCAGGAGTATAGTGGGAGAAAAATTTGTGCATGCACCGTCTTTTTCTCCCGCTATACTCCTGTAAAACAGTGGACCCCATTTTAATCAATGGGATCTGGCTGTGCCCGTTGTGAAAAAAAAAGAGCTTAATGGACCCGGTAGTGTAAAAGTGGCCTAAGGGCATCGATCTTCCTGTATCCTGTCCATCTTAAAGAAGGACAATCTAAGAGCCAGAAGGGGAGAACCAGCTAAGCAAGGACCCTTTTGTGAAACACTACTGTCTTGGGGACTTCCAGTCAGAGCTATTGATGTGGTTCAACACATCAAAAAACGCTTCTTCAGCATATGCCCTGCACAAAGGGTATTGTGTGGCAAAACCATGAGTAAAGCTCAAGAATCTGCACCACGGGCAACCTGTGTAGACCCTTCACACAAGAGAGAATTTATTTGAACTATGAATAATGCCCACAGCAGGGGTAACAAATGTGACGTAATAAAATTGGGTCCCATTCAATCTTCCCCACCATCTTTTATGGGCCTCTGTAATCACCAAAAGCAACTTACCTCTGGCAATAAAATCTCTAATCTGATTAGCCCAGCAGCAGCTGCTATGCCGTAATATAAACATACCATATATGATGAACATGTGGCTGGGGCCCTTGAATAATGGGGTCAAACCAATTCCTCTTCATTACTGGTTAGAAACTTTGCACAACTGCTCTTCCCAATGCACTGACTTGTCAGCAAGAAAAAAGCATGAGGGTATTGGTCTAGGGGTCATGGAAAGCAAGGGGAAAGTGAGTGATTTTCCTCTTTCATTCTAGCATTTGAGGGGGTTCCTACTGAGTTTTTTAAACTTCAGTGTGTTTCACCAGTGGTGTGTATTATTATTTCTGTACTGCGTTTTAGACAGGAGAAAATGCTAGGGCCACGTTCCTAAGAAGTCCAACTATGAATATGAATTTTGCAAGCAAAAGCTAAGTTAACTGTCTAGCCCTGTATCTAAACACCCGGGCCAAGACAAAGGGATTTGTTGGCAATGTCCCCTAGCACCCAGTAAAAGGTATTTATATCCAAAAATTTACAGAAAAAAACAAGTGAAAACTTAGCCTATAAGACACCTGTCCACAACCTCAAACAGTCACACTCCGAACTCCACTATGGCCAAGACCAAAGAGCTGTTGCAGGACACCAGAAACAAAATTTTAGACCTGCACCAGGCTGGGAAGACTGAATATGCAATAGGCAAGCAGCTTGGTGTGATGAAATCAACTGTGGGAGCAATTATTAGAAAATGGAAGACATACAAGGCCACTGATAATCTCTCTCGATCTGGGGCTCCACACAAGATCTCACCACATGGTGTCAAAATTATCACAAAAACGGTGAGCAAAAATCCCAGAACCACACGGGGGGACCTAGTGAATGACCTGCAGAGAGCTGGGACCAAAGTAACAAAGGCTACCATCAGTAACACACTATGCCGCCAGGGACTCAAATCATGCAGTGCCAGACATATTCCCCTGCTTAAGCCAGTAAAAGTCTGGGCCTGTCTTAAGTTTGCTAGAGAGCATTTGGATGATCCAGAAGAGGATTGGGAGAATGTCATATGGTCAGATGAAACCAAAGTAGAACTTTTTGGTAAAAAATAACTTGTTGTGTTTGGAGGATAAAGAATGCTGAGTTGTATCCAAAGAACACCATACCTACTGTGAAGCATGGGGGTGGAAACATCCTGCATTGCGGCTGTTTTTCTGCTGAGGGACCAGGACGACTGATCCATGTAAAGGAAAGAATGAATGGAGCCATGTATCATGAGATTTGAGTGAAAACCTCCTTTCATCAACAAGGGCATTGTAGATGAAACGTGGCTGGGGCTTTCAGCATGACAATAATCCCAAACACACCATCCGGGCAACAAAGAAGTAGCTTCGTAAGAAGCATTTCAAGGTCCTGGAGGGGCCTATCTCCAGATCTCAACCCCATAGAAAACCTTTGGAGGGATTTGAAAGTCCGTGTTGCCCAGCGACAGCCCCAAAACATCACTGCTCTAGAGAGATCTGCATGGAGGAATGGGCCAAAATATCAGCAACAGTGTGTGAAAACCTTGTGAAGACTTACAGAAAACATTTGAGCTCTGTCATTGCCAACAAAGGGTATATAACAAAGTATTGAGATGAATTTTTGTTATTGACCAAATACTTATTTTCCACCATAATTTGCAAATAAATTCTTTAAAAATAAGACAATGTGATTTTATAGATTTTTTTTTTCTCATTATGTCTCTTATAGTTGAGGTACTGTTATGATGAAAATTACAGGCCTCTCATCTTTTTAAGTGGGAGAACTTGCACAATTGGTGGCTGACTAAACACTTTTTTGCCCCACTGTATATGCTGCCTTGGATGTTGTGTGGTTTTGGGGATTTATATTATAAAATAATATGATTTTCCGTTTGAACTACATTTTTATTGTTATTTCAATTATATAACTATAGGCTTCGGAATAGTTTTGTTATTTAAAGTTTGTGAATGATGCTTTATATTGGAATACAAAGTCAAAATAAAATTAACTCTAAATTATAAAGTAGCTTGTAACATAAATTAGATTCATTCATGTTATAGCATAGTATTATACTTAAACAATTTAAATGGTAGGATTTTAATTCCATGGAAAGTTCTTGGCGTTGTATAGAACTATGGTGCAAGGATCAATAGGTTCGGCACTCTGTTAACATTCTGATAGCAGTATACCCTGTTCCAAATTATTGTGCAAATCATATTTAAGTGTCCCAAAAATTTTATATTTTGTTTTTCAGTTTAAAACGTACCCGTCACTTCCAGCTATTTTTTTTTTAACCCCTTAAGGACCAGGACCATTTTGGCCTTAAGGACCAGACCAATTTTATTTTAGCATTTTCGTTTTTTGCTCCTCACCTTCTAAAAATCATTACTCTCTTATATTTCCATCCACAGACCCATATCAGGGCTTGTTTTTGCGTCACCAGTTGTACTTTGTAATTACATCACTTATTTTACCATAAAATGTACGGCGCAACCAAACAAATATTATTTATGTGGGAAAATTGAAAAGAAAACCTCAATTTAGCAAATTTTGAAAGGTTTTGTTTACCCATGTTATATGCTTTTGTATAATTGTATCGCTTAAATTTTTTTCCGTATATGGGGCGATATGAGGGAATTTTTTGCGCCATGATCTGTAGTTTTTATCAGTACCACTTTTGCTTAGGTTTTACTTTTTATAAATGTTACCGTTCACCGTACTATATATTTTAATAGTTCAGACTTTTATGCACGCGGCTATACCAAATATGTGTATAAAAAAAAAATATTACGCTTTTTTGGGGGTAAAATGGGAAAAACGGACGTTTTACTATTTTATTGGAGGAGGGGATTTTTCAATGTTTTTTACTTTTTTATTTTACATATTTAAATTTTTTTTTTAACACTTTTTATGTCCCCATAGGGGACTATTCATAGCAATTAGTTGATTGCTAATACTGTTCAGTGCTATGTATAGGACACAGCACTGATTATCGGTGATCTTCTGCTCTGGTCTGCTCGATCTCAGACCAGAGCAGAAAACCCTGGGAGACAGCTGGAGCCAGGTGAGGGGACCTCCGGCCACCATGCTGGATGATCGGATCCCCGCGGTGCGCTGCTGGCGATCCGATCATCCATTCAAAGTACCTCACTGCCGCAGATGCCATGATTCGTATTGATCACGGCATCTGAGGGGTTAATGGCGGACATCTGCCCGAACGCGGATGTCCGCCATTACCGCCAGGTCCCTGGCTGCTTATAGTAGCCGGGACCTGCCGCGCATGACGCGAGCACCGCTCCGATGCTCGTGATCATAGCAGCGGCTAATTGTACGTCATGGTGCGTTAAGTACCACGTCACCATGACATACATTTACGTCCATTGTCGTTAAGGGGTTAATATATCACTCAGTACCTAATCCTGACCATGTACATTTTTATGTGTCTAGCACCTTTATTTATTTTTTTATTACACTTTTAATTTAGCTCACTAGTCTGAATTCCTCTCAAAGGGAGGGGGTGTGGCCTCACAGTGCAGGTCTCCGCCCCCTCACTCAGTATGCTGTCAGCTCACATCTCCCCTAGCATTAGCAAAACTACAACTTCCAGCTTGTCCTCACAAGCTGACAGTGGGAGGATTTTTCCTCCAGCTGTGAGCCCTGTGCATGGAAGTGGGTCCATGACATGATGATGACGCATGGACACACCAGGACTAGAATGTTTCCAAGAAGGCAGGTGGGGGCAGTTGTTTGACTGGCTTTTTCAGTATGAAATACTGAAAATTTTCTAATGAGAGCAATTGCAAAATCTATTGGTTTTGCATGCTTTACAACATATCAAAAGTTTTTGTACCTGACAGTACCTGACTGATGGATGGCAATGTGTCTCAGGGCTCTTTTGATCACTGAAAACAATCTCAGACACCTGTGAAAATTAGATTGCCAGGTGAGCCCAATTTAAGGAAAAACTACTAAAGGGGGGTGTTCCACATTATTAAGCAGAGCACCATTTTCAAGCAAATTGGGGAAGAAAAAGGATCTCTCTGCTGCCGAAAAGAGTGAAATAGTTCAATGTCATGGACGAGGTATGAAAACATTAGATATTTCACGAAAACTTAAGCATGATCATCGCACTATTAAGAAACTTGTGGCTGATTTAGAGCACAGACGGGTTCGTGCAGATAAAGGCATATTGAGGAAGATTTCTGCCAGATCCATGCATCGGATCAAGATATCAGCTGCTAAAATACAATTACATAGCAGCAAACAGATATTTGAAGCTGCTGGTGCCGCTGGAGTCCCACAGACATCAAAATGCAGAGTCCTCCAGAGTCTTGCAACTGTGCATAAACCTTCAATTTGGCCACCACTAAGCAATGCTCACAAGCATTAATGGCTGCAGTGGGAACAAAAATACCTGAGGACTAATTTTCAAACAGTCCTGTTTACTGATGAGTGCCATGCAACCCTGGATGGCCCAGATGGATGGAGTTGTGGATGGCCACCCTGTTCCAACAAGGCTGCGATGCCAGCAAGCCGGTAGTGGAGTCATGTTTTGGACCAGAATCATGGGGAGAGGGCTGGTCGGTCCCTTTAGGGTCCCCGAAGGTGTAATGATGACCTCAGCAAAGTATGTGGAGTTTCTGACTGACCACTTTCTTCCCTGGTACAGAAGGAAGGACTAAGCTTTCCGTAATAAAATCTTCATGCATGGCATGGCATGACCATCTCATGCTGCAAAGAATACATCTGCATCAATGGCTGCTATGGGGATAAAAGTAGAGAAAGTCATGGTGTGATCTCCATCCTCCCCTGATCTCAATCCTATCGAGAACCTTTGGACCATCCTCATGCAAAAGATCTATGAGAGTGGGAGGCAGGTTACATCCAGATAGCAGCTCTGAGAGGCTATTCTGACATCTTGCAAACAAATTCAAGCAGAAACTTTCCAAAAACTCAGAAGTTCAATGGATGCAAGACTTGTGAAGCTGCTGTCAAATAAGGGGTCCTATGTTAAAATGTAACGTGACCTGTTAAAATGTTTAAAAAGTTAAAATGCTGTTAAAGTTTGATTGAAATAGCTTTTGATTTCAGTATATATTTTGCAAACATAACAAATGACAATTTTCAGTTCTTTACAACCTATAAAATGTTTTGAAACTTACTGTGTGTAATAATTTGGAAGAGTGCATTGTAAGTTTTTTTTATGTTTAAAAAAATCCTGTTATCATTAGGAGGTTTGTTCAATAAAATTTGAATTGTACTCTTAATAGTTAATAAAATGAGAATTATGCTGACTGTTGTTTACATCAATTATTTAGGTAAATTAGAAAATATCATTTGTGTAATTGCATAGTACATTTTATGTGCCAGAGGTAAAGTATCAAAATAAGTTTTGGTGACTTCTTATTTCTAAGAAGAAATCATCAAAAAAGAGTCAAGATCAACCGAGTGGGCAGTAACTGTTACTTCTCTTAAGTGAGAGGTTAATGAACTTCTATTAGACAAATACTAGTCGTCATTTCTGAGATATCCCTGACATTGACTGTAATGAGATCTGTCAGGTTTTTTCCTTTTTTTTGGGGACCATAACACAGCAGCTTATGCTCTTCATTTGTAAAGAAATTGTATCACTAACAATAACTGGAAAAAATAGTGTAAAAAAACACCCATTTGGATAGAACAAAGACATGTGCAGAAGGCTGTTTAAGGCACACAAGTAGCCTAAGACTCTGTACTATGATGTGCTAGGCACTATATGTGCCAATATATGGTGCTACATATGGTGCTATACTATTCTCCCTCAAAGGTAAAGCTAGGCTTTCCCTGCTAGGTTGTATATGAGAAATCATAACTGAAATTCTGTCATGTCCTATATGTGGCTATGGAAGTAAAATTCCAGAAGTCATGAGCGTTTCATCATGTCCCCCCCCAGGGTCCTGCTGTTTTAATATCTGATGCACATAGCACAAAAGTCACAATTGATCCCTACCTAACACTCATACTTTCATCATGATATACTTGTTAAAGGTTATCTCTACTTTGTTATCTCTTTACCCATTTTATAATATTGTTTAAAGTTTGTGGCTTTGCATATGAAAAGTTATTCTAAATGTCGAAGGCAAAGATCAAAAGGTCAGCACACTCGCCCCCAAATTATTACATAAAGCTGATGGCAGCAGGTTACAGTGGTGTAGGCAGACATGTTTTAGATACACATTACGACTTGCTTTTTACCTTCAAATTTCCTATCAAATTATTTTTGTCAAAATAGGAATTAATCCTACATTTAGGTTTATTTCAAATTTTAGAAGTAAAAATGCTGTTTTGTACTGATACATTGACCAAAATTATCAAGCTTCTGTGCACTCTCTCATAAGATCATTTTGGCCCATGTAAGGATGACTATGGGCAGAAACCACCTGGTACTTACAAAAAAAGTTATGTGTAAAGGTATTAATCAAATACAAAAATATTGTATGAAACAATGGTGATATTTAAGAAAATCTCAAAATATTGTGATCCACTATGGTTTGATTCATTTTGCTACCTTCTATATTCTGTCTTTATATTTATTTACTAGCTGAGTACCCGGTGTTGCCCAGTTTATCCTTTCTAATCCTTGTTGGGGAGAAAATAAACAAAGGAGGAAGCTTTTGACTTCATATCCTGTCCTCATATATTGTTGTCATATCCCAACCCCATATCCTGACCTCCTATCCCGACTTCCTATCTCTACCTCCTATCCCGACCTCCTGTCCCGACCTCCTATTCCGTCCTCCTATCCCGTCTTCCTATCCCAATCTTCTATCCCGACCTTCTATCCCGACCTCCTATCCCAATCTCCTATCCAAACCTCCTATCTCGACCTCCTATCCCGTCCTCCTATCCCGACCTCCTATCCCGACCTCCTATCCCGACCTTCTATCCCGACCTCCTATCCCAATCTCCTATCCAAACCTCCTATCTCGACCTTTTATCCTGTCCTCCTATCCCATCCTCCTATCTCAACCTCCTATCTCGACCTCCTATGCCATCCTCCAATCTCGAGCTCCTATCTCGACCTCCTATCCGACCTCCTATCCCGACCTCCTTTGCCATCCTACTTTCCTGTCCTCATATCTCGACCTCCTATCTCGACCTCCTATCCCGTCCTCCTATCCCGACCTCCTTTCCCGTCCTCATATCTCGATCTCCTATCTCGACCTCCTATCTCGACCTCCTATCCCATCCTCCTATCCCGTCCTCCTTTCCCGTCCTCATATCGCGACCTCCTATCTTGACCTCCTATCCTGTCCTCCTATCCTGTCCTCCTATCTCGACCTCCTATCCTCCTATCCCAACCTCCTATCCCGACCTCCTATCTCGACCTCCTATCCAGACCTCATATCTCGTCCTCATATCCTGTCCTCCTATCCAAACTCCAATCTCGACCTTCTACCCCGACCTCCCATCCCGTCCTCCTATCCCAACCCGTAATATGTGTACCAGGTATTGAAATATCTCCAGCCGTACGGAAGTTATGCTGGAACATACATTTCCCATTGATTTGCATGGGACTTTTAAACAAAAACCCAGACCCTCACAAATGGGGGTAGTTAAGGGTTAAATTAACTATGCTATATTTTAAGTGGACATATAAGTACATTTGACCAAGTATTATGGAAATATCTCCAGCCGTTTGGAAGTTATGCAGTAACATATATTTCCCATTGACTTGTATGGGACTTTAAACATAAACACCGCCCCTGGCAAATGGGGGTGAGTAAGGATTAAATCACCTATTCCTATGTTTGTTGTTGACAAATAAGTAACATGTGTGCCAAGTTATCTCTACTTTGTTATCTCTTTACCCATTTTATAATATTGTTTAAAGTTTGTGGCTTTGCATATGAAAAGTTATTCTAAATGTCGAAGTCAAAGATCAAAAGGTCAGCACACTCGCCCCCAAATTATTACATAAAGCTGACGGCAGCAGGTTACAGTGGTGTAGGCAGACATGTTTTAGATACACATTACGACCTGCTTTTTACCTTCAAATTTCCTATCAAATTATTTTTGTCAAAATAAGAATTAATCCTACATTTAGGTTTATTTCAAATTTTAGAAGTAAAAATGCTGTTTTGTACTGATACATTGACCAAAATTATCAAGCTTCTGTGCACTCTCTCATAAGATCATTTTGGCCCATGTAAGGATGACTATGGGCAGAAACCACCTGGTACTTACAAAAAAAGTTATGTGTAAAGGTATTAATCAAATACAAAAATATTGTATGAAACAATGGTGATATTTAAGAAAATCTCAAAATATTGTGATCCACTATGGTTTGATTCATTTTGCTACCTTCTATATTCTGTCTTTATATTTATTTACTAGCTGAGTACCCGGTGTTGCCCAGTTTATCCTTTCTAATCCTTGTTGGGGAGAAAATAAACAAAGGAGGAAGCTTATGACTTCATATCCTGTCCTCATATATTGTTGTCATATCCCAACCCCATATCCTGACCTCCTATCCCGACTTCCTATCTCTACCTCCTATCCCGACCTCCTGTCCCGACCTCCTATTCCGTCCTCCTATCCCGTCTTCCTATCCCAATCTTCTATCCCGACCTTCTATCCCGACCTCCTATCCCAATCTCCTATCCAAACCTCCTATCTCGACCTCCTATCCTGTCCTCCTATCCCGACCTCCTATCCCGACCTCCTATCCCGACCTTCTATCCCGACCTCCTATCCCAATCTCCTATCCAAACCTCCTATCTCGACCTTTTATCCTGTCCTCCTATCCCATCCTCCTATCTCAACCTCCTATCTCGACCTCCTATGCCATCCTCCAATCTCGAGCTCCTATCTCGACCTCCTATCCGACCTCCTATCCCGACCTCCTTTGCCATCCTACTTTCCTGTCCTCATATCTCGACCTCCTATCTCGACCTCCTATCCCGTCCTCCTATCCCGACCTCCTTTCCCGTCCTCATATCTCGATCTCCTATCTCGACCTCCTATCTCGACCTCCTATCCCATCCTCCTATCCCGTCCTCCTTTCCCGTCCTCATATCGCAACCTCCTATCTTGACCTCCTATCCTGTCCTCCTATCTCGACCTCCTATCCTCCTATCCCAACCTCCTATCCCGACCTCCTATCCCGACCTCCTATCCAGACCTCATATCTCGTCCTCATATCCTGTCCTCCTATCCAAACTCCAATCTCGACCTTCTACCCCGACCTCCCATCCCGTCCTCCTATCCCAACCCGTAATATGTGTACCAGGTATTGAAATATCTCCAGCCGTACGGAAGTTATGCTGGAACATACATTTCCCATTGATTTGCATGGGACTTTTAAACAAAAACCCAGACCCTCACAAATGGGGGTAGTTAAGGGTTAAATTAACTATGCTATATTTTAAGTGGACATATAAGTACATTTGACCAAGTATTATCGAAATATCTCCAGCTGTTTGGAAGTTATGCAGTAACATATATTTCCCATTGACTTGTATGGGACTTTAAACATAAACACCGCCCCTGGCAAATGGGGGTGAGTAAGGGTTAAATCACCTATTCCTATATTTGTTGTTGACAAATAAGTAACATGTGTGCCAAGTTTCATGTTAATATCTTTAGCTGTTTGGACGTTTTTGTGGAACATACACACATACATACACACATACTTACACACACACACGTTGAGATTTATATATATATATATATATATATATATATATATATATATATATATATATATTAAAGGGCTATTCCGGCACTTAAAAAAAGATGCATATGCTGCTGGGACCATGCAAAAATAGAAAGCACAAAAACATACCTACCTATCCTTGGTCCCCTGCAGCTCCTATTCGGCTCTACAACTCGCCTGATTTTCTCTCTTCTTCCTGCCTTCAAAATAACTGCTCTAATAAGACCTGCTTGCTTTTTGCAAGGACATTCTGCCATGTGAATTTAGCCTTAGTCTATCACAGATGACACAGTGGGATATCCTCAAATCATGACTTGTTGGGGGTACCTAAGGACTGCACTTGGGAAACAATTTTCTGTATATAGAAACAGGCAAACAATAATTTCCAAACAGAGTGCGGCTTTAAAGGGGTACTCCGCTCCTGGACATCTTATCCATGATCCAAACCATAGTGGATAAGATGCCTTATCGCAGGGTCCCACTGCTGGGACGTCTGCTACCTCTCTGTGCAGCACCCGGCATTTGTTTAGAATGCTGGGTGTGGGCGGTGGGGTCGTGATGTCAATGCCACACCCCTTCGAGATGTCATGCCACGCTTTCTCAATGAAAGTCTATGGGAGGGGGCGTGGCAGCTGCCACGCCCCCTCCCATAGACTTGCATTGAGAAAGCGTGGCATGACATCTCGAGGGGGCATGGCCATGACATCACAACCCTGCCACCTACTTCATTCCGAACACTGGGGCAGCGTAGTACCCCTTTAAGCGCTGTGTCCTTTTGCCTCCTCTCCACTCAACTTATGCAAGCCGTATACAGATCTCTCGGGTCCCATAGACTTGGAAGGGAAATGTCACAGGGGTTAGAGCCATGTGCCATTTTGAAAGGACAGTTAAAGAGTCTGACCTATACTATTTTTACTGAATGTCGTAACCATGAAGATGAATGATGTCAATAAACGTTAATGTAAACCAAGGCTTATTAGCTGATGCCATGTCCTTCCAGCTGATGACAGCTGGATAAATCCCAAACTCTACATTTCTGAGACCTTGCTACAACAGCCCAGACCCTTCTAATGTGTGTGTGTTGTCTTTTCTGTTCAAAGACGCACTAACCCAAAATCTAATCCACTTAATATACATGGTGGAAATAGCTTCTCAGTAAAGGATAAATGAATCAAAGCTGAAAAAACACTTGTTTCCTTCACATTGATCAGGCTTATATTTACACTATATGCATTTTATTAGTAAAAAGCGCATTAAAAGATCATTTACAACAGGATTTCCTCTCTAGTAAAATATCTCATATATCTAGAATGCTCTGTAAAACATTTGGAAGAAATTTTCTAACCAACTCCAATCAGTTCTTTACTTCCTCCGATCTCTCTAGAATCAAAAGAAATTACTCAGTATAAACCAAGAACAAGGGCGTGCAAAGTAGTAAAATAAAACCTAATGCTATAAAGAATAATAATAAGGCTGGTAGGATGGAATGTGGAGCTATAGCCCTCTTGGCTAGGTAGCCCCAGGGCTTTGTGGTTAGTACTGTTGAGTAGCCAACTGGGGTCCTGGGTTCAAATTTGACCAATGACAACATGCATGATCTCCCTGTGTTTGTGAATTTTATTCACTTAGATAAAATCATATTGAAGTTTTTGGATTACAAAATCCCATTGGGGACAAAACAAAGTTGGAATCAAATCATGCAGAAAACCTCAAATCACACAAAATTATAATCCCATAGGACCTGAGGTCCCACTATAGCTCCTCTCTTCATTAACAAGAAGTGTAAAATTATAGGGGGACATTTATCAAAGCATTTAGTAGTTTTTTTTTCCGCTTAAAATTGTCGCAAAAATAGTCGCACTTACAGCTACGCTCTTTTTCTGTGACTTTTTGATTGTTCAGTGTCCTAAGCAAAAAATAAAAATCTTGCTTAACAACACAAAAAGTGATTTTTAACTTGCAGTGGTCAGAGATTTATCAAGTGCGAAAGTCACAAAAAAGTCGCATTACTTGAAGCAACCTACTGAATTTACTCCAGCTCAGACATGGAGCAGAAAAAGCCACTACCAAAGCACAAAAAAGAAAAATTGCTTACGTGAAAGAAATTTATCAACAGGCTGAAAGCAGTTGATAAATAAGTCGCACATAGGCAAAATCATTGAAGAAAAAAATTACAAAAAAAAAGGAATACATAAGCAAACATTGATAAATGTCCCCATAGTTTTTATTTTAATATATTTAAAATATAAAGATATGACTGTAAGGGGGGAATGATTTGGAGAGTCCTGTTTTTACATACTGTCCTTCATTTATCATTGTAGGTGTAAGTGAAGCATTTATCATTGTAGGTGTAAGTGAAGCATTTATCATTGTAGGTGTAAGTGAAGCATTTATCATTGTAGGTGTAAGTGAACCATTTTTCTACACATTTTTTTGTGTGCTGGTAATGTGTAGGAGCACCAAATTTATTAAATGGTCACAGAGAATTTTGTGCAGGTCACATTTTCTGAAATTTCTCTCTTCACATACACCAAAAAGCTAAGCTAAGTCTGGGCTGGTGTAGCTTTAGAGACTTTTCAGTGGCTTTGCGCCTTTTTTGCGCCTTTTCACAAAAAGGTGCAGTTCATAAAACCCTTCCATATCATGTGTATTGCAAAAATCAGTGGATTACAACTCAAAATCAGCAGAAATGTGTAAACTAAAAGGCGCAAAAAAAGGTGCAAATAAACCCTGCTTGCACCTTTTTTGCGCCTTTTGTAGACAATGATAAATGTGCATTTGAAGTTTGCCTACTGATCTAAGGATCAGTACTCAGTTTTGCTTAAAGGGGTACTCTGCCCCTAGACATCTTATCCCCTAACCAAAGGATAGGGAATAAGATGTCTAATCATGGGGGTCCTGCCACTGGGGACCCCCGTGATCTCTCCTGCATCACCCCTGTTCGCCAGCTGCACAGAGTGAAGAACGCTCCGTGGCTGATGACGGGTGATACAGGGGCCAGAATAACGTGACGTCACAGCTACGCCCCCTCAATGCAAGCCTATGGGAGGGGGCATGGCGGCCATCATGCCCCCTCCCATAGGTTTGCATTGAGGGGCGGAGAGTCATCAGCCACGGAGCGTTCTTCGCTCTGTGCAGCTGGTGAACGGGGATGCTGCAAGAGAGATTGCAGGGAACCCCAGCGACCAGACATCTTATCCCCTATCCTTTGGATAGGGGATAAGATGTCTAGGGGGAATACCCCTTTAATTCTGTTAATTGTTTTGCTATGTTGTCTTGCTCCATCTATACCGGAGTTTGTTCCGGTTGTTGACGTTTATTTTGTTATATAATGAAAACCTTAACAAAGATATATATATATATATATATATATATATATATATATATATATGATATGACTGTAAACTTTGTTACGTACAAAGGAGACTGAAAACAAAAAGTTTGTAGCATGCGACTGTGATAAGCATTAATATGTGAATAGCGACTTAATGTTACTTATGCAAATGCATAGATATAGGCCTCAAAAATAACACTTTACATGACACTTTATGAAATGGCTTTGGTCTCTTGCTTTGCTTGATATGCCTGCTATTCATGATGGAAAATGCTGTTCTAAGCAAAGCGTTTCACACAGGTTGCAATGATAACATGTTTTGGAACATTAACATTTGTCATCTATAAAATTGAAGCCTAGTATCAGCACAACAATCTCACACTCTTTTGTTTAACGTGAATAAACAAGAAACAGTAAGTTGCATTATCAACTAGTATGTGCAGTGCATGGCCATGATCAAGTCTAAGATCCATGACAGCTGTGACAAGTAGACAACTACATTAAAGGAATTGCCCGACCTTGACAGCTCACATATTAGATTGCACTTCTCTTTTACAGCTGTTACTTTAAAGAGGCCTTTTTTTAAAGGGGTACTCTGCCCCTAGACATCTTATCCCCTATCTAAAGGATACGGGATAAAATGTCTGATCGCGGGGGTCACCACGCTCCCTGTCATAGACTTGCATGGCGTGACGTCACGAGGGGCTTGACCGTGAAGTCACGATCCCCGCAGCCCGCACCCAGCGTTCGGAACAAAATATTCCGAATTCTGGGTCAGTGGAGTACCCCTGTAAGTTTAGCTCTGAGTTGTTGTGGATATCATATTGATTTTCTGGATACTTTATTAGATATATATTGCCAATAGTGGGTTTGGACCTCTTATGGCTTTAGAACTATCTTCATTATTCAGAGCAAACTTTCTACAAGGTGCTGGAAACAATCCTCAGAGATTTTGGTCCACATGGACTTGATGCCATCATGCAGTTGCTGCAGATTTGTCGGCAGCACATCTATGCTGCAAATCTCCCATTCCATCACATCCCAAAGGTATCTATTGGATTGAGATCTGGTGGCTGTGGAGGCCATTGGAGCAAAGTGAACCCATTGTCATGTTCAAGAAACCATATTAGATGATGTGAGCTTTGTGACATGGTATATTATCATGGTGAAAGTAGCCATCAGAAGATGGGGACACTGTGGTTATAAAGGCATGGACATGGTCAGCAACATTATTCAGGAAGACTGTGACATTTAAATGATGCTCAATTGGTACTAAGGGGCCCAAAGTGTGCCCCACACCAATACACCAACACCACCACCAGCCTTTACTGTTGATGCAGGCCAGGAGGGATCCATGCTTTCATGTTGTTTATGCCAAATTCTGACCCTACCATCTGAATGTCACAGCTGGAATTGAGGCTCATCAGACCAAGCAATGTTCTTCCAGTCTTCTACTGTTCAATTTTGGTGAGTGTGTGTGAATTGTAGCCTCAGTTTCCTGTTCTTAGCTGACATAAGCGGCACCCAGTGTGGTCTTCTGCTGCGGTAGCCCATCTTCTTAAAGAGGTACCCCAGTGAAAAGCAATTTATTTTTTTAAATCAACTGGTGACAGAAAGTTAAACAGATATTAACAGATATTATGTAAATTTCTTCTATTCAAAAATCTTAATCCTTCCAGTACTTATCAGCTGCTGTATACTACAGAGGAAGTTGTATTTCTTTCTGGAACTCTTTTCAGTCTGCTGACACCTCTGTCCATGTCAGGAACTGTCAAGACTACAAGCAAATCTCAATAGCAAACCTCTCTACCTGGACAGTTCCTCATACAGACAGAGGTGTCAGCAGAGAGCACTGTGGTCAGACTGAAAAGAACTCCAGAAAGAAATACAACTTCCCGTGGGGCATACAGCAGCTGATAAGCCCTGGAAGGATAAATATCTTGAAATAGAAGTAATTTACAAATCTGTTTAACTTTGTTGCACCAGTTGATTCTATATATATATATATATATATATATATATATATATATATATATATATATATGTTTTACCACTGGAGCACCCCTTCAAAGGTGGAATGTGCTGTGCATTCAGAAATAGAAGTACCTTGGTTGTAACAAGTAGATATGCGAGTTAGTGTTGCACTCCTGTTATCTAGAACCAGTCTTCCCATTCTCCTCTGATCTCTGATATCAACAAGGAATTTATGTCCACACAACTGCAACTCACTGGATGTTTTATCTATTTTGGACCATTCTCTGTAAACCTTGGAGATAGCTGTACATCAAAATCTGAATAGATCAGCAGTTCCTGAAATACTCATACCAGCCCTTCTGGCACAAATAAACCTGCCACATTTAAAGTCAATTAAAGGGGTACTCCAGTGAAAAACTATTTTTTTAAATCAGCTGATGCTAGAGAGTTAAACAGGTTTGTAAAAGACTTTTATTTAAAAATCATAATCCTTCCAATACTTATCAGCTGCTGTATACTACAGAGGAAGTTGCATTGCTTTTTGGAGTTATTTTCTGTCTGACCATAGTGCTCTCTGCTGACACCTCTATCTGTATCAGAAACTGTCCAGAGTACAAGCAAATCCCCATAGCAAAGTTCTCCTGCTCTGGACAGTTTCTGATACGAACAGGGGTGTCAGCAGAGAGCACTGTGGTCAGACCGGAAAGAACCCCTGAAAGAAATACAACTTCCAGTGGAGCACACAGGAGCTGATAAGTACTGGAAGGATTAAGATTTTTAAACAGAAGTAATCTACAAATCTGGTTAACTGTGTGGCACCAATTGATTTAAAAAAAATGTGTTTGCCACTATAGTACCCCTTTAAATTCCCTTTCTTCCCCATTCTGGTGCTCAGTTTGAACTTCACTTGAACATTACTTGACCACGTCCAGTTGCTGCCATGTGATTGGCTGATTAACTATTTGTGTTAAAAAGCAATTGTACAGGTGTACCTAATAAAATGACCAGTGTGTTTCTCAACTCCAGGTTTGCAGTGCCCCCAACAGGTCATGATGAAGATTGATGATATCTCCCAGAGAGCACCTATGGCAATTCCTAATATGTTATCCATATGCAGACACTATAACTGTCATTCAGAACTGGGATAAGGGGCCAGAGAAGGATGCAGGGCAGAGAGGGCCACCTCCTGGGCACTTGAAATTGCAACCAGGACATTAATACTAGGTTTTCTCGGTATGTTTCCATTGCTCTCCCCTCTTGTGCTGTCAGAAGTTCTGAGGGCACAAACCTTTTGGCAGACTCCCTATAAAGCATGTTAGTCCTGTTTTAGGTATATTCTCCCAATAAGACCAATAAAAGGGGTGTTTAGAAATATGCATTCCCTGTTTCTGCACTCTACCTGGGCAATAAACAATACCCATGCATGCTAATTCCATTATCGGGAAGCAATGGGATAAAATTAGTAAGGTGACCATGTTGACACCAGGAACTGGTTTATCTAGCCGATCAAATACAAATGACTCTTTCAGTTATTCCAATTTGAAAACACAGGAAATGGATTGTTCCTGACTATGAAATGATGCTAGTAAGTAATGATTAATGTATTGACATGTAGCAGCTGCGTTCAATAAGCAATCTGTGTAGTTCTGCTGCCAGGAAAAAATCATGGAATCATTTAAAAACCATGTTCATTGTCACTTCTCGGTGCTGGTGGCCATAATAAAAAGAAACAGGGGCAAGTATCTTCCCCTTTCTATTTTTTCATAAGTAATATATCAACTTTTCCATGGTTTCATTTATTGTTATATTGTTGCCAACATTTTAGGGTCTGGGCAATGAAAGTAAAAAAAAAGACAAGGACATATGAATTGATTGTGGAAACTGAATTTTTAGAAGTCACACTCAATTTACAAAGAATACAAAACACGCCAGCACCACCGCATAGTGTAAATGCCGTGTATATCCCTCAAGGAACACTCACTCAGGTGCATGTGATGGAAAACCAGGTGAGCGCTGCACGCTAGGAAATTCGACTATGCATATAACTCCACAAAGAAAAAGAAAGAAAGGGGGGCACTCACCGTTCAAGAGCAGACAGATCACTTCTACGGGGTGATCTCAGGACCTGGAATGAATCCGTGCAGGGAGGCGGCAGCTGGTAACCGGGGGAGCTCAGGCGTCGGGCTGAGCCCGACGCCTGAGCTCCCCCAGTTACCAGCTGCCGCCTCCCTGCATGGATCCACGCCGGATCCTGAGATCACCCCATTGAAGTGATCTGTCTGCTCTGGAACAGTGAGTGCTCCACTTTCTTTCTTTTTCTTTGTGGAGTTATATGAATTTTTAGAAGCTTCACAATGTTTCAATCAGCTGTATCTACAGACAGAAACGCCTGCATCAGGCTCGGAGTAGGAATAAATCAGTCCTGGACGATCTGTGCCAGAAATTTAGAATGACCCCTTTTATTGTGGGCAGTTTATATGAAATGTATCTGGCATGGAAGTGCTGGTGTCCTTGGCTAGATGTGGGTGGGGATCAGCCAATGGTTGCCCTGCTGCATTCTTGTGCCGTTGTAAGGAAATTTTACAATAACCCAAATTTACAATAAGTTTCACCTGGATGCCATTATTTACATACATTTTTCATATGCATTTTTCATGAACTATAGTTTCTCCCCATTGATGTAATTGTGAGAAAACACATCATGACTGCAACTTGGCCCAACAACTGTGTGATTGAAGGCTGCAGCGTATGAACTGGATTTAAGAAAAAATCCAAATTCACAATACATTTTTCCATGTCTCGTTTTTCTCTTTTTTTATAATCTCAATGATTATAAGAAGTTTGTCCAAGGACTGATGTAGGTAGTAGACTAAGGATCAGAATTAGGAGAGTTATTTTACATGATATTTAATAATATCAAATACCTTGTACACTAAGACTGGGTTCACGCTAGCCTAATACGGACACAATTTTTAACCCATAAGAAGCAACAAGTCCCAGCTTGACCGTGGGTCTGATAAGCCAAATTGATAGCTGTTAGATTAAGTTATAAGTCCTGCAACTGGGCTGGGACCTGCGGCCGAATACAGAGGCAAATTTCATCTGTATTAGAAACCAACCTTAGTGTGATACTCTGATGTGATGAGATATCCAATGAATTAACCTGCAATGAGCAATTTCCCCAACCAACACCCAGTAGCCAGCAGCATGGCTCCCTACCACTGTAGGTAGCGCTCATTGCTCCACTTACCCGGACATCTAAATGTTTCCCAGGTGACGGCAGGTCACCGTGGGCTACCAACCAGTCCGGTATTGGCAGAAACATTTTTATTTATTGTGAACATACCGTACTATTTGGAGTAACAAGTATATGTGAACTATAATAACTCAGTTCAATATAATGTTATGAACCACACACCATATTGTGAGTAGCATTATTGCCTGTTTGGATGTCAGGGCCCACCAACTAGGGCTCCTCTGAAACTCGGCTAGTGGGCTGTGGTCATTGTACCAATGCTATTCCCCTGAGGAAACTGTCATATACAGTGGAAACGCGTTGGGTTGCACTTTTCTGGTACCTATAGTGTTTAATAACTTTTTAATGGGTCACATATATTGATAATGGTGTTGTTTTATCATGTATTATTAAAAGCTATATTTTAGAGCACTTCCTTTGGGAATTATTCCCCCCTTATGATTTTGGTCTCTACTGCTGGGAAGAGGATCATTGAGTACACACCTGCTGTGGGGTGGATACAATACCACAGACCATCTTTGATTTCAACACCCATGTATGTAATACATGACATGGCAAATGCAGTAACCAAATATATTTAGGGTGCTTGTCACTTTCATAGCTCTTTCCTGCTTGTTATGCAATGGTAAATAGTTATTTCACAGTTAAGAAACCAGATGGCGGAATTTTAATAAAATCCTGAACCCTAACACTTCCACAAATCACCTGCTGCTAAGATTAGTCACCATAAATATTTTTACTTCTTGGAACACTTTACATACATCCTGTACTAAGCCAACATGCAGCACAAAATCTAGGGAATATCTGCCATAGTCTGCAGGGAGCTGTGCCCCCTTTGTACCAAATGTATTTCTCCAAAGGTAAGTATAATTCATATTTGTATTCGGTGTAGTTTGTGTACACTGAACATGTCATATAATGAGAAACTGAAAAGAAAGAAAGTTTACATTATATATATTCAAAGTGCAACAAATCAGACTCAAACTTTAAAAATGAAGGATAGACAATTTAAAAAGTATTACCTTTTACATCATGGGCATCAATACTAAGGGTCATATAGCAAGGGATGCCAAAATACCCAGTTAACATGAAGCCCTATTTGTGCCCACGTGTCCTTACCACATGTTTGCAGCTTGTTTGGTGAATTTGGAAGCTACATTTTGTATGCATAGTGATATATCTCTACAAAAGCAAAAAGGGAATGAAAAAATGTGACAATCGTAACTGTGAAAACGCTTTGATTAGTGTCACATAACCTCAAACTATAGTTCTCATAATGCCTCTATACAATGTGCACCATGGATAATGCATACATTGTACCATTACTTAAAGTAGAGCACATACGTGAAGTAAAATACATAAAGTTGGGCTGACAATTTAGAATTTTTTTTAGCACTTTTCCTTGTTAAAAGCAAGGATACCGTTGACAAAAGAGCTCGGAAAAATAATATTTCTCACAATGAAACATATAGCAGATGAAGGGTCACAGCTAAGATTTGACTAGGGATAAAATAAACATATATTGCTTTACCTTTGTGGGTCGGTGCTCCTGTTTGTCTCTAGTCTGGTAGACACAACCGTGGTGAGCTCTTACTGTATATCTACGTATCTGTAAGCTGGATCAATCCAACCTATGTCTTGATGATTTGTGTGAGTATATCTCTTAAAACAGCTTGTGGTTTGGCAAACACGTCTTTAACCTGAACGTACCATTTCTTTTCTCGACGTATAAGATTTTTTTTCTTGGTTTTCTTTCTCAGTATAATTTCCGTGATGGGTTTCGAAATTAGTTCACATGGCCTAATGTCTTTTAGCCTCTCTTATTTGAATGTAGGTATATCAACATATGGTCTTGTAAGTAAAATAAAAATTGGTACACCTTATTACTTTGGTCAGGTGCTTTTTTCAGGAATCTCCCTGAGCTTAGTGTTAAGGGGATTTCCACTTTTTAATCACCTGATGTCATCCAGATAGGTAGAAGATTACATCATTGGAGGTCTATGAGTTGGGCCCAAACACCTTGAATGGTGGGGTTTTGGCTTTGGTAAATAGCGAAACATCACTGATTCTTATAAACTCATTGATTTCAATATTGTGTGTTTCATTGTTAAGTGTTTACTGTAAGTCTTTAGTCAGACCTGATCCAAATGGATCTAAACCAGAGACATAACAAGAATTACCAAGGCCCCAATACCAAATGTGTTACAGGATTCCCAGCTATAAAATAGAATTCATAGGATTATTGCTCACTTAAATGGTGAAGAGGCTGTCTGGCCTCCTCAGACTTTAAAACCTGACTGTAATGGCAACCTCTGACCTTCCTATAGTTATATCTAGCCTGTGAAACTCTTTAGTCTGTGGCATCTAAGGGCATGTTCACACAACAGATTTTCGCTTTGGATTAATCTTCTATGGAATCTGTGGTAGAAATCCAAAGCTTGCTCCCTGATTTTTTCCTTATATTTAAAGCTTATGTGCCACAAATTAGATGATGTTACTGACATGCTCTAAACAGTCTGTTCTACCTCATGAACATCAAAGGATTAAGATTAAGATATGGGGACTAGGAGGACCAGGAAAGCGAGGAATGCTCACTATTTCAATTCTGGAACCAATCCATAACTATACAACCCTTATGACATGGTGCATCGTCTTGCTAAAGGTGTTCTTATTCTACAGGATAAACAGCTGTCACATAGAGGTGCCATTGGTCAGCTATAATGATTACATAAGCACTACTGTTCAAAGATCTATCCACAGGACCAAGGGTGTTCCAGGAAAACATTCCCCACACCATTACGGCACTTCCACCAGCCTAAATTGTTTACTAATAGGAAGGATTCATTGATTCATGATGCTTGTGACCCTCCTATCAGCATGGGACAACAGAAATCTGGATTTATCTGATCGGCAATGTTTTTCCACTACACAGTGATCTAGGTTTTGCACTCTTTTTGCCCACTTTTCTGTTTCCTATAGACAGCAGTGGCAAGCAAACTGGTTGTCTGCTGTTATGGTCAATTTGTGCTAAGGAACAATCTAAAGCACCAACATTGTATTCAGCTGCACCGTCTGTTCCTCAGAATGATTCCTGACATCTTCCTCTGACCCTTTTCATCCACGAGTTGTTTACATCCACAAGATCCCCATGTGCTGTAAGTTTTTCCTCAGTCACACCATTCTTGATATACTCTGGAGGCCAGTGGCTCCAGCTAGTCTAGCACCGATGACCATGTCTCAAAGTTGCTCAGATAACTTGATTTTCCCATTCTAATGTGGATCACACTGAAAAATATGTGCACTTGATTTTATGCAGTTTTTTGGGGACAATGTTTAATTTCCATGCAGAAAAAAGTACAATCATGAAAAAGCAGGTGGATTTAAAACTTTTTTCTACAGAATGTTAGTGAGTTACAAGTTATGGCAGAGATAGAAGAGTCATCTACATCTGTGTAAGGCTGTGTTACCAAATAGTACTTTGGTGTTTTAGTCAAATAAAGGCGTGGAACTGAGAAAAACTATAATAAAAAATATGTGACCAAAATTTGAGGGTGCACTGCTCAGCATCCCTGTTACCCTGTCCTACATATAATTAATGGTGGGCCATGGTGGGAAAAATCCTAAATGCCTACAGGATATTCCAGTTTTTTTTTTTATTTGATTGTGTTACAGGGGCTGTAAAGTTAATGTAGTTTATAAAACCATGCCTGTACCTGTGTTTGATGGCTGGTGACAATTCTTATCTGCTCTTTGCCCCGATGTTCATTTCTGGCATATGAAATTAATGTTGTCTCAGCTTTTCCCAGGTTGCAGTACAGCCCGAGACATTACATTACTAGTCAAGTGTTGAAAGGGAGCCTGTCTAGTTGGAGTGATGGCTGGGTGGAAGGGAGATCATTCACCACAGGGCTGCAATGAATTGTAGTTTCAAGCACAGCACAGCATGCAGGGCAGCTCAGCTGTGCTTGCAAAGGGTCGGGTAGCTGATGTGTGGGAGGGAGAAAAGGGACCCCACACTTACAAACAAGGGATCCTGGCACTTGTAATTGGAGGAAGGGAGACCCAACAGGGCCTTTTCAGAAAAAGGCAGCATTATGGTGGGCTCACAACACAGTCATTTACCCCCAAGACAAGCATGTATACTTCCTAAGCATGTCCATTACTATCTGGCAGGTTTAAAGGCTTGAAGATGTGAATGGCAATGAGCCAATGAATTTAGAGTTTACACAATCTGCAGGTTGAGCTATATCATTCTATGAACTTCTATACACAGAAGAAAAGGTACATTATATATTAAAGGGGTTATCCACCACAAGGTGATTTTAGTACATACCTGCCAGACAGTAATGGACATGCTTAGGAAGGATCTGCGCTTGTCTTTGGGCTAAATGGCTATGTTGTAAGATTATCATAACACTGTGGCTAGCTTTTCGTCAACTGGTATTTCCTGTTTCAGTTTTCTTTTTTCGACTAAAAATACTATAATTCCATTTTCCTCCCTCCCACACATCAGCCACCCCACCCATTGAAATGAGCTGCATCCATTCAAAAGACCTGTGGATTTCAATCAGGGGGCCTACAGCTGTTGCATTAGTTGCAGATTGATCTCTCTCCCACCAAGTGATCCCTCCACCCATTGAAGCAGACAGGCTCCCTGTCATCAGCTGACTAGTGAGTCAGGTCTCCGCCGCATTGCAACCTGGGAAAAATCTGAGACAGCAGTCATTTTGTATGCTGTTAAAAAGAAATATTGGGGTGAAAATCACAGAAGAATTGTGAGAAAATTGTCACACACAGGTACAGACACTATATTATGAACTAATTAAGTCTTTAGTCACACATTGCAGATTTTAAGAACTGTTTTGATATTTTACCACTATTAGGAAAATCACAATAAAACTGTGTTTTTATTGTGATGTGTATCATCGCTTTAAAATTACATTAAAAAATAAATAAATAAATAAACAGGTGTTTGATTGCGTGGGGTCTAACCAATAGGGTGATCTCCTGTAGGGGTTAATCCTACTTTTCTGTTTTCGGTGCACTCCTGGATGAGCGCAAGTGACGGTCCGTTCAGCCAATCACCGCCTGCATTGGGACATCGCTGTAGCCTGTGATTGGCTGAACTTGTGTGTATTACCATGTAGCCTCTCCACCATGTACATGAGGTATTCCTAATGCCGGGAGCCTCATGATCAGCTGATACTGAAACCAAACTGTTGTCAGTACTTATTGTTTTTATTTTATTGAGGTTCCAAAGTGAAAAACCTTCCTATAACAGCTAAATATAAAGCTAATGACAAGGTTTCCCACTCAGGCAACAATACCACTATAAAATATATTATCGGCATTTAAAAAATCAGTACTAATGTACTAAGATATTTAACATATACATACCGTAACATAAAAGCTTTATTTCATTGATTTCAGTCTTTACTTTGCTAGTTCCTCTTCAGTCATGTAGAACTAAACAGAAGAAAATGAACTTTGCTTTATTAATCCTTAATATAAAGTGTATAATTGCACAAGAATGTATAAGAGTAGGTTAAAATAACAGACAGAATGGAGGCCAAAGCCTTAGTTCTTGTATCGTTGTATAGTCTGCTGATGTGTAATAGTGGGTTCATCAGTCAATGAGTTCAATTACCTGTTATCTTAGGCTGGGTTCACATATATCAGGCGCAAAGTTTCCCTCCAGCGTGCACCAGAGGGAAACTGATGCTAGAACTGATCCCATTCATTTGAATGGAACAGTCCATAATCATCCAGCCTCTCAATTTTGACGCTGGATGGTTGGACACGCCAAGGGCCACAGGACAGGGGAACGCAGTTTATTTATCATTTCCACAATCTGTTCTCTGTAGAGCACTTTTAACATGCAGACACAATGGCTGGGTGACAGCTTTGTGGAATTTTATAAATCAGCTTTGCATGGCAATTCTTAGTTTTCGGGGAGGTTTCTTTTACTCTGGATCTTGGTTAACCACATGATATGGTATATTTTAATTCTTCAGAATAATTTGTTACAGTCCCTCAAAAAGACTGGTTCCTAAAATGAGAACATTATGGCTTTGGAAATGCGTATGTACGTGATGGAATAGCTGGCAGAGTGTAGTCATTAGTGACAGGTCCAGGTTTCTGTTGGGGTGCCGAGGAGGTTGGAATCAGATCCTGTTCTTTGTCTCTTAGTTACACCTTTAAAATGGCATAAACAGTACATTTTCCGTATTTGTTGAATTTGAAGAAAGTGTTTAATGAAAAAGGGTTTTAAAGGGAACCTGGGACTCGTTTTATGCTACCAAACCACATTGACTTATTAGTATGATGTATGATTAGTATGATGTACGATAGTTGTAACTTCACCCAGTAACGGGGCTCCAGGTCCTCAGAGCTGCCAATCATAACCATTGGGCCACCCAAAGACTCTGAGCCTGGTTCCCCACTTACAAATATGACAACTATTACAACTATTATTTGGCTATTTTCCACACTACTATTTTTAGGATTTTTCCCCAGAACACAAGAAAACAAGAAAGAACAAAAAAAAACTTTAACCCTTTAAGGACCCATTGCGTATGGGTACACCTTGGCTCCTTGGTACTTAAGGACCCAGGGTGTACCTGTACCGGACCGGGATGACTGCTGATATCTATCTTACCCAGCAGGAGTGAGGTGGCACGGGTGCCATCTCACGATCACGTGATTGATCGGTCGGAACAACCAACCAATCACTGCCCTGCTCGGGGCAGCGATCGGGGCCGGCAGGGGTCTCCTACCTCCTACCTCTCCCTGGTCTGGCGGGGCCCCTTCAAAAGCGGCAGGAGCGGTGGCAGGAGCGGTGGCAGAAGCGGCGGCGGTCCTGGCGGCAGGATACAGCAGGAGGTGAGGCCTCCTGCTGTTGCAACAACTCTCAGTATGCACAGCCAAAGGACATGCTGGGAGTTGTAGTTTTGCAACAGCTGGAGTTCCAATTACAACTCCCAGCATGCCCTTTGGTAGTGTGTGCATGCTGGGGGTTGTAGTTATGCAACAGCTGGAGGCACATTTTTTCTATGAAAAAGTGTGCACCCAGCGGTTACATAACTACAACTCCCAGCATGCACAGACTGCCAAAGGGCATGCTGGGAGTTGTAGCAGTGTGCCTCCAGCTGATTCAAAACTACAACTCTCAGCATGCCCTTCGACTGTCAATGCATGCTGAGTTTTGCACATTGGTTGTGAAACAGAGTTTGTGACCTAACTCAGTGTTTTGCAACCAGTGAGCCTCCAGCTGTTGCAAAACTACAACTCCCAGCATGCACTGAGAGACTGTACATGCTGGGAGTTCTAGTTTTGCAACAGCTGGAGGCACACTGGTTGCGAAACACTGGGTTAAGAAACAAACTCTGTGTTGCACAACCAATGTGCCTACAGCTGTTGCATAACTACAATTCCCAGCATGTATGGTCTGTCAGTGCATGCTGGGAGTTGTAGTTTTGCAACAGCTGGAGGTCCCCCCCCCCATGTGAATGTACAGGGTACATTCACACAGGAGGGGGTTCACAGCAAATTTTCTGTGTTGAGTTTGAGATGCAGCTCAAACTCCCAGCGAGAAACTCACTGTTAACCCCCGCCGCTGTGAATTTACCCTAAAAACACTACACTGCACAATACAAAATAAAAAGTAAAACACTTCATATACATATACCCCTACACAGTCCCTCCCCCAATAAGAAAAAAATGTAATGTCTTGTACGGCACTGTTTCCAAAACAGAGCCTCCAGCTGTTGAAAAACAACAACTCCCAGTATTGCCAGACAGTCATTGACTGTCAAGGCATGCTGGGAGTTTTGCAACAGCTGAGGCACCCTGTTTGGGAAACACTACTCTAGGGTATTTTGGTGGCGGATGCAAATCCCCAAGATAGGCCTCAAAATAGGCCCCAAAATTTGTAATGCAATTTCTCCTGAGTACAGAACTACCCCATATGTGGGTGTAAAGTGATCTGCGGGCACACAACATTACCATACTACCAAAAAAAAAAAAAAAAAAACATTTTATTAAACATACCGTATATACTCGAGTATAAGCCGAGTTTTTCAGCACGATTTTTCGTGCTGAAAACACCCCCCTCGGCTTATACTCGAGTGAACTCCCCCACCCGCAGTGGTCTTCAACCTGCGGACTTCCAGAGGTTTCAAAACTACAACTCCCAGCAAGCCAGGGCAGCCATCGGCTGTCCGGGCTTGCTGGGAGTTGTAGTTTTGAAACCTCCGGAGGTCCGCAGGTTGAAGACCACTGCGGCCTTCAACATCATCCAGCCCCCTCTCACCCCCTTTAGTTCTGAGTACTCACCTCCGCTCGGCGCTGGTCCGGTCCTGCAGGGCTGTCCGGTAAGGAGGTGGTCCGGTGAGGAGGTGGTCCGGGCTGCTATCTTCACCGGGGAGGCCTCTTCTAAGCGCTTCGGGCCCGGCCTCAGAATAGTCACGTTGCCTTGACAACGACGCAGATGCGTCGTTGTCTAGGCAACGGCTCTATTCCGGGCCGGAAGCGCGGAGAAGAGGCGCCCCCGGTGAAGATAGCAGCCCGGACCACCTCCTCACCGGACCACCTCCTCACCGGACAGCCCTGCAGGACCGGACCAGCGCCGAGCGGAGGTGAGTACTCAGAACTAAAGGGGGTGAGAGGGGGCTGGATGATGTTGAAGGCCGCAGTGGTCTTCAACCTGCGGACCTCCGGAGGTTTCAAAACTACAACTCCCAGCAAGCCCGGACAGCCGATGGCTGCCCTGGCTTGCTGGGAGTTGTAGTTTTGAAACCTCTGGAGGTCCGCATGTTGAAGGCCGCAGTGGTCTTCAACCTGCGGACCTCCGGAGGTTTCAAAACTACAACTCCCAGCAAGCCCGGACAGCCGATGGCTGCCCGGGCTTGCTGGGAGTTGTAGTTTTGAAACCTCTGGAGGTCCGCAGGTTGAAGACCACTGAGGGCGAATGATGAGAAGAGGATGATGAAGGGGGGGGGGGGGTGTGGGGATGATGAAGGGGGGTGGGGATGATGAAGGGGGGGGGTGTGGGATGATTACAAGGGGATGATGAAGGGGGGATGTGTGGGATGATAAGGGGATGTGTGGGATGATGACAAGGGGATGATGAAGGGGGGATGTGTGGGATGATAAGGGGATGTGTGGGATGATGACAAGGGGATGATGAAGGGGGGATGTGTAGGATGATAAGGGGATGTGTGGGATGATGACAAGGGGATGATGAAGGGGGGATGTGTGGGATAAGGGGATGTGTGGGATGATGACAAGGGGATGATGAAGGGGGGATGTGTGGGATGATGACAAGGGGATGATGAAGGGGGGATGTGTGGGATGATAAGGGGATGTGTGGGATGATGACAAGGGGATGATGAAGGGGGGATGTGTGGGATGATAAGGGGATGTGTGGGATGATGACAAGGGGATGATGAAGGGGGGATGTGTGGGATGATGACAAGGGGATGATGAGGATGTTAATGACGGGTCTGGATGATGACAGGGGGGGATGAGGTATTTCCCACCCTAGGCTTATACTCGAGTCAATAACTTTTCCTGGGATTTTGGGTTGAAATTAGGGGTCTCGGCTTATACTCGGGTCGGCTTATACTCGAGTATATACGGTAGTTAAAATACTATACTAATAAAAAGTTTTACAAAATTAATTATAAAAAATATATTATTTTTATAATTAAATGGCCCCTTTCAAAATTTTTTATATTTTCCGGCTAGATTTTTAGTTCTATGCCCGCCCACATAAATTGATCTTTGTTTAAAAATCAATTAAAATTTAGTTTTAAAAAAATATAAATTTTGTTAAATACAATTTTTTCCATCACTACTGTATCTTTTTTATTTTTATTTTTTGCTACCCTATAAAATGTAACAAAAAAAGGTATCTCCGCCTGCAAAAATGCCAAAGTTAAAACCCACATGGCGTTTTTCTTGGCATTTTTTCACTCCCATAGACTTCTCTGGGAGGAAAACGCCAAGCTTTTCCCAAATAAAAATGACACATAACCAGCCTCTGAGCACAAAAGAGCTGAAAAACACCAAAGGATTAAAAAAAATGCCAAGTGGATCTGGCATTTTGCAATTCACTATTGACTTGCAGCTAACATCTGTCCGCAGTATTTTTTCACAGAATAAACGCTGTGCGTCAAAATGGGTGTTTTTATCAGCGTTTTTGCATGAAATACCTCAGTGGAATTCTAGCCTTACAGTTTCTGTGAAGAAGTTTCTGTCAAGAAAATTCATTGTATAATAAAAAGTTATTGCATTTTCTTAAAAAAAATAAAAATTAAAAGAAACTGGCTGTATGAGTTTGCCAATTTAAAATAACCTTAAATTGTCACTGTCATTTGAAAAAACTTTTGACTTGTCATCCAGACATGTCCTATGCAGGTTTTGCTTTGGCGCAATGAACCACAAATTCTAGCGTAGAAACAATGGGGGAGATTCATCAAAACCAGCGCAGAGGAAAAGTTGACCTGTTACCCATAGCAACCAATAAGATTGCTTCTTCCATTTTTTAAAGGTCTCTAAAAATTAAAGAAGCGATCTGATTGGTTGCTGTGGGCAGCTGGTAAACTTTTACTCAGTACTCTTGATGAATCTCCCCCAATTTGTGGTGTAATGCGCCAAATTGTGGTGCATGTGAAACATTTCTACACACAACCTAAAAAAACGGGTCATATTTATAACAATAAATAAAGGTATTGTCCAAAAGGAAGAAATAGAAGTAACACATTACACATAATTGTTACAGATTTTCATTTGTAGAATCTGCAACTAACGTCCACAACAAATGACAATGGTCAGTACAGCAAGCTATGATACTGCACAATGGTGGGTCACATAGACAGCAAAGACAACCTCCTTTGTAGGCAGGACACAGAAATGTTTTGTGAAATGTCTGGGCGCTAATGTCATCAACCAGGTTGTTTTTCAGGGACAGTCTGTGTGGCTGAGACTATCAGTATTTGGTCAAGTGTTGGTCTATGTCTTATTTCTTTACTTGGTTGATTTGGTTTCCTTTCTTCTGAGAATTACTGCACACACCATGTTGGCTGCATAGAAAACTAGCTGCTCATTTTAACTCTTTATTAGTTTGTTTGTAAGGTATTTGATACATCTTTCAATTGTTGAATGTATTGTTAGTCGAGGCACAGCGCTTTACATACAGGTGTGGTTGTGCCTGCTACTAATGCAAACCTATTGGCTGCTGCATTACCAGCCTAGGCTTTTTACTGATCCTTGATGACCATTTTTGCTAGTGTTACCACAATTTTGGTATCAATCTGCCTGTACCACAGGTTGCACTTTTGTGTTTATTATATGGCACAAAAGGAAATTTGATGCATTGAGACCATGATCCGAAAGTTCAAGAAATCAAATCAAAAGTGCAAATCTGCTGAATTTCTGGTGAACAATACATTTTTGTTTGCAGCTGCTTGTGTGTTGCAACAGAATGTAGTGCAATATTAATCTGACCACACTTTTCATTTGCTTTAATGCAGCACCATGCAAGCAGCACTAGACTGTGATCTTTGCACAGAACACTTGTCTTACGGCTTAAAGGGGTACTCCACCCCTAGACATCTTATCCCCTATCCAAAGGGTACGTCACGAGCCTCCGGCACTGAACCCGATGCTCTAAACGAATGCCGCAGCATGGAGGTGGGACCCCCGCAATCAGATATTTTATAAGATGTCTAGGGGTGGAGTACCCCTTTAAGTTGCCGTGAAGCCTTTGCCTCAAACATCTGAAAGAAGTTATGGGTCATGTGTTATGATCTGCCCACTGGCAAACTGATGAGTGCTTGTAGGTTTCTGTAAATCCCATTTAAGAGGGTGGCTCAGGGTATGTTTTTGTTTGTACAATAACATCCCATTGTGGATTACATTGGTATTTCCACCACTTTTCATGGAAAGAATAGTGAAGCATACATACTATGTTTACAGCTCAAAAAACATGCCAAGTTAAATTAATGTTTTTTTGGGCTACAGCTTTTGGAGTAGCCAAGAAAAAGGCTACAAATACAGCAAAAAAGTGGAACAGTCCCACATGCAATGCAGTTGTTTTTGAGCCTACAATACTTCAATTCTTTTGAGCCTTAAAATGGTACTTCACCCCTAGACATCTTATCCCCTATCAAAAGGATAGGGGATAAGATGTCTGATTGCAGGGGTCCCGCAGTTGGGACCCCCGCTATCTCTGTGCAGCATCTGGCGTTTGTCTAGAACGCTGGGTGCGGGTGGCAGGGGTTGTGATGTCGGCTACGCCTCTTGTGACATCACGCGACACGCCTCTTATTTGGGTTATAATCCTTCACCATGTTTTCTGATGTTTTTAAATTGTTTTAATTGTCTCTGCTTCTGTTGTGTGATTCAATAAAGCTTTATATACTTTTTACAGTACAATTGTGGTGTGAATCTTGATATAGTGGCTAGCTTTTCTCTTTCTTGGCTTACAGTGATGTCACGACCCCCGCCACCCGCTACAAGTATTCGCAGCACAATGTTCCGAACGCAGGGGCAGTGGAGTACCCCTTTAAAAAAAGTGATGTGTGAACACAGCCTCCTGCAGTACATTCAATTTCTTGTAGCTGATGTCTTTAGCACAAACTTGGCCTTATCTGTATGGCTCAGCAATATGGCTTAGCTGATAATTCGAAATTAGATTGTAGGAGGCAAAAGTTTAACTCGGTTGGACTTTACATTGTAATTTACTAAGAGTGGAATCAAAGGGCGAAAAAAAACATTCAGCTCTTAAAGAAACAAGAATATGACTTATTGGATTTCTGCCTGTCCTTCTCACAGAGATAGGCATCCAAAGATTTATCTACCTGCTATATATCTTCCAGCTATGAAAATAAGGCTCTGTTCACTCCACATTTAAAGAATTTTTATGCTTCATTTGAGTATTAGATATTCGTTTTTGCGAATGGATGCGAACAGATGGTATATTGGTAAAAAGTGTATTAAAAAAAGACTGACATAAAATCTATTAACCTAATGGTGTCTATGTTAGGAGGTTTTCCCAGTGTATATAATCAGTTGGTTAGTATTTAGCATCAATATTTGTAGGCCAAGACTAAGAGAGAGTCTAAATCCCAGGAGGGTTGCGGATGCCTTCAAGATACCTTTTTTTTTATACATTATACTTCTACTGTACTTTGCAGATTCTACTCTTTGTTTTGGCTTACAAACACCAATGCATAATACTGACAAAACTAAAAAGTGGCCTAAGTCTTCATACTGCCAGTCTTGCCAAGTAGGATCCCATTTACATTACAATACATTGTTATCCTGCCAACATGGGATATCAAAGTATACGTGCATGAACTGGAATAAGCCCCATTGACTGTAGTGACTATATTTAGGTTACTTTCCGAGATATTTTTTGTATTTTCCATTGTAAGTATAATGCAAATACAGTGACCCCTCGACCTACGATGGCCCCGACATACGATAATTTCAACATGCGATGGTCTCTCAGAGGCCATCGCATGTTGAAGGCAGCATCAAGATACGATGCTTTTGTATGTCGGGGCCATCGCATAAATGGCTATCCGGCAGCGCAGACTGCTTCAGCTGCCACCGGATAGCCGTTTACGGTGCCCCGTGTGGTCCGCTGACGATCACTCACCTGTCCTCGGGGCTCCGGCGCGTCCTCTTCGGGATCCCCTGCATCGTCGGCACTCTCCATCGTCGTCATCACGTCGCTGCGCACGCCGTCCCGTCATCCAATAGGAGCGGTGTGGGTAGCGACGTGATGGCGGCGACGGGGAGCGCAGATGCCGGGGAAGCAGAGGCCTTGCCGGAGCGACGGGGAGCGCGGATGCCGGGGAAGCAGAGGCCTTGCCGGAGCGTCGGGGGGCATGCTGGGTGTTGTAGTTTTGCAACATCTTGAGGTCCGCAGGTTGTAGACCACTGTCCTATACTTTACATTGCACGGATCCCTCAACATGCGATGGTTTCAACATACGATGGTCCGTTTGGAACGGATTACCATCGTATGTTGAGGGACCACTGTATTTAAAGGAGATGTCCGGTGCTCACTTTTCTTATTTTATCCATTCCGGGCTGAAAAATAAAAGAAAACAAATTTTCTCTTACCTGCCTAGGCTCCCCCGATGCTTCAGTACAGGCGTTCGGTCCCCAGGCTGTATTCTTCTTACTTCCTGTTAGCCCGGCACGTCACACTGAGCTTCAACCTATCACCGGCCGCAGCGATGTCCTGCCTCGGCCATTGATAGGCTGAAGCTCCGTGTGACGTGCCGGGCTAACAGGAAGTAAGAAGAATACAGCCTGGGGACCGAACGCCTGTACCGAAGCACCGGGGGAGCGTAGGCAGGCAAGAGAAAGCTTATTTTCTTTTTTTTTGCAGCCCGGAACGGATACAATAAGAAAAGTGAGCACCGGACATGTCCTTTACTTGTTGACTATGTATGGGCCATCAAGGTCAATGGGGCCCATGCCATTACATACAGTTATACATCGACATCTTATTTTGACAGGTTGCTGACATATACGTGTAGCATATTGCAGAACTGTGATGTGAATGGTGTCTAATATGAACACTTTAGTCTCACCATATATTTATTGGCTGACATTTATCATTGTCTTTAGACAGTTTTTTGTGTCTAGAAAAGGCGCAAGCAGGGTTTATTTGCGCCTTTTGGTTTACACCTTTCTGCTGATTTTGAGTTGCAATCCACTGATTTTGGCAATACACATGATATGGAAGGGTATTATGAACTGCGCCTTTTTGTGAAAAGGCGCAAAAAAAGGCACAAAACCACTGAAAGTCTCTAAAACTACACCAGCCCAGACTTAGCTGAGCTTTATGGTGTATCTGAAGAGTAAAATTTCAGAAAATTTGTACCTGCACAAAATTTATGAAATGCTCTGTGACCATTTAATACATTTGGTGCTCCTACACATTACCAGCACAGAAAAAAAGGTGTAGAAAAATGCTTCACTCACACCTACAATGATAAATGCCCCCATTATGTTTCTACCTTTGCATGTGAAGAGAACAGATCCAGCTATGTGAATAAAGAAATAACGGCATGAACATTTTACCCCTGCTAAGGATCAGAATGGTTCCCTTACAACTAGGAGAACTGCTAGTGAAGTGAACAGCTGAAGAAACTAAGTGACCTGTAACAACTGGAAAATAAATAGAACTTGTATGGAGTTGAAAGGAATGTTTTTGTAACATATTTCTATTGTTTTTGGTGTGGTCTTTTTAAACAGATTTAAAATGTGGAATTGAACCCATTTGCAGGCCAGATGCACTAAACATTCTGAAGCCAAGTAAAATAAAGTGATATTATTGAAGTTTTCAATGAAAGTAATGTTCTCAGACACAATGCACCATGCACTTTATTAATTGGATGGCGTACTAATAAAATAGACTTATTTCTTAATGACTGGGTTACTATGGTCATATGCATCAATATTTATTAAAAGATATTCTGAGGAAAATTGACCAGTTACCCATTGCAAACAATTAGATTGCGTCTTAAAGTTTTGAAAATAAAAGTAGGACTGTGATTGGTTGCCATGGTCAACGTGTCAATTTTTCCTCCTAAGTAGAGATGAGCTAACCGAATCCAGCAAACCCGGATTCGACCCAAATTTTAGGATTTTTACAGCTCGGCAAAGACTGAAGCTTTTACCGGTGCGGCTAGCGCGAGCCAGTAAATAGAGCGAAAAACCATGGAAGGATGTTTTTTTGGAAGACGGAAGAAGCAGGGAGGCCAGGGGGAGGTGAGATGACGTCGGGACATCAGCATATCACATGATAACCCAGGTATATCATGTGATTTGTTGCTTACTGTGTGAATCAGCACAAAGGCCAATAGGACACAGTGAGGGGGGAGGGCATTTTGGCACAGACAAGAGGACAGTGACATCACCCACTGCATTCAGAGCGGCAAAACTGCTGGAGTGAAAGAGAGAGAGGGAGAGAGACAGAATTAGGGACAGTTAGTGATTAGAAAGATAGAGACATACAGATTAGAAATAGAGATGTTGTGTGTGTGAACTGGATTCAATTCTTATGCAAGAACAATCCACAAAACTAAAGCAATTTTCAAGGCTCATACCTACACATTCCTGAATAGAATAGTACTCCTGAGCAAGCTGCAGTAGCCAGTGAGGTGCAGTGATCTGTGCCCTCCACCCACAAATCGTATTCAAGTGGCACCTATATATGCCTATAGGGCCTGTCAGCACAGTAGTAATTTGTCACTATAATAGTGTCCCTGAACCAGCTACAATTGCCAGTGAGGTGCACTGATCTGTGCCGCCCACCCACAAAGCATATTCATGTGGCAACTATATATGTTACGCCTAGCGCTCCGGGTCCCCGCTCCTCCCCGGAGCGCTCACGGCGTCTTTCTCCCTGCAGCGCCCCGGTCAGTCCCGCTGACCGGGAGCGCTGCACTGTTTTGGCCGTTGGGGATGCGATTCGCACAGCGGGACGCGCCCGCTCGCGAGTCGCATCCCAGGTCACTTACCCGTCCCGGTCCCCTGCTGTCATGTGCTGGCGCGCGCGGCTCCGCTCTCTAGGGCGCGCGCGCGCCAGCTCTCTGAGACTTAAAGGGCCAGTGCACCAATGATTGGTGCCTGGCCCAATTAGCTTAATTGGCTCCCACCTGCTCCCTGCCTTTATCTAGTCTCCTCCCTTGCACTCCCTTGCCGGATCTTGTTGCCTTGTGCCAGTGAAAGCGTTTAGTGTGTCCAAAGCCTGTGTACCTGAACTTCTGCTACCCATCCTGACTACGAACCTTGCCGCCTGCCCCCGACCTTCTGCTACGTCTGACCTTGCTTCTGCCTACTCCCTTGTACCGCGCCTATCTTCAGCAGCCAGAGAGGTGAGCCGTTGCTAGTGGATACGACCTGGTCACTACCGCCGCAGCAAGACCATCCCGCTTTGCGGCGGGCTCTGGTGAAAACCAGTAGTGGCTTAGAACCGGTCCACTAGCACGGTCCACGCCAATCCCTCTCTGGCACAGAGGATCCACTACCTGGAAGCCGAATCGTGACAGTAGATCCGGCCATGGATCCCGCTGAGGTGCCGCTGCCAAGTCTCGCTGATCTTCCCACGGTGGTCGCTCAGCAATCGCAGCAGATTGCCCAACAAGGACAGCAGCTGTCGCAGTTGACCGCCATGTTACAGCAAATTCTGCCTCTGCTACAGCAGCAACCATCTCCTCCGCCAGCTCCTGCACCTCCTCCGCAGCGAGTGGCCGCTTCTAACCTCCGCTTGTCCCTGCCGGACAAATTTGATGGGGACTCCAGACTCTGCCGTGGATTTTTGTCTCAGTGTTCCCTGCATATGGAGATGTTGTCAGACTTGTTTCCTACAGAACGGTCTAAGGTGGCGTTCGTAGTAAGTCTTCTTTCAGGAAAGGCCTTGTCTTGGGCCACACCGCTCTGGGACCGCAATGATCCTGCCACAGCCACAGTCCAGTCCTTCTTTGCTGAAGTCCGAAGTGTCTTTGAGGAACCTGCCCGAGCCTCTTCTGCTGAGACTGCCTTGCTGAACCTGGTCCAGGGTAATTCTTCCGTTGGCGAGTACGCCATACAATTCCGTACTTTTGCTTCTGAACTATCCTGGAATAATGAGGCTCTCTGCGCGACCTTTAAAAAAGGCCTATCCAGTCGCATCAAGGATGTGCTGGCCGCACGAGAGATTCCTGCCAACCTCCAAGAACTCATCCATTTGGCTACCCGCATTGACATGCGTTTTTCTGAGCGACACCAAGAGCTCCGCCAGGAAAAAGACTTAGATCTCTGGGCACCTCTCCCACAGCATCCTTTGCAGTCTTCGCCTGGGCCTCCCGCCGAGGAGGCCATGCAAGTGGATCGGTCTCGCCTGACCCAGGAAGAGAGGAATCGCCGTAGAGAAGAAAATCTCTGTCTGTACTGTGCCAGTACTGAGCATTTCTTGGTGGATTGCCCTATCCGTCCTCCACGCCTGGGAAACGCACGCACGCACCCAGCTCACGTGGGTGTGGCATCTTTTGCTTCTAAGTCTTCTTCTCCACGTCTCACGGTGCCCGTGCGGATTTCCTCTACAGCCAACTCCTCCCTCTCAGCCGTGGCCTGCTTGGACTCTGGTGCCTCCGGGAATTTTATGTTGGAGTCCTTTGTTAATAGATTCAGCATCCCGGTGACCCGTCTCGTCAAACCGCTCTACATTTCCGCGGTCAACGGAGCCAGATTGGACTGCACCGTGCGTTACCGCACAGAACCCCTCCTGATGTCTATCGGACCCCACCACGAAAGGATTGAGTTCTTCATTCTCCCCAACTGTACCTCTGAGGTCCTCCTCGGTCTGCCTTGGCTCCGGCTTCATTCCCCCACCATTGATTGGACCACCGGGGAGATCAGGAACTGGGACTCTGCCTGCCACAGGAAGTGCCTCTCCCCCCCTCCCAGTCCCATCAGGCAAGCCTCTGTGCCTCTCCATGGCCCCCGTCCTGGTGTCACACTGCCCCGTGCCAGGCCTCGCCCTCTGCCCTCCCTCCCCATTCCCACTCCTGCTGTACTGCCTGCCGTTGAGGAAACCCTCCATTCTTTCCCGGTGTCCTCATCCCAGGGGAGGCAGTTACCGGACAAAGAGAAGGGGAGACCTAAGGGGGGGGGTACTGTTACGCCTAGCGCTCCGGGTCCCCGCTCCTCCCCGGAGCGCTCACGGCGTCTTTCTCCCTGCAGCGCCCCGGTCAGTCCCGCTGACCGGGAGCGCTGCACTGTTTTGGCCGTTGGGGATGCGATTCGCACAGCGGGACGCGCCCGCTCGCGAGTCGCATCCCAGGTCACTTACCCGTCCCGGTCCCCTGCTGTCATGTGCTGGCGCGCGCGGCTCCGCTCTCTAGGGCGCGCGCGCGCCAGCTCTCTGAGACTTAAAGGGCCAGTGCACCAATGATTGGTGCCTGGCCCAATTAGCTTAATTGGCTCCCACCTGCTCCCTGCCTTTATCTAGTCTCCTCCCTTGCACTCCCTTGCCGGATCTTGTTGCCTTGTGCCAGTGAAAGCGTTTAGTGTGTCCAAAGCCTGTGTACCTGAACTTCTGCTACCCATCCTGACTACGAACCTTGCCGCCTGCCCCCGACCTTCTGCTACGTCTGACCTTGCTTCTGCCTACTCCCTTGTACCGCGCCTATCTTCAGCAGCCAGAGAGGTGAGCCGTTGCTAGTGGATACGACCTGGTCACTACCGCCGCAGCAAGACCATCCCGCTTTGCGGCGGGCTCTGGTGAAAACCAGTAGTGGCTTAGAACCGGTCCACTAGCACGGTCCACGCCAATCCCTCTCTGGCACAGAGGATCCACTACCTGGAAGCCGAATCGTGACAATATATCACAGTGTGGAAGTGTTGGCAGGATGAGGAGACCATATAATGGCTGAATGACACAGCGTGGAGGTGTTGGCAGCATGAGGAGACCATATAGTGGCTGAATGACACAGTGTGGAAGGGTTGGCAGGATGAGGAGACCATATAATGGCTGAATGACACAGCGTGGAGGTGTTGGCAGCATGAGGAGACCATATAGTGGCTGAATGACACAGCTTGGATGTGGCTAAAGCATGAGGAGACCATATAGTGGCTAAATGACAGCGTGGAGGTGTTGGCCACATGGGGAGACCATATAGTGTCTGAATGACACAGCATGTAGGTGTTGGCAGCATGAGGAGACCATATAGTGCCTGAATGACACAGCTTGTGTGTGGCTGAAGCATGAGGAGACACTAGGGCTTCACAATCCCTAAGATTAAAAAATGAATTTTGAAATTTAAATTGAAGATTTATGGTAGCTACTGCTAACATAACATTTTTTAGGCCCAGGCCCAGCAGCATGCTGAATGACACAGCCTGGAGTTGACAGAAGCATTAGGAGACCATCTAGTGTTTGAATGGCACAGCCTGGAGTTGGCAGAAGCATGAGGAGACCATTGAAATTTAAGATTTTAAAATTGAAAGTGAGGATTTGTAAATTGAAATTGAGGATTTTAAAATTGAAATTGAGGATTTTTTAATTTAAATTTAAATTCCCAAGTTAGTGTCCCTGGCCCTGGCATGTGGGTACAAAGGACCAAATCTAACAAGGAGTCACATGTCACATGGCAGTACAATGACAGAGCCTGGAGGTGGCATCCATATAGAGGAGACCATATAGTGGCTGAATGGAACAGCCTGGAGTTGGCTGAAGCATGAGAAGAGACCATATAGTGGCTGAATGAGACAGACTGGAGGTAGCATTAGTCTGAGGAGACCAAATAGTGGTTGAATGACTGCCTGGAGTTTGTGGCAGCATGGGGAGACCATATAGTGTCTGAATGGCACAGCCTGGATTTGGCTGGAGCATGAGGAGACCATATAGTGTCTGAATGTCACAGCCAGGAGGTAGCTGAAGCATGAGGAGACCATATAGTGTCTGAATGGCACAGCCTGGAGGTGGCTGAAGCATGAGGAAACCATATAGTGGCTAAATGACACAGCATGGAGGTTTTGGCAGCATGGGGAGACAATATAGTGGCTGAATGACAGCGTGGAGGTGTTGGCAGCATGAGGAGACCATATAGTGGTTGAATGACACAGTGTGGAGGTGTTGGCAGCATGAGGAGACCATACAGTGGCTGAATGACACAGCGTGGAGGTGTTGGCAGCATGGGGAGACCCTATAGTGGCTTAATGACAAAGCGTGGAGGTGTTGACAGCATGAGGAGACCATATAGTGGCTTAATGACACAGTTGGATGTGGCTGAAGCATGAGGAGACCATATAGTGGCTTGGCTAAATGACACAGCGTGGAAGTGTTGGCAGCATGAGGAGACCATATAGTGGCTAAATGACACAGTGTGGAGGTGTTGGCAGCATGAGGAGACCAAATAGTGGCTGAATGACACAGCTTGGATGTGGATGAAGCATGAGGAGACCATATAGTTGCTGAATGACACAGCCTGGGGCTGGCAGCAGCATAAGTAGACACTAGGGCTTCACAATCCCTAAGATTAAAAGATGAATTTTGAAATTTAAATTGAAAATTTATGGTAGCTACTGCTACCATAAAATTTGTAAGGCCCAGGCCCATCATTTTTATTAGATCCAATAACTGGGCTATTGTTGCTTTAAGTTTCTGAGTTGCCCATAGCAACCAATCAGATTGCTTCTTTCATTTTGCAGAGGCCTTGTAAAAAATGAAAGAAGCGATCTGATTGGTTGCTATGGGCAACTCAGCTGCTTTTCCAGGAAAGTAAAGTAAACCACAGCACTGTAACACTCTGTCCCACCACGGGACTCAAACCTGTGGTGGTCTTCCATCCCACTGTGCTGCTAAGACCATCCTGCTTAGCTTACTGTTTTACATGGTATAAGATCCCCATAGACCACAATGGGCCTATTGCAGTGATGGCAAACCTATGGCACGCGTGCCACAAGTGGCACGCCGAGCCCCCTCTGTGGGCACACGCCATCGGTCGCCATGGATGCCTTTCAGGGCACACCAGTTGGCTGGCCGTCTTTCTTTGCGGAATGTCTAAAAATGTATTTATTTTTAACTTGCGGCTACGGCCGCTCTATCCCACCATCCTCCGTCCGCTCTATCCCCCCAGTCCTCCGGACGCTCTATCCCCCTCTCCTACGGCCGCTCTATCCCCCCAGTCCTCCGGCCGCTCTATTCCCCCAGTCCTCCGGCCGCTCTATCACCCCGTCCTCCTGCCGCTCTATCCCCCCAGTCCTCCGGCCGCTCTATCCCCTCGGGCCGCTCCTCCCCCCTTCCCTGGCCGCACACACTGCTGCGCTAATGGAAGGCGCAGGGGCTGCCCCGCAGCTACGCATGTCTGCTTCTACCTCCTGGGATGATCCTGGCCGCAACTCCTGGTGCCGGGTGTCCATTCCTCGGTGTGAGGAAGAAGTGGGCGATGGTGCAAAGCTGGTGAGAAATGACTGGGGTAAGGCGACCGTGGACGGGAGGGGGGTGGGATGTATGTATGTATGATGTGTGTAATATGTATGGTGTGTATTATGTATGTATGGTGTGTGTATTATGTATGTATGATTTATTTATGTATGATGTGTATATGTATATATTATGGCTTTGTGTATGTATAATGTATGATGTGCATATATATGTATGATGTATGTATTATATATGTATGATCTATGCATGTATTATATATGTATGATGTTTGTTTGTATGCATATAGTATGTATGATGTGTGTGTGTATATATATATATATATATATATATATATTATGAATCAGAACAAAAGATAAAAGAAAGTTGCCTCCAGCTCTTCCAAGGATAAAAGTGCATGTAGTGTGAAAGAATCAAACCATTAATATGTATGCATTATAAATAGAAAAAGGTGGACATCATAAAAGAAAAGTGAAACTCCAGTGCGTTTTGAGCTAAACTACATTTAGCTCAAAACGTGTTGGAGTTTTGCTTCTCTTTTATGATTGATGTCCACCTTTTTCTATTTATAATGCATACAGATCAAAGGTTTGATGTTTTAAAACTGCAAGCACCTTGAAAGAGGCACCTTTTTTTGTTTCCTTTGTTCTGATACACGGGACACGGCCCACTCTCTGCAGTCCGTGCTCTTCTACCAGCAAAAATATTAAAAACTACTGCAGCACCACCCTAGCATGCAACACGGTAGCTGAAATAAAAAAATGTTTAATGTATTTTATGTATGTATTTTGTATTAGGTACCCCATCCCTCACACAGCACCAATAGCCCCCCTCAAACACACTCAGCACCCCTCCAACACAGCACCACTCAAACACACACACACACACAGCACCCCCACAAACAGCAGCTCACAATCAGCACCCCCACAAACAGCACCTTTAGACAAACCGTACCCCAAAAACACACACAGAACCCCTCACACCCAGCACCCCTCAAACATACATCACCCCACACACATCAGTATTCTGATTTAATTGCTGTGCTGACACTTTGAAGGAACAAAAGATTGGCGTGCATTACGGTTTGGGCACTCGGGCTCAAAAAGGTTCGCCATCACTGGCCTATTGGTTTCAATGGGCAAAAAAATCACAGAGTTAATGCACTAGTCACAGTTCCCTATACCATTAAATAAGGGAGGGCTCAATATTCGCGAATATGCACATATATTTTCGCATATGCGCAAAAAAACTAATATAACGAATATGCGAATTTCGCGAATATATGACGAATATTCGTCCATATATTCGCGAAATATCGCGAATTCAAATATGGCCTATGCCGCTCATCACTACTGGTCGGGCAGGACAGCTTTTCCAGGGCAAACTCTGCTAGTAGCGGCCACAAATGAAGTTTAGCTGCCCAGAAGTCCAGCGGATCTTCAAGGTGTGTTGGCATAGGCATGTCAAGGTATACCATCACCTGCTGGTTCAGGTCCTGCTCCAGGTCTACCTGCTGCTGATGAGTTGCTTCACTATGCGGGTGAAGAAAGCTACTCATCAGCGACTGTAGACTTAGGCTGCTGCTGATGGAGCTGGTACTGCTTCTGCCACCCCACCCCTCCCCAGCAGCTATGGCAGTGGAAGGTGAGCGCAGGGGACCCCCTGATTCAGACCTGCGAGAGGATGGATGATGGCATCGGCCAACTGACTACATAGGATGCCTCTGTAGTAGGTCATTTTGTCCTCCCTCTCAGTGGGTGTAAAAAAAGGCCTCTATTTTGTGGCGGTAGGGAGGGTCCAATAAGGTGGAGATCCAAAAGTCATCCCACTGCCGAATGGTGACAATTCTGCTGTCAATACACAAGCAAGTGAGCATGCATCGTGCCATTTGTGCAAGTGACGAGGAGGGACTCCCTGCCTCCATCTCCACTGCATACTGCCACAGTGTGTCTGGGTCCTCAGTCTCGCCTTCCTCATAACCCTCTAGCTCAGTGATTCCCAACCGTGGTGCCGCGGCACTTTCAGCACTGCACGTGGTACCATGGGATTTTGCCATGATTTTTTATTTAATTTTTAAATATCCCGCCCCGGCCTGCACGCTTATGACTGATGGGTCCCCCTGCGCCCCCTCTCCCTTGCAGCCACTGTGAGCCGAAAATGGTGTTCTGGGGTGGAACGAGCTGCATCTGCGCTGGACTCCCGCGCCTGCTGTGGAAGGGCAAGTTGCGCGGGTTGGCTTGCTTAAGGTACCGTACCCTTTCCATCCCTCTGTTTCCCCTTCTCAACCCTGTCCAACCCCCCCCACCACCATCACCCAGGTCCACCCTCTACCTCCCCGTCACTCATGTCCATCCCCCCTGTAATCCATGTCCGCCCTCCTATAATCCCCGTCACCCATGTCCACCCCCCCTCTCACTCATGTCCACCCTCCTGTCATCCATGTCGGCCTTGTCCACTCCCCTGTCCATCCCTGTCAATCATGTTTACCCCGCCGTCTACCCCCGTAGTATACCCTGTCACCCATGTCCACCCTCCTGTTCACCCTTCTGTCCCTTTGTCACTCCAGTCCACCGCTCTCTGTCACTCCTGTCCCTCTTTTACCCCCTTGTCACCCTTGTTCACCGCTCTCACCCCCTGTCTCCCATGTCCACCCTCCTGTCATCCATGTCCACCCCCCCATCCAACCCTCTGTCACCCCTGTCCCTCCCTGTCACCCATGTTCACCCTCCATTGTCCACCCCTCTGACCACATTCTTGTCACCCATGTTTACCCCCTATTCACCCCTCTGTCACCCCTGACCACCCCTCTGTCACCCCCTATGCTCCAGTCACCCATATTCTCTCTTCTACACCCATCTGTCACCCTTGTACACCTTTCTACACCCCTCTGTACACTCCTCTACACCCCTCTGTCACCCATGTACACCCATCTATCACCCATGTACACTCCTCTACACCCCTCTGTCACCCATGTACACTCCTCCACACCCCTCTGTCACCCATGTACACTCCTCTATACCCCTCTGTCACCCATGTACATCCATCTATCACCCATGTACACTCCTCTACACCCCTCTGTCACCCATGTACACTCCTCTACACCCCTCTGTCACCCATGTACACTCTTCTACACCCCTCTGTCACCCATGTACACTCCTCTACACCCCTCTGTCACCCATGTACACTCCTCTACACCCCTCTGTCACCCATGTACACTCCTCTACACCCCTCTGTCACCCATGTACACTCCTCTACACCCACCTGTCACCCATGTACACTTTTCTACACCCCACTGTTCACTCCTCTACACCCCTCTACACCCTTTTGTCACCTATGTACACTCCTCTACACCCCTCTTTCATCCATGTACACACCTCTACACCCCTCTGTACACCCCTCTACACCCCTCTGTCACCCATGTACACTCTTCTACACCCCTCTGTCACCCATGTAAAAAAAAGTATGGAGCCTAATAGGTTTGATTTGCAGGTTTAACGGTGAAGAATTGTGTGTGGAAGAAATCGTGATGATGGCCCTGACCAGATGGAGAAGAGATGGCCAAGAAGCAAATTAGAGAAGACGTCATTTGTGAGTTGCTGTATAAAGCAACACTTTAAACTATATACCTACTGATAAATAGATATACTGTAGTGCACTGTGTTTTCTACATTTTCTTTCCTTTTTTTTTTCTTTGCTCGTCAACCTTGGTAGAGGTGCCCCGCGAAAAAAAACATTTTCCGAGGTGTGCCCCAACCCGAAAAAGGTTGGGAAACACTGCTCTATGCTGTGAATGTTTGTTGTAATGCACACGGCCATATGCTGTCATTCAAGTACTGACTATGTAAAGTGTTTGTTCAGCAATATACATTTATTTCAGTGTAAAACTGTGTATTTATTTGAACCAGAATCTGTGAAGATAGATGTGCATATTTCCCACTTGAAGTCACAGAAACTTTAAAGAACCATGCTGTGACTTGAGAAAAAAAAAGTTTTAATACTACTAGAAACTTAAATAGAAAACTGCAGTTGGGGCTAGTCATGTTTCTGTAAAATGTAAAAATTATATACATATACAAACATATACTTGTGTAAATAAAACCTAAGGCCATATTCACACAAGTATATGTAGGTACAATTTCAACCCCTTAAGGACCAAGCCCATTTTTACCTTAAAAGGGGTACTACAGTGGAAAACTTTTTTTTATTTTATTTTAAATCAACTGGTGCCAGAAAGTTAAACAGATTTGTAAATTACTATTATTAAAAAAATCTTAATCCTTCCAGTACTTATTAGCTGCCGAAAACTACAGAGTAAATTATTTTCTTTTTGGAACACAGTGCTCTCTGCTGACATCACAAGCATAGTGCCCTCTGCTGACATCTCTGTCCATTTTAGGAACTGTCCAGAGCAGCATATATTTGCTATGGGGATTTTGTCCTACTCTGGACAGTTCTTAAAATGGACAGAGATGTCAGCAGAGAGCACTGTGCTCGTGATGTCAGCAGAGAGCTCTGTGTTCCAAAGAGAAAAAAAAAATCCTCTGTAGTATTTAGCAGCTAGTAAGTACTGGAAGGATTAAGATTTTTATTTTTTTTTTAAAGTAATTTACAAATCTGTTTAACTTTCTGGCACCAGTTGATTAAAAAAAAAAAAGTTTTCCACCGGAGTACCCCTTTAAGGACCAGGCCAATTAAATTTTAGCATTTTCGCTCTTTCCTCCTCATCTTCTAAAAATCGTAACTCTTTTATATTTTCATCCACAGACTAGTATGAGGGCTTGTCAATCAATCCAAAAGAGCACTTGGGTGAATTTGACATGTTCCACTTATACTGTTCCCATATTTCAAGTTTTTGTATGAGAACATGCGGATGAAGTAAAGTATTGGAATTGAGAACATGTATACTGTTGCACGAGTGCATTTCTTTTGGATTGATTGACATTGTACTGAGGATCTGTGAAGGCTCAGTTGCACTATGTCACACCCAGGTGTAACCTCACCCTATTCATATGTGTATGAGGGCTTGTTTTTTGCACGACCAGTTGTCCTTCATAATTACATCACTCATTTGACCATAAAATGTATGCTGCAACCAAAAAAATACAATTTGTGTGGGGAAATGAAAAGAAAACCGCAATTTAGCTAATTTTGGAAGGTTTCTTTTTCACTCCGTACAATTGACGGTATGTGTTATGTATTCTGTGTGTCAATACGATTAAAAAGATACTCATGATTACATACTTTTCTATTATTGTTGGGCTTAAAAAAAATCGCTTTTAACTTTTTAACCAAATTAGTATGTTTAAAATCCCTCTATTTTGACGACCTATAATTTTTTCATTTTTTCGTATAAGCGGCGGTATGAGGGTTCATTTTTTGTGCTGTGATATGTGCTTTTTATTGATACCACATTTGTGTATATAAAACTCTTATACATTTTTTATGAATTTTTTTCCTTTTTTACGTTCACGCCATTCACCATACGGGATCAATAACATTATATTTTAATTTCGGACATTTACGCACGCGGCAATACCAAATATGTTTATTAATTATATATTTTTTACACTTAACCCCTTAAGGACCAAGGACGTACCGGTACGTCCTTGGTCCTGCTCTCCTGATATAACGCGGGGTTACACAGTAACCCCGTGTCATATCACGGCGGGCCCGGCGTCATAGTGAAGCCGGGACCCGCCTCTAATAGCACACAGCGTCGTGCCGATCGCGGCGCCGCGCGCTATTAACCCTTTAGCCGCGCGCTCAGAGCTGAGCCGCGCGGCTAAAAGCGAAAGTGAAAGTTCCCGGCTAGCTCAGTCGGGCTGTTCGGGATAGCCGTGGCTAATCGCGGCATCCCGAACAGCTGACAGGACAGCGGGAGGGCCCCTACCTGCCTCCTCGCTGTCCGATCGCCGAATGACTGCTCAGTGTCTGAGATCCAGGCATGAGCAGTCATGCGGCAGAATCGTTGATCACTGGTTTCTTATGAGAAACCAGTGATCAACATAGAAGATCAGTGTGTGCAGTGTTATAGGTCCCTATGAGACCTATAACACTGCAAAAAAAAGGGGAAAAAAAAGTGAATAAAGATCATTTAACTCCTCCCCTATTAAAAGTTTGAATCACCCCCCTTTTCCAATAAAAAAAAAAAACACAGTGTAAATAAAAATAAAAATAAACATATATGGTATCACCGCGTGCGGAAATGTCCGAATTCTAAAAATATAACATTATCTAAACCGCTCGGTCAATGGCGTGCACGCAAAAAAATTCAAAAGTTCAAAATAGTGCATTTTTGGTCACTTAGTCCAATCAATAAGTCCTATCAATGCAAAAATGGTACCGTTAAAAACTTCAGATCACGGCGCAAAAAATGAGCCCTCATACCGCCCCATACACGGAAAAATAAAAAGTTATAGGGGTCAGAAGATGACAATTTTAAACGTATTAATTTTCCTGCATGTAGTTATGATTTTTTCCAGAAGTCCGACAAAATCAAACCTATATAAGTAGGGTATCATTTTAATCGTATGGACCTACAGAATAATGGTGTAATTTTTACCGAAAAATGTACTACGTAGAAACGGAAGCCCCCAAAAGTTACAAAACAGCGTTTTTTTTCAATTTTGTCGCACAATGATTTTTTTTGCTGTTTCACCGTAGATTTTTGGGCAAAATGACTGACGTCATTACAAAGTAGAATTGGTGGCGCAAAAAATAAGCCATCATATGGATTTTTAGGTGCAAAATTGAAAGAGTTATAATTTTTTAAAGGCAAGGAGCAAAAAACGAAAATGCAAAAACGGAAAAAACCCCGGTCCTTAAGGGGTTAATGCGGGTAAAATGGAAAAAAGGGTATTTTTTTTTACCCTTTAATAGTCCCCATAGGGGACAATTCATAGCAATTCTTTGATTGCTAATACTGTTCAATGCTATGCATAGGGCATAGCACTGATCAGTGTTATCGGTCATCTTCTGCTCTGGTCTGCTCGATCTCAGACCAGAGCAGAAGACCCATGGGAGGTGATGGAGGCTGGTGAGGGGACCTCCATGCGCCATTCTGGATGATTGTTTACCCGTGGCAGTGCTGTGGGCGATCTGATCATCCATATTTCTGACCGCACTACCGCAGATGCCGTGATCTGTATTTATCACGGTATCTGAGGGGTTATTGGCAGACATCCGCACGATCTCGGATGTCGGCCATTACTGGCGGGTCCCTGGCTGCGATCAGCAGCTGGGATCAGCGGCACATGATCCGAGCTTCGCTCTGATGCTCGCAGTCATGTACGGGACGTAAATGTATGTCCTGGTGCGCTAAGTACCATCGCACCAGGACGTACCTATATGTCCTTGGTAGTTAAAGTGAGACTTCGGTGGAAAATATTTTTTTTTTAATCAACTGGTGCCAGAAAGTCAAACAGATTTGTAAATTACTTCTATTAAAAAAAATCTTAATCCTTCCAGTACTTATTAGCTGCTGAATACTACAGAGGAAATTATTTTCTTTTTGGAACACAGAGGTCTCTGCTGACATCATGACCACAGTGCTCTCTGCTGACACCTCTGTCCATTTTAAGAACTGTCTAGCGTAGGAAAAAATCCCCATAGAAAACAGGACAGAGATGTCAGCAGAGAGCACTGGGTTCATGATGTCAGCAGACAGCTCTGTGTTCCAGAAAGAAAATAATTTCCTCTGTAGTATTCAGCAGCTAATAAGTACTGGAAGGATTAAGATTTTTTAATAGAAGTAATTTACAAATCTGTTTAACTTTCTGGCACCAGTTGATTAAAAAAAAAAAAAAAAAAAAAAGTTTTCCACCGGAGTACCCCTTTAAGGGTTAACTCACAGCATCATAGGAATCTATAAAGCTCTGAGTTTGCTCAGTAAACCCATGGTAAGTATCGGCATACTTGGTTGTATCATGAACATAATAATAGTAGTACACTGTGAAACTGATTTAAATAAATAAGCGTTTGTATAGAAAGGTGAAGAATAGCCTGCCACATTGTAAATGAAGTATTACTGATCATGAACTGGAGATTAAGAGTATTACTCAACAACCTCCACAAAAGTTGAATTCATAACAACAGCCATTTTCTGGTTTCTCTGCAACTCTGGCAACAGCATTATGTGAAAGCTGTTATTTTTTAACAAGACAAATAAAAACTGTTCTAAGAGCAGATAAAATGTTTCATAACAGTATCGAGTGTCTTGTATAGATTTACTGAAAAGGTATGAGCTGAAGTGCAATGTGTTTGCTCAGAAACTAAAGTAGGTCAATAACAACATTGTCATATCTATAATGACCAGAATAGAACAGCCCGGGCCCCTCATCACTGTCAGCGATCTGTTTCAGTGTACATCTGGAACATATTGAGTGTACTCTCTGAAACAAAAAGCCTTACAGAAAGCAAACAAAGCAGGAAAAACAATGCCCTCTTTTCTTCCATGTTCTTCTCTGCTCAAAAGAGTAGTTTAAAGAGAATCTGTCACCAAGAACTCTTTACGTAGGGCACCTGTAAGTTAAGCTAGTGGGTGTAGTAGTACATACTGTGCAAAATGGGAGGTATACAGTGGGGGGGGGGGAAGTATTTAGTATAGAGAGGCCTATAATTTTCATCATAGGTATACCTCAACTATGAGAGACATAATGAGAAAAAAAATTCAACATGGACTTTCAACTCCCTTCAAATGTTTTCTATGGGGTCGAGATCTGGAGAATGGCTAGGCCAATCCAGGACCTTGAAATGCTTCTTCGTTGCCCGGGCGGTGTGTTTGGCATCATTGTCATGCTGAAAGACCCAGCCATGTTTCATCTTCAATGCCCTGCTGATGGAAGGTTTTCACGCAAAATCTCACGATACATGGCCCCATTCATTCTTTCCTTTACACGGATCAGTCGTCCTGGTCCCTTTGCTGAAAAACAGCCCCAAAGCATGATGTTTCCATTCCCATGCTTCATAGTAGGTCTTACGGGTCACGGCAGGTGGTGGATCCTCTGGGCCTGTGTGGATGATGATGTGAGCCGTGCCAGGGAGCGGAGTCTAAGGTGCCGTTGGTTTTCACCAGAGCCCGCTGCAAAGCTGGATGGTCTTGCTGCGGCAGGCAGCACCCAGGTTGCTACCTCAGGCATGACTCGTCCACACAGGTAGCTGGTAGGTGGCATGGCACAGAAGGAGACTGGCAGGACATGGCAAGATGGCAGTAGGTCAAGGTAACACAGGTGCAGGGGAGGTAAGGTAGCAAGGAACAGGTACACGGTAACAGGGACACATACTTTCACTATGGCACATTGTAACCAAATATCTGGCAAGGAAACAAGGGAGGAGCTGATATATAAGGACAGAGTGCAGGTGTAGACACTTGATTAAATGAGCACTGGCCTTTTAAGAATAAGAGCTCTGGCGCGTGCAACCTAGGAGGCGGGGGCGCGCGCGCCGGGGCTGCGAGGACACGGAGAGGCGGAAGATGAGTGACGGGCTGGGATTCGCATGTGTGCGCATCCAGTGATGCGCATCCCAGCCTCGCCGGCAGCGGGAACATAAGCAGAGAGCGCTCACGGCCAGCTTGTTTAGCCAGGGGGGGGGCAGGTGTTACAGTAGGTATAGTTTTCTTTGGATGCAACTCAGCATTTTTTCTCCACCAAACACGACAAGTTGAGTTTTTCCCAAAAAGTTCTACTATGGTTTCATCTGACCATATGACATTCTCCCAATCCTCTTCTGGATCATCCAAATGCTCTCTAGCAAACTTCAAGCGGGCCCGGACATGTACTGGCTTAAGCAGGGGGACACATTTGGCACTGCATGATTTGAGTCCCTGGCAGCATAGTGTGTTACTGATGGTAGCCTTTCTTACTTTGGTCCCAGCTCTCTTTAGGTCATTCACTAGGTCCCCCCATGTGGTTCTGGGATTTTTGCTCACCGTTCTTGCAATCATTTTGATACCATAGGGTGAGATCTTGCGTAGAGCCCCAGATCGAGGGAGATTATCAGTGGTCTGGTATGTCTTCCATTTTCTAATAATTGCTCCCACAGTTGATTTCTTCACACCAAGCTGCTTGCCTATTGCAGATTCAGTCTTCCCAGCCTGGTGCAGGTCAACAATTTTGTTTCTGGTGTCCTTTGACTCTTTGGTCTTGGCTATAGTGGAGTTTGGAGTGTGACTGTTTGAGGTTGTGGACAGGTGTCTTTTATACTGATAACAAGTTCAAACAGGTGCCATTAATACAGGTAATGAGTGAAGGACAGAGGAGACTCTTAAAGAAGAAGTTACAGGTCTGTGAGAGCCAGAAATCTTGCTTGTTTGTAGGTGACCAAATAGTTATTTTACCAAGGAATTTACTAATTAATTCATTATAAATCCTACAATGTGATTTCTTGTATTCTTTCCCCCCATTCTGTCTCTCATAGTTGAGGTATACCTATGATGAAAATTACAGGCCTCTCTCATCTTTGTAAGTGGGAGAACTTTCACAATTGGTGGCTGACTAAATACTTTTTTTCACCACTGTAAGTGATCAAACAGTGCCATCCTATCAGCTAATTGGCTAAAGTTTAGCCCACACTGCATTTAGCAGTGATCCGGCAGCCTGTGTTTAACACAAGCACTTGCTTTAAAATGACTCAAACAGCCCCATTCACACAACAGAGGCCAAAGATGTGTCATTTTGGCCTTCATTGCAGAATTGGGTAACACAGTCTACTAAGCAATTTCAAGCGGCTGGATCCTGTAAAAAAAATTATACTGCATGGTATGTTTTTTTTTTTTTAACATTGGTCCCTATGCCACTATGTAGTATCCCCGGCATTATATATATATATATATATATATATATATATATATATATATATATATATAAATATATATATATATATATGTTATTGGTGTACATCAGGACCTCCCACCAATGTATACATCAAACAGACTCTTCCTTATAGCCAGGGGTCAAGTCCTGGGAAAAAAAAGTGTGGGAACTCATCACAGATTTCCACTCAAGGACTGGTCCTGCAGGACTTTTGCTATTGTGAACTGAGTTCCTGCTGTAGAAAAAGTGCAGGAACTCTGTTCCCACACGTTACTGCAGGATTTGAGCCCTGCTTATAGCCTAGCCTAAAGAGGATCACCTAGTTCACTCTACTTGCTCTTTTTTGTAATGTTCCTGGCCCAAAAGAGCAATGTCTATATCTGGGTCCAACACTTTAGTACTCACCACATGAAATGTACCATTTTATTATTAATTAAAAAAAATATGTATTTTGTACAGACACCAACACACTGACACTCCTTTTTCGTACACCTGCCTAGTTACATAGCTTTGCTTGTTGTGATTACATTATTAGCTCTGCTATATCCTAAAGCCTCTATAGTAGCCATTAATGACTAGTTGGCTTGATTTATCCACATGACCATGACTAAGAGCATGTAACATGCTGGAAATACAGGGTGGGCCATTTATATGGATACACCTTAATAAGGGCTGGTTCTCATCACGTTTTCTCCCATACAGGAGTGCATACGGCAGGGGGGAGCTAAAACCTTGCGCTCCTGTATGCCTTTCTATGCGCTCCCATATCTAATTCATTTCAATGAGCCGGCCGGAGTGAAACGTTTGGTCCGGTCGGCTCATTTTTGCGATGTATGCGCTTTTTCACCGGACCTAAAACTGTGGTCAACTGTGGTCCAGTTGTAAAAGCGCATACTGCGCAAAAATGAGCCGACCGAACCAAACGTTTCACTCCGGCCGGCTCATTGAAATGAATTGAAATGGAAATGGAGAGCATAGAAAGGCATATGGGAGCGCGAGGTTTTAGCTCCCCCCTGCCGCATGCACTCCCGTATGGGAGAAAACGTGATGTGAACCCAACCTAAAATGGGAATGGTTGGTGATATTAACTTCCTGTTTGTGGCACATTAGTATATGTGAGGGGGGAAACTTTTCAAGATGGGTGGTGACCATGGTGGCCATTTTGAAGTCGGCAATTTTGAATCCAACTTTTGTTTTTTCAATAGGAAGAGGTTCCTGTGATACATCAAACTTATTGGGAATTTCACGAGAAAAACAATGATGTGCTTGGTTTTAACTTAACTTTATTCTTTCATGAGTTATTTACAAGTTTCTCTTTGTTTACAGCCATTGACATGTCGTCGAGGTTAACACGTGAGGAGCGGATAGAAATTGTGTTGATGTCTGGTTAACGCAGTAACCAGGTCATTGCAGCAGATTTAAATGCAAGACACCCTACGAGACCACCCATCTCCCATGCAAACTGCTTGCTAAGTTTTGTGAAACTGGCTCAGTGTTGGATTTGCCAAAATGTGGACGCATGAAATCTGTCACTAATGAAGAAACATCAGTGGCTGTCCTAGCTTCATTCAGCAAGAGCCCACAGCCTAGCACTCGCCGCAGGTCACTGGAGAGTGGCATTAGTCGAACATCCCTTCTGCAGATATTAGCTACTCACAAATGGCACCCTTACAAACTCCAGCTACTGCAGCATCTCAACGAGGATGATCCAGATCGGCGCACTGAATTTGCAGAATGGGCAAAACAAAAATTGGAACAGGACCCTCAGTTTACGCAGAAGATTTTGTTCAGTGATGAGGCAAACTTTTATGTGAATGGTGAAGTTAACAAACAAAACCACCGCTATTGGTCTGACACTAACCCACATTGGATAGATCCCTCCAAAAATGTTGGAACACAAAAATTGATGGTATGGTGTGGTATATGGGGTACAAAGATAGTGGGGCCATTCTTCATCAATGGAAACCTCAAAGCCACTGGATATGCGAAATTGCTACATGATGATGTGTTTCCCTCTTTATGCACTGAAGCTGGCACGTTCCCTGAGTTTTTCCAGCAGGATGATTCACCACCACATTATGGGTGTCAGGTCCAAGCATTCCTAGATGAACAGTTTCCTGGAAAGTGGATTGGTCATCGTGGGCCAGTTGAATGGCCCCCAAAGTCTCCCGATCTGACCCCCTTAGACTTTTATCTTTGGGGTCATCTGAAGGCAATTGTCTATTCTGTGAAGATACGAGATGTGCAGTACCTGAAACTGTAGATACTGTAAGCCTGTGCTAGCATTTCTCCTGCGGTGTTGCTATCAGTGTGTGAAGAGTGGGAGAAGAGGGTTGCAATGAGAATCCAACACAATGGGCAGCACATTGAACACATTTTATAAGTGGTCAGAAACTTGTAAATAACTCATGAAAGAAAAAGTTACGTTAAAACCAAGCACATCATTGTTTTTCTTGTGAAATTCCCAATAATTTTGATGTGTCACATGACCCTCTTCCTAATGAAAAAAGAAAAGTTGGATTCAAAATGGCCGCCATGGTCACCACCTATCTTGAAAAGTTCCCCCCTCACATATACTAATGTGCCACAAACAAGAAGTTAATATCACCAACCATTCCCATTTAATTAAGGTGTATCCATATAACTGGCCCACCCTGTACATTGGTTATTCCCATTTATTTTAAATAAAGGAATATAGCTTTTACCTGTAAGGGTAGGGTCACACGTATAGTATTTTGCTGTATATTTTTGGCAGCTGATTTTGCTACCATTGACTTCAAGGGGTAGGAAAATATGCAGCAAAATATTTGCTGTGTTTTGCTGCATATTTAGCTGCATTTTTTCTGCTGTGTAATTCCATTCCCATTAAAGTCAATGGGTAGAAAAATGATCTGCGGAAAATATGCAGACAAATACTGCTGTGACCCTTCCCTTACACTGTTTCTACAGAAAGGGAAACTCTAAGCAGTTTTTAAGACCTCATAATTGCTTCAGAGGATGGGAAGTGGAATGATATGTTCTTTTCAGTCAAGCATCCTACATAACTGAGAATATTGTCTTGTGATGTGCCAGCTGACACTATGGCAAGTGCCCAGGAGGAGGGCTTTTCTTGTTAGGTGCTCACCTAACGTACTCGCCCCTCCTCAACCCTAGTTTAGGGTTTTCAGCAGTTTTAGGGCTCAGAAGTGCTGATCAGTTCCCTTTGCACGGATCCACCGTGCAGAATATAGGAAGATGCTTTGGTTCAAGTTCCCTATATCAGAGCCTAAGTTTCATTTCATTAATTAACCACTTCAGGCAGAGAGGTCGCTTATTTTTAGCTCGTGACACCTATGTCACACAGCCTAGGGCTGTCCGGATGAGATCTGCAGAGGTGGTGACTCTTTCTGGGAATCCCAGTACAAGCTAATTGTAAACAGGCTTTGCGTGAGCTGCACAGACTGAACATACCCGAAATGACTCAAGAAAGGTGTCAGGCCTGAGTCAAACAGGAAATTGAAACTGAACTCTTACTTGAAGAAAACTAAGGCAAACACATGCAGGTGGCCTATTTTAATCTCACATAAACACTACAATGTAAGTATTGTATTGTGTGCTAAAAATAAATGTTACATGTCGTTATCTTGACGAGTTGTCATATTATTACAGATCTTGTCTCTTGGATTTACAGCGTATACACTCAGCTATTTGTCCAAGATCATCTTAAGGGGACAGATGTTTTTGCAAAGTGATTGTTCTTTGGTGGCTGTTCAGATGAAAGGTTATGTGACACTTCACAGGCCGTATTACTGGCCACAGCATTTATGTATCTTTACAGCTTGGCTTCCGCTGTGAAAATGTGTGTTCTGTAGATGTTGTGCATGCAGGGATCCCAAATAGGGTCCTTTCCCCACCTGGTCTTACATGCGAGAGAGGGGTTTTCCTGCAAAGCATTCAGTGCACTCATTTTGTATGTACAGTGGTCCCTCAAGTTACAATATTAATTGGTTCTGGGGCGACCATTGTATGTTGAAACCATCATATGTTGAGACCAGAACTCTATGGAAACCTGGTAATTGGTTCTGAAGCCACCAAAATGTCATCCAAAAATTGGAAAAAGTGAGGATTAAAGAAAAATAAATAGATAACTAATACAGATAAAGCCAATCCTTACATATAAAAGTAAGAAAGAGCTGCCGGGAGCTGTAATCACTGTCTATTTCAGTGTTTCCCAACCAGGGTGCCTCCAGCTGTGGCAAAACTACAACTCCCAGCATGCCCGGACAGCCGAAGGCTGTCCGGGCATGCTAGGAGTTGTAGTTTTGCCACAGCTGGAGGCACCCTCTTTGGGAAACACTGGTCTGTGTAGAGGACAGGAGCTTCTTCAGGGTCCTGTAAAGAACACGCAATGTCCTAAAAAAAAGGAGCCGCCCTCACTTGATGTCCAAAGTAGCAGCTAACCCTGGCACAGGTAACGAGTACAGAACATGTAATACCTCCCTATACTGTAGGGGGCGCTACCAGACACCAGTCACTGTATGCAGTTTAGGAATACAGGGGTTTTACCACTGAAATATCCATCCAATTGGTTGGTTCTTCCAGCCATTGACACGTTTCGCAGATTCCATTAGCATTGTATGTTGAGTCTGGTTTCAAGTTACAATGGTCCAGAAAGGACCATTGTATGTTGAAACTATTGTATGTTGAGGCCATTGTAAGTTGAGGGATCACTGTATTACATTTCTGCATAACACAAAAAGAGATACAAGAAATGGTTTTCTTCCCCCAGAGACAAGTGCAACTATAGGTGTCTAGCTGCCACTCATCCCCTTATTCTATTATGATAAGATTACAACAGCTTGTGAGGGCCCCGTTTGTGTAGTACTGTCTGAGACATAATATGAGGAACTGTTTGGCACTTTATTTTAAGGGCACAATCTATCTGGCATTATTGTTTTTGGGGCACTCCTGTTTGAGGACAACTATAATTATAACACTATTATTTCTGAAATACAATACTTGGAAACACAGGGCAACAGTGGCTAATGGGGTAACACGAGGCACAGAATTGGGGTGTAATAGAAATAGGAGTTTGTAAAGGCTGGGAAATGGTAGGAAATGATAGAAAGTGTGCTGGAAAAGTGAGAATTCAAAGACGTCTATGCAGCAAACTCGGTCAGCACAAGTGGTGGTTGGAAGAAGTCTTTATGTTGGCCTGAGCTTCATGGTAAAAATGAGGATGTATTTTACTGTACTGTATTTAAGGGGCAGGCTGGAAAATTTAAGTCTGGGGACAAGCACATGGCACTGACATACTTCATCTGTATTTCCCCACAGAGTAATAGTGCACACTTTGTGCCCCAGTACAGTAGTTAGGGTCCCCTGTGCCCCAATTAAAGAGTACCTGTCATCAAATAAAACTTTTAATATAGTGTTCCTTGTGTAATTAGCAGACCCTTTCCCATTCACTTCCTTTTAAAATGATCAACATAAATATGTTTAAAATGTAATAGAAAAAACAGCCACTAGGTGGCTCTTTTCTGGTTCCTGTCACAATTAATACAGGGAGTTTGGTCTTCTCCTGGCCTGGCAGGAGACCAAACTCAGGAAGTGCTTCTGGTTGCACTGAGCTTGGTTGATAGCTGTACAGAGCCTCACTGAAAGCTGCACACACTGAAAGCTGCACAGAGCCTCACTGAAAGCTGCCCAGACTGAAAGCTTCTCAGAGCCTAACTGAAAGCTGCACAGACTGAAAGCTGCACAAAGCCTCACTAAAAGCTGCACAGAGCCTCACTGAAAGCTGCACAGAGCCTGAGGTCTTCTATCCATCACAGCACTGCAAAGATGTGAGGGTGGAAGTGGTCCCCAGCAGGCTTCAGTAATGTCATGCCTGCTGGGAAACACCCACTTTCTCCTGCGGGGAAATTGCACTATGTGAGCAAGAAGAATAGTAAGATACATAGCTTTTTAAAGCCCTGAAATTTTTTTAAAGGGTGAAGGGATGTTAGGAGTAGTTAGGGAACACAGCCTGCGTTAGTTTAGAACAGTATATTTGGTGACAGTTACTCTTATTAGACCCCATATAATAGTTAAACTTACCTCTATGCCCCTACATATTAATAGCCCCACCTCTATAACCCTATATAATATTAGACCCTAACCCCTTTATGCCCCCCATAACATATTAGGGGAAGATCTATGTCCTCATATTGTACAGGATGGGCCATTTATATGGATACACCTTAATAAAATGGGAATGGTTGGTGATATTAACTTCCTGTTTGTGGCACATTAGTATATGTGAGTGGGGAAACTTTTCAAGATGGGTGGTGACCATGGTGGCCATTTTGAAGTCGGCCATTTTGAATCCAACTTTAGTTTTTTCAATAGGAAGAGGGTCATGTGACACACCAAACTTATTGGGAATTTCACAAGAAAAACAATGATGTGCTTGGTTCTAATGTAACTTTATTCTTTCAGGAGTTATTTACAAGTTTCTGACCACTTATAAAATGTGTTCAATGTGCTGCCCATTGTGTTGGATTGTCAATGCAACCCTCTTCTCCCACTCTTCACATACTGATAGCAACACCGCAGGAGAAATGCTAGCACAGGCTTCCAGGATCCGTAGTTTCAGGTGCTGCACATCTCGTATCTTCACAGCATAGATAATTGCCTTCAGATGACCCCAAAGATAAAAGTCTAAGGGGGTCAGATCGGGAGTCCTTGGAGGCCATTCAACTGGCCCACGACGACCAATCCACTTTCCAGGAAACTGTTCATCTAGGAATGCTCGGACCTGACACCCATAATGTGGTGATGAATCATCCTGCTGGAAAAACTCAGGGAACGTGCTAGCTTCAGTGCAGAAAGAGGGAAACACATCATCATGTAGCAATTTTGCATATCCAGTGGCCTTGAGGTCTCCCGATCTGACCCCCTTAGACTTTTATCTTTGGGGTCATCTGAAGGCAATTGTCTATGCTGTGAAGATACGAGATGTGCAGCACCAGAAACTAAGGATACTGGAAGCCTGTGCTACCATTTCTCCTGCGGTGTTGCTATCAGTGTGTGAAGAGTGGGAGAAGAGGGTTGCATTGACAATCCAACACAATGGGCAGCCCATTGAACACATTTTATAAGTGGTCAGAAACTTGTAAATAACTCATGAAAGAATGAAGTTACGTTAAAACCAAGCACATTGTTTTTCTCGTGAAATTCCCAATAAGTTTGATGTGTCACATGACCCTCTTCCTATTGAAAAAAACAAAGTTGGATTCAAAATGGCCGCCTTCAAAATGGCCGCCATGGTCACCACCCCTCTTGAAAAGTTTCCCCCCTCACATATACTAATGTGCCACAAACAGGAATTTAATATCACCAACCATTCCCATTTTATTAAGGTGTATCCATATAAATGGCCCACCCTTTAGTTAGACCTCCTCTGTGTCTTTATATAGTATTAGGTTCCTCTGTGTCCCTGTATAATAGTTATGTCCTCATATAGTATAATGTCCACCTCTATGCCCTCATAGTAGTAAGGCCCACCTCTGTTTCCCCATATAAAAGTTTGACCCACCTCTGTGCTTTTATAAAGTAGTTGGATTCACCTCTGTGTTCCCATAAAGTAGTTAGGCCCACCTATGTGCCCCTTGTATAGTATTAGGCTCACCTCTGTGCCCTCCATATAGTAATTAGGCCCACCTCTGTGCCTCCTGTATAGTATTAGCCCACCTCTTTGCCCCCATATAGTAGTTAGTCCCCCTCTCTGCCTCATATAATGTAAGGCTTACCTCTTTGCCCCATATAATATATCCCCCCCTTCTGTGCCCCAAGATAGTATTAGACCCCCTTTTGCCCCTATATAGTATTTAGGACCTCCTCTGGCCCCAAAATACTATAAGACCCACTGCTCGCCATCATATATTATTAGGCTCTCCTTTGGCCCCACATAGTATTAGGCCCCCTCTGTGCCCAATATACTAGTTAGGCCCTCTCGGTGCCCCATATAGTATTAGGCCCTTTTGTGCCCCAATATAATAGATAAGTTCATATTTTTCCCCATGTAGTATTTCCCCAATAGATTAGCTTGGCACAGAGACATGTCAAAACTTTTGATTTATTAGGGTCTGAATCCCAAGATTAATATAACAAACAAGGAGATGCACATAGCTATGCGCTTCACTCACTGGCTTGCTGCAATCTCTGTCTTACTGCAGGGGGCAGCATCCATAGACTTATAATGGAGCCCGTCTAGTGCAACTGAATGGAGATTGAAGCAAGCTGATGGGTGAAATGCACAGTCACATGCCCAGTTTGCTCTAATGATCGCTGGGGTCTGAGACCCTGACTGATCAACACTTTTAACATGTCTTTGTGATATGTCAAAAATGTTTTTAAATGACAGGGACACTTCAAGTAGCACACCTCCTAGTTCAGGGGTAAGGGTGCACATTCATTGGATATTGCAGCCCTAAACCCACAAAAAGCATATTCCCGAAACAAATAAACAGTATTTTTTTAGTAGTCTTACCTGACAGTCCTCCATTGTGCTGAAGACTTTGGGGGTGATTTGGCAAAACCCGTCCAGAGGAAAAGTTGCTGAGTTGCCCATAGCAACCAATCAGATAGCTTCTTTCATTTTTCAGAGGCCTTTTCAAAAATGAAAGAAACAATCTGATTGGTTGCTATGGGCAACTCAGTAACTTTTCCTCTGGACAGGTTTTGATAAATCCCCTCCTATATGTACAGCATTACCCTATTGTTAATAAATGCTCCATGTTAGCATCATAACAAGGTATACTGAGGAATGATGCGTTCAGTTTAACAAGTGGCACATACCAGGTATCACTGTGGTTAGGCATTCTTCACATTCAAATTTGTCTTCACCTTTTTTACTAAATGTTGAAAAAAATAAACCACACCAACGAAAACACTTTCAGAATGAATCACGTGAAGCAAGTGAACATGACCTACTTGTTGAGTTAATCTTACTTTAGAATAACAAAAATGTTTTAATTTGCTGAACTTAAAGCATTTATCAGAATATGCCTGAAGATTAAAATTGCTAAAGATAGAAGTATATTATTCTATTTATTAAAACGGGTCTAAAGTACTTGTATAAAGACATGTTCATAGCTGGTTTTTCTAAGATATACATATACACACACGTGAATGAACAAGAGGTGAACATGCACCTCATACTGGAACCAGTGGCCCTAGTGCTAACTAATGAGTAATAATAAGTGCCATATTGTTTTACTGCTGTACAAACAACCACATAGGCTGTACTTCTATACAGTGCTGTCCTACACATCAAGTCTGAATCAGCAGTTGAGCTGCAAAGCTATGGAACAAATGTGAAGCATAAATGTGCCCCTATTTATCCTTTTGGTTTGGCATGGCATTGTACTTCAGGTATTTAGGTAGTTAGGGATTAGCTCACATTCTACACTGTTGTGAAACTTCAATTTTCGGGATACTCTGACATCTGAAACCTGTTGGTGTATACTGGAGAATGTAATTTCACAACAGTTGGAGGATACATTGGTACATTTTTATCTAAATTTAGCTGCTGCTGCTTCTGGTAGAAGGTGTACAACCTAGGGCTAGAGATTAGCAAAACTCCTCGATTTATTAGCCGATTTGGATGCATACTGTCACGTCGTGCAGGGATATGTGCAGTCCTGAACTATCCTGTATCTATACCTGCCTTTTGAGGCTCCCACTTCTTAATAGGGTTGCCCCAACCACATTGATGGACTGAACACTACTAAAGGTTGTGGAGTCAGGAATCAGAACAGGACATAAAGGGTTAACCAAAGCACAAACTTGGGAGCACAATACAGCAAACAGATAAATAGACAGATGCAGCAAAGCAGTGTCAGACAGGCCGGGTCCAAACCAAGATAACGACAAGGTACCAAACAATAGGCAGGAAGGATAGTCAAAGGCAAGCAAGGATTAAATCAGACACAGAACAGCAGGCTAAAGAATGGTCAGAAAAGAGGCAGGAGGTCAAAGAAACATATTAGATAATAACAGGCTGAAAGCTGGTGAGTCAGGTATAAGCTGCAATCACAAGTAGGGCTGGGACACAGTGCAGTAATGTAAATATCTTTCCCACTGATGCTTATTACACCGACATCTGTAACTCTTGGGTACCTGCTCCTGAACATAATTCCTTTGGTACCTGCTCCTGAACATAAATCCTTGGGTACCTGCTCCTGAGCATAATTCCTCGCGTACCTGCTCCTGAGCATAATTCCTTTGGTACCTGCTCCTGAGCATAATTCCTCAGGTACCTGCTCCTGAACATAATTCCTTGGGTACCTGCTCCTGAACATAATTCCTTGGGTACCTGCTCCTGAACATAATTCCTTGGGTACCTGCTCCTGAACATAATTCCTTGGGTACCTGCTCCTGAACATAATTCCTTGGGTACCTGCTCCTGAACATAATTCCTTGGGTACCTGCTCCTGAACATAATTCCTTGGGTACCTGCTCCTGAACATAATTCCTTGGGTACCTGCTCCTGAACATAATTCCTTGGGTACCTGCTCCTGAACATAATTCCTCGGGTACCTGCTTCTGTAGATACTGAGTGGCAAAGCATATGTAGTTTACCTTGCCACTCAGTTAACATACAGCACCGCTTCTTACCTACAGGTGGCCTGCTGAATGTGAAATGAGCAATGAGTATAGAATTCATGTGTTATCACAGGAGCAGTAGTAGCAAACAGGAGCAGGGACTGCCTTTTGGTGATGAGCAGCAGGGGCCATTTTCGAATTCACGATATTTCACGAACATATTGACGATTATTCGCCCTATGTTCGCGAGATTTGCATATTTGCTATGTTCATTCACTTTTTTTTCCATGCGAAAATTAAACATGGAAAATTGGCATAAAAATGTGCATGTGAAAAAAAAAATACAAATATTCGTCATTACAAATATATAGCACTATATTCTAAATATTCGCGAAATCACGAATTGCCGATATTCACGATAAAAATTTGTATTATGAATATTTGTGCTCAACATTACTGCCTTTCACAGAAGTCCCCGCTCCAGTAAATAATAGGCCTGAAATGGATACTATAAAGTTTGGATGAAGCTGATTTTTGGGGAAATTTGGAATGAAATCTGTTTGTGTCGACGGCACATTCAGACATGTGTAAAATGAATGTAACGGTCCCAATCATATGAATGGAGATTGCAGAAATCCAATTGCTTGCTGCAAAAACTACCCCATTCAGATGAACAGAACCTATTTGCACTATGCAGCAAGTGTAAATCTACCCTCAAATTACACCTAGTATACTGTTGAGTATGTGTCTTTTTTTTTTAAAGTGTATGAAATATTTCATAGTTTTTTATTAACAAGTTATGATAAAATGTGTCATACATAGTGACACGAAAGTGGGGAGACCCACGAAACGACGTCCGTTGAGGGTGCTTGGTGTCCCTGGATGGCTTGTGGGAACATGCCTGTTATAGATAATGAATGATGGTATTATTTTCATATGTGATTATTATGTTATTTATCGCAACAAAGAAGAAGAGAAATAATCGGCAACTCACCGCGGCCAGCTGAGTAAATCTTCTTTTATTTCATACTCACAAAAATCTCATATGGGAAGAGGGTAGTGGGGGGACACAGGATGGCGACCAAGCTCCGTTTCGCACGATGTTCGTGCTTCCTCCGGCCATCTGATGGCCGGAGGAAGCACGAACATCGTGCGAAACGGAGCTTGGTCGCCATCCTGTGTCCCCCCACTACCCTCTTCCCATATGAGATTTTTGTGAGTATGAAATAAAAGAAGATTTACTCAGCTGGCCGCGGTGAGTTGCCGATTATTTCTCTTCTTCTTTGTTGCGATTCCATGCACTATCGCTAGTCAGAGCACCACCTCCAGCAATCCATAGTCCTAGTCTGCCGTGTCATCACCGTTCTGCACCTGAAGGGAAAGTAGTGCCGTGCTGTCTATCTATGAACTGTGATTATGTTATTTATGTTATCATTGCCAGACTATTATTAAGGGGGAATAATTATTATTGTGCATTGTTCCTGTTATTGTAAATTGATATAATCCAGGACCAGGGAACCGGTGCTATTGCTGGGGTACATGTTTTTTAGGAGTGGGGGTTGTCTGTCCTTTTTTGTATTGTTATTGTTGATTTAACTTTTCAATAACATTTATAGATTTTTGCAATCATTGTGTATTGGTTGTGGTGACAATTGTAGGAGTATTTATTTATGCTAAGAAAATGCTAGGATATAATGCCTGTCATGTCCAAACGTATACTTTTGAATACAGTTTGAACATAAACAAAAAAATATATAAGTAAAAAGTGCATATGCTTGAGAAAAAAAAAAAAAAAAGGAAAAATAAGCTGGTATGACCAGGCAATATGCCATATTTCTGAAGCCCCATCACTACTTATTCAGTCACATTTTAATGTGGCTGGATATTTCAACAAGGTTGTTTTGTTGTTGTTTTTAACCTACACTTATGTAATTCATCAACATGTTTGTGTGCTGGATGGAGGAGTAATACTAGTGCACCTCTCATGTGGTGCACCAGTGTTACTGAATGTCCCAACATATCCAGATGAAGAAAGAAAGCCGGCCACTCACCATAGTCCGTCTTCAAGCTTTATTCCAGGAAGTAAAACTCACATAACAAATGGGGATGAGCAGAGAAAGAGGGGGTGGGGGGGGGTACAGATAGGCAACAAGCTCCATTTCGCACTTCTTCCGGCAATACAACCTTCTCTGACACTGTGCAACACATATACAGGTTGGTATACCAGGTAACCATTCACAAACCGATACACCCACACACGTGATGGCTGATGTCTCGGATGGGTGTGACTAAAAGTTAGAAGCATACCGCTAGGTCTGTTCGATCATTTAACCCTAGAGGGCCCGTGGCATTGGATCATATGATCGAATGTGTTTCTCTCTGCAAGAGTTTTATATCAACACGTTCACCTGCCTTTGCTTCCACTTTTTCAAGTCCCGCAAAATGCAAGACCTCTGGGTTATTATCATGCTTCTCCTTCATGTGAGACAGTAAACAGGGAGCGCCATGCTTGCCGTGCGAATGGAGTAGAAATGTTCCCTCACGCGCACGAATAACTGGCGTCCCATTTCCCTATGTAAAAGAAACCGCATGGACAGAACAAGATGTACACTATATTTTTTGACCGACATGTAATTAAATATTTTATTGTGTTGTGAATAAAATGTATCCTCAGATTCCTCCTTGCCATATTATACTTACAGAAATGACAATTTTTACAGCTTAGATTCCCTTTTGGTATGAGGTCACCCAACCATGTTGTCTTTAACCCCTTAAGGACCCAGGGCGCATGGGTACGCCCTGGCTCCTTGGTACTTAAGGACCCAGGGGGTACCTTTACGACCGTGGGAATTTTGTTCCCCGCCGCGCACCGGGCGGGGACCAGACCGGGATGCCTGCTGAAATCATTCAGCAGGCACCCTGTGAAAACCCCTGGGGGGTCCTGAGACCTCCCCATGTCAGCGATCGCTCTCTGGTGACCCGGAAAAAGGGTGAATGGGGCTGTCCAAGACTGCTCAATTCACCCTTACCCAGCAGGAGTGAGGTGGCACGGGTGACCGACCAATCACTGCCCTGCTGGGCGGTGATCGGGGCAGCAACCGGGGTGGCGATCAGGGCTGGCTGGGGTCTCTTACCTCTCCCTGTCCCAGCGGGGGTCTCCTCAGGAGAGGAGTGTGCATCCAGAAGTGTGCATCCAGCTGTTGCATAACTACAACGCCCAGCATGCACAGACTACCAAAGGGCATGCTGGGAGTTGTAGCAGTGTGCATCCAGCTGGTACAAAACTACAACTCTCAGCATGCCCTTCGACAGTCAATGCATGCTGAGTGCTGCAGTTTTGCAACAGCTGGAGACACATTGGTTGTGAAACAGAGTTTGTGTCCTAACTCATTGCGAAGCACTGAGTTAAGTAACAAACTCTCAGTGTTCCAACCAATGTGCCTCCAGCTGTTGCATAACTACAACTTCCAGCATGTATGTTCTGTCAGTGCATGCTGGGAGTTGTACTTTTGAAACAGCTGGAGGTTTGCCCCCCCATGTGAATGTACAGGGTACATTCACATGGTCGGGTTTACAGCGAGTTTTCTGCTGCAAGTATGAGATGCGGCAAATTTCCCGCTGCAGCTCAAACTCCCAGCGAGAAACTCACTGTAAACCCCCGCCCATGTGAGTGTACCCTAAAAACACTACACTAAACCTGCACAAAACAAAAAGTAAAACAATACATATATACCCCCTTACACTGTCCCCCTCCCCCCTATAAAAAAAAAAAAACACAATGTTGTGTACGGCACTGTTTCCAAAACAGAGCCTCCAACTGTTGAAAAACAACAACTCCCAGTATTGCAGGACCGCCACTGACTGTCAAGGCATGCTGGGAGTTTTGCAACAGCTGGAGACACCCTGTTTTGGAACACTGCCGTAAGGTATTTTGGTGGCGGATGCAAATACCCAAAATAGGCCTCAAATGGGCATGGCACTCTCTCTCTTTGGAGCCCTGTTGTATTTCAAGGCAACAGTTTAGTACCACATATGGGGTATTTCTGTACTTGGGAGAAATTGAGTTACAAATTTTGGGGGGCTTTTTCTCCTTTTACCCCTTATAAAAAGGTAAAGTTGGGGTCTAGACCAGCATGTTAGTGTAATTTTTTTTTATTTTTTACACTAACATGCTGTTGTTGCCCCATACTTTTAATTTTCACAAGCGTTAAAAGGAAAAAAAGACCCCCAAAATCTGTAACACAATTTCTCCTGAGTATGGAACTACCCCATATGGGGGAGTAAAGTGGGCAGACAACATGTGGGCGGACAACATGGCTCAGGAGTGAGAGTGCACCATGTACATTTGAGGTCTAAATTGGTGATTTGCACAGGGGTGGCTGATTTTACAGCGGTTCTGACATAAACGCAAAACAATAATTACCCACATGTGAACCCATTTTGGAAACTACACCCCTCACGGAATGTAACAAGGGGTATAGTGAGCCTCAACACCCCACAGGTGTTTGACAAATTTTCGCTAAAGTTGGATATGAAAATAAAAATAAAAAAATGTCGCAAAAATTCTGGTGTTACCCTACATTTTTCATTTTCACAAGAGAGAATAATAAAAATAGCCCCCCCCCAAAAAAAATCTTTAGCCCCATTTCTTTTGAGTAAGAACATACCCCATATGTGAATGTAAAGAGCTCTGCGGGCGAACTACAATACTCAGAAGAGAGGGAGGGCCATTGGGCTGTTGGAGAGAGAATGTGTTCAAAATTGAAGGGTATGTGTGTTTACAAAGCCCCCATAGTGCCAGAACAATGGATGCCCCCCACATGTGACCCCATTTTGAAAACTACACCCCTCACAGAATTTAATAAGGGGTGCAGGGAGCATTTACACCCGACAGATGTCTGACACATTTTTGGAACAGTGGTCCTTGAAAATGAAAAATTTAATTTTTCATTTGCACAGCCCACTGTTCCAAAGATCTGTCAAATGCCAGTGGGGTGTGAATGCTCACTGCACCCCTTATTAAATTCTGTGAGGGGTGCAATTTCCAAAATGGGGTCACATGTGGGGGTCCACTGTTTTGGCACCACAGAGGGCTTTGGAAACGCATAGGGCACCCTTGTAGTTCGCCCACATGTGGGGTATTTCCATAGTGAGAAGAAATGGGGTTACAAATTTTTGGAGGCTTTTTCATTTCAATTTTCTCATTTTCACATCCAACTTTAGAGGAAATTTGTCAAACACCTGTGGCTTGTTAAGGCTCCTTGTACCCCTTGTTACGTTCCTTGAGAGGTGCAGTTTTCAAAATAGTATGCCATTTTTTTTTGCTGTTCTAGCACAATAGAGGCTTCCTAAATGCGACATGCCCCCCCAAAAACCATTTCAGAAAAACATACTCTCCAAAATCCCATTGTCGCTCCTTCCCTTCTGAGCCCTCTACTGTGCCCGCCGGACACTTGACATACACATATGAGGTATTTCCTTACTCAAGAGAAATTGGGTTACAAATTTTGGGGGGCATTTTCTCCTTTTACCCCTTGTAAAATTTCAAAAACTGGGTCTACAAGAACATGTGAGTGTAAAAAATGAAGATTTTGAATTTTCTCCTTCACTTTGCTGCTATTCTTGTGAAACACCTAAAGGGTTAACACACTTTCTGAATGTCATTTTGAATACTTTGGGGGTGCAGTTTTTATAATGGGGTCATTTATGGGTTATTTCTAATATGAAGGTCCTTCAATTCCACTTCAAAACAACTGGTCCCTGAAAAATTCTGATTTTGAACATTTTGTGAAAAATTAGAAAATTGCTGCTAAACTTTGAAGCCATTCTGTTTATGATAAGAATCATCAGTAGTGTTATTTCATATGCTTATTGTTCCTAGCTGTGTTTGAAAACCGGTACATCTATACTTTTCACAACCCATATTTACAATATATTAAGACCTATGCTATGTATGTGGATGACATCCTAGTAGTTTGGTCAGGGTCAGAACAGCAATTTATTGATTTTGTTTCCTATTTAAACAACATAAATACTGTCAATATGACATTCACACATCAATATGGGGGGAATACATTGGAGTTTTTATATGTAAAATTATTGATCAGTAATAAGAACCTGATTACAGAATCATATAGGAAAGCGGTCGATAGGAACACTTTACTTCACTACAACAGTTCACACCAGCGCACTGTCAAAAAAGGAATACCCCATGGGCAATTCCTCAGATTAAAGTGAAATAACACTACTGAAGATTCCTATCATAAACAGGCAGATGATTTAGAAGAGAGATTGAGGCAGAGATTATACCCATAAACGCTCATAAAGAGCAGATAAAAAGGAAAGACAGGAGCTTGTACAATTTAAACCAAAGCATAAACAGGAAAAAACGCTTCACTTTTGTGTTTGAAAATGTATATGAGTAGTCATATAGTCAGCTATAAGACGAAATTGTATTGTGATAGAGGCAGATGAGGACCTAAAAAATATTGCAAGTAGAAAACCTCTGATTACTTATAAGCGTAACAAAACGATAGGGAATACATTGAATGGAAAAGAACAGAAGAAATTAAAGACAACATGGTTGGGTGACCTCATACCAAAAGGGAATCTAAGCTGTAAACATTTTATTTTCTGTAAGTATAATATGGCAATGAGGAATCTGAGGACAGGTTCTATTTACCACACAATAAATAATTTAATTACATGTCAGTCAAAAAATATAGTGTACGCCTTGTTCTGTCCATGCGGTTTCTTTTACGTAGGGAAAACGGGATGCCAGTTATTAGTGCAAGTGAGGGAGCATTTCTACTCCATTCGCACGGGCAAGCATGACGCTCCCCATTTACTGTCCCAGAAGCCTGATAATAACCCAGAGGTCTTGCGTTTTGCAGGACTTGAAAACGTGGAAGCAAAGGCAGGTGAACGCGTTGATATAAAACTCTTCAAGAGACCTTTTTTTTTTTTTTTTATAAATATTTTTATTTTAATATTAAACAATTACAAAAATACATTGTACAAATCCGATAAAACAACATCACCAATCGGAAGAAAAGCAAAAGCCATAGAAGCCAAATAGCCATACTTGTTTACATCTAAGAGTATGTCTAATCAACATCCCCAAGAACAATCAAGATTGTTGACTAATTCCACCCAAATCCTCAAGTTTGTCTGCCTTTTTCTTATAAGTATGACTTTTATGGACAATTTAATTAATTCCAAATGGATGGAATTCAGGAGTTGTGCAATAAATTACAAAGCATACATTTTATGTCTTGTTACTCATTTAGCATTTTCAGGACTGTGGGCAAAGTGTCCGGTCCAGCTAAAATGTGAGGCCACTGGAGGTAAGGAATTTAACCAGCCCCGGGAATATTCACTAAGCGGTAAGGGTGACAGTGTTTGCCTTGCTGCTCAGTGTCCATGTGCCTGTCATGCCTTTGACAGAAGTCCATGTTCCTATTTATAATTTCTGTGGCACCCCAATTTATCAAAAAGCAGGAGTCCATGCCCCTGTACACTTAGTGGCCTAGAGGTTAATCGAGTGTATGTATGTATCATGATTACCACCAGCAAATGTGTAGGTCCTAATATGAATTGACCATCGAAGCTAAATAAAATTAATTAACTGATTTGAGTAAATCAACCGGTAGCAAATTTGGGGAGATTTGCTCATCTCTTATGGATATTTTATATTAGATGTTAATGTAAATTCTGTAAACTTATCGCAGGTTAAAAACATACAAGAAGTCTAATCTAAAAATGTTTTTAGAAAAGCAGATTTAGAACAGGAATAGGTAAAGTATGGACACACTGAAAAAGTAAGCTTATACTTATACTATCTTTTTTTCCTGATCTGCAGACAGAAGAATAATGGTGAGAACAGAAAGGGAAAGATGAGTCAGTCTCCTGCAAGCAAAACAAGTGTGAAATGAGCCACATGTAACCACTGCTTGGGAAGTACTGCACCATGATATAGCTGCCAAGTGGGCCGATATTTCTTTTTTAAAACAGCTTTTTCAAACATGATCCTCAAATAAAAATATACAATTTTGTTGAGGCCACCACTTAAGCTATTATAAAGTCAAGTGCTCCCTTGATATTTACACCCTTGCCAAACCCCCAAATATTTATTTCAACACTTCAAAAAGTCATACTGGCTTTATGTTCATTATTTACACCGTTTTAATAAGCATCTGTGACACTGTACTCTCATGTTTCACACTAGCTGAAGAAACAAGCTACGTTTGGGACCAGATCAAGGTCCTAGTCAATATCTATATCAGAGCCTCCAAACTATAACATACCACTTGTAGTACTGGTTATCACTGAGGCGGAGGGGCCATTGGGCCCTCTCCGACCCCAGACTCAAGTGTGATAGTAGCCTTTGCACCTCCTATAGTCATGCTACATTTAGAGACACAATCGTAGATTATATATTTTTCTACAATATCTTTTACTACTAGATGTTTTGTGCAAAAATGATCTTCTATATGTCATAGATACCTGTTCAGTTTCATAATATTACGGCACGTCATGGCACTGCTCAAATGTTTCTGTTATTAGAAATCTGACACAATAATCTTTGTTAGGGACAATTTTGAACAGGGAGATGGCTGCCCGATACAAGCACTGATCTATTGAAGGGTACCCGTGGACAAAATAAGTCATAAAAGTAATTAATGTCATAATGGTGTGTGCTTACCTTTCTAATGCGATACTTAATCCCCTTGTTCCCTTATTCCTCTCTCCCTCTGATCCCCTTTTGCCATAATTGGATAATGGCAAAAGGGAATCAGAGGGAGGGGGAATAAATGGCACAAGGGGATTAAGATGGTGGGGTGGGGGGGATAAGAATTAGCCCCATTCATGTTAATCCCCTTGTGCCATTATTATCCCCTCCCTCTGATCCCCTTTTGCCATTTTCCCCCCTCAATCTTATTCCCCTTTTGCCATTATACCGCCCCCTCCATCTTAATCTTGTGCCATTATTCACCCCCCCGAACTCCCTGGGCCAATATGTGAGATACATACAATAACACCCTCCCTCCTATACTGCGTTGTTACACTTCGTTTAACATGCTTACCAGGCCTGTGTCTATCCCGTGACATCCTTCTGCGCTGTGCCGGCACCTCCGCACAATGTCAGGGACGTCACACGTCAGGCCCGGCAGCCACTGCAGCTCACGTAAAGTTGCCACGGTCGCAGCTCTGGCAACGCTACAATATAATGAGCTGCTGCGGTGACTGCAGTGTCCAATCCCTGCTCTGTGCTGACAAATACTGGCCAATGCATGGTCGGTATTTGTCAGCAAATTGCCGTCCATCGCACAACCTATGGCGTACTCCTAGGGGTACGCGTACCCCTGGTTGAGAACCCCTGCTTTAGGGGGACATATGAGTCAATGACAATTGTGTCTGATTTGGAAATCTCTTAGAAGTGTCACTGGCTGTGCTCATTTATTATTGTCTCACATATATTCACTGGCCCCTTTATTAGGTATATCTGTTCAATTGCTTGTTAACACAAATAGTTAATCAGCCAATCACATGACAGTAACTAAATGTATTTAGGCATGCAGACAAGGTAGAGACAACTTGCTGAAGTTCAAACTGAGCATCAGCATGGGGATGAAAAGGGAATATTATTGAACGTAACATGGTTGTTTGTGCCAGACGGGCTGGTCTGAGTATTTCAGCAACTGCTGATCTACTGGATTTTTCACGTACAACCATCTCTAGGGTTTACAGAGAATGGTCCAAAAAGTGAAAATATCCAGTAAGCGGCAGTTGTTCGAACGAAAATGCCTTGGTTATGTCAGCAGTTTGGACAATTACTATTGGTTTGGACAATTACGCACGCAGCGATACCTAATATGTTTATTATATAATGTTTACATATTTTTTATATGAAGGGACTATTAGGAGGAATCAGTCGCTTCCTCATGCAGATCAATAAAGTTCCATAGAAAATGCAGAGCAATGGACCAAAAGGAAGCAGAGGTAAGCCTTCCAGCTACTTCCACAGTGGATTGCCCCCCATGATTGTACTACGCAATCCACTCTACTAGACCATCAGGGACAGATTTAGACGCTGCTGTGACGCCTGCTTTGACAGCGGCAATCTAGAGGGTTAATAGTCGGCCATGGCAATCGCTGTATGTCTGCTATTAACGGTGGCCCCCAGCTACTGAACACAGCCTGGGGTCACCGGGTATAGAGGGGGCTCAAACTAGAAGCCCGCTCCATACACCCTGAGTGGCACCATGAAGGACTAGGTCTGTCATGGGTCTCGAAGGGGTCAAAAATCTTCTCGGGCAGCAATGTGCCGCCCCTGAGAAGGTGCCGCCTGGGTCCAATGGACCCAGCAGGACCTAATGTAGGCAACAGCAGCAGAAGACCACACAATGCGCCGTTCCGGTCAGCTGATAACAGGAAACTGAGGCTATAATTCGCACAGGCTCGCCAAAAGTGGTCAAAGGAAGACTGGAAAAATGTTGCCTGGTCTCATACGTCTTAATGTCTTAATTCCAGATTCGACATTCAGATGGCACAGTCAGAATTTGTCATTGAGAATATGAAAGCATGGCTCCATCCTGCCTTGTATCAACGATTCAGGCTGCTGGTGATGGTACAATGGCGTGTGGGACATTTTCTTTGCACACGTTGGGCCCCTTCATACCAATTGAGCATTGTTAAATGTGACAACCTACCTGAGTATTGTTGGCAGGACTGATGGGCAGACATCTGATTTGCTTTAATTTCAAATGAGTATTTCCACTTTTTCAATTTATAACACCCTTTTCCTGTTTTTCATAAATAATAATGTTTTCCATTCTACAAATGTAACAGGTTTACAGAGAAAGAAAACTCCTTTTGTAATCTTTGTGGCAGATTCACAGATACTGATAACGCCATTAAAGATAATGGGGGGTATTTATCAATTTTGCCTGTTGACAGTTTCTTTTTAACCTTTTTTTCACTTTGGTTTTCGTGGACATGCACCAAATTTATCATTTGGTGTAATTTGTTAGTAATTTTGGCTCAAATGTTGAAATCAGCTGTTCACAGCGCCTCTTACGCAGAACTTACCACCACAGAGGACGCGTATTTTACTCTGTAGAGCAGCCATTTCGGAGTCCCTCCTGCAGTATATCAGCAAGCGACATGAGTTATTTTCTTTTGTGGGGTTTATAGCCACAATGTGAAATGGATTTTATTTTCAACTTGGGTAGTTTTTTTTTTATTTATTGGTTACTTTAGTGCAGTGGTCTTCAACCTGCGGTCCTCCAGATGTTGCAAAACTACAATTCCCAGCATGCCCGGACAGCCATTGGCTGTCCAGGCATGCTGGGAGTTGTAGTTTTGCAACATCTGGAGGTCGGCAGGTTGGAGACCACTGCTTTAGTGCTTACCTTTCCTGAACCTGTGTGGCCATGTCCAATGCTGGCTCATCGGAGGGTGAAGGTTCCTCAGAGACAACAATGTCGCAGGATAGTATTGAGCAGTCCTGGAGGCGTCGCTGCTTTCACAAAAAAAAAAATGTTTAATGTATTTTGACCGCTTTACATTTTCTGACATTGCTAAGTATGTTTTCCATGTGCAAAATTTCTTGGTGGGGATTTGCACCAAAAAAAAACGGGATTTGCGCCAAAATTACGCCAAAGATCGATTGTCGCAAATGATGAATTACTGACTAAAGTTGAAATCACACACAGGACCGTGTGATTTTGAGAAAGTTGTAAAAATGACAGCGGAGAAAATGCGCCAAACTTTGGGGCAAAAAAGACGCTGCGCCAAAGTATTGCGCCAAAGTTACGTGAAAAAAACCCCCACATAAATCCTTTGATAAATACCCCCCCAATGTTTTCTGAACTTAGTTCCGGTCTGTAAACAAGAGGCTGTGCTAAAATTCATTTGTATAATACAAGGATACGAGGCAGGCGCTGATAAACACAGCTCTTCTCCTCGGCCCACGCAAACATTAACTGAAATTCACAACCTATTTATAACCCTCCCACAGTAAAGTGAAGAACACACTGCGCATTGTGGGCGGTTTCTATCTGTTTGCCTTGCAATTATCAGATTAGTTTCCGAATCTGGGCTGGCGTGGGTTAGTGTTTACATCCTAGAATCACATTGTGGCTTGGTGCCCATCATATTTAAGCTTCTCTTTATGACCAAAAGCAAGAGACTGTTCTGTGTTTTCTGAAGAAAAGTGCGCCTGGGTTCTGTAATGCAAACACAATTTCCCGTATATACAACTGTGGGAGAGTCCCTGAAGTTTCAAATACATCAAAGAGATGACATAATTAGCAACCTCATCAAAGTGTTAACTAGCTGAACAGTGCTAAAAATATACATTCCACACAATAAGGTTATCAACATGACTCTGTACAATACAAACTCAGATAATATCACCATTTTAGCAGATGTGCATTGACCAAGATAGTTCTGAAACAGGGGTTGTTCACATTTTCCTGACTTAGATGATTGTTTCACTAACCCTCTATAATGTCCCATTCATTATGTCCCAAATAGGGCATTTAAACAGGAGTTGTGTTGAGATAATCCTTCAAAATGTTGACATTTGAGGTACAGTAAATCAGGGCATGAAGCAATGTTCTGGTATTCTGATGAGTTAAAGGGGTATTCAAGGAAAAAAAAACATATATATATATATATATATATATATATATATATATATCTCAAGTGGCTCCAGAAAATTAAACAGATTTGTAAATTACTTCTATAAAAAAAACTTAATCCTTCCAGTAGTTATCAGCTGCTGAAGTTGAGTTGTTCTTTTTTTTCTGACAACAGTGCTCTCTGCTGACACCGCTGCTTGTCTCAGGAACTGTCCAAAGCATTAGAGGTTTGCTATGGGGATTTGCTCCTACTCTGGACAGTTCCTGAGACGAGCAGAGGTATCAGCAGAGAGCACTTTTGTCAGACAGAAAAGAACGACTCAACTCCAGCAGCTGATAATTATTGGAAGGATTAAGATTTTTTTTTATAGAAGTAATATACAAATCTGTTTAACTTACTGGAGCCAGTTGGGATATATATATATATATATATATATATATATATATATATAATGTTTTTTCCTGGAATACCACTTTAACCCCTGTCTGCAATCATTAAAGCAAACATCTATGTTCATAGTTCTGGACGTGGGAAACTGTTCTTATTTGCCAGGAACATCCTCCCCCCCTGGTACAGTATAATTGTCCTTTGCCTCATAAGAGTTCTTGTCCTGCCTCCTTCTGGATCAACACAGTGGGGTTATGGGTAGAACGTGATGGACTCTTGGCATTTTCTCAAGCACATGTATATATACATAAATATCAGATACTTGTGAATTGTATAACTTTACACAATTCTATTTACAATAGCTTTAATAATCTGTATGTGAGAACTGTTTCCCACAAGTTACTATTCAACTAGATCCAAAAGACCAGGAGAGGTATAAATGAAATGCCTACTGCAAAGCATCACATTTGAAAAATAAGAAGGTGCATTAAGGGGCAAGTTTTACATCAATATCAATTGCATCTATTTATTGAACATTTTGGTTGAAACACTGAACACTGAGACTGAACCACTAAGAAGTTCATGTAGATTTTTGAATTTAAACTCATTCTAGGGTCTGAATTTGACTTTGTATCCATAAAGTCTTTGAACTTGTATAGCTGCGGGACTCCAACATCTCCAATATCTAATGAGTATGATGGTTAAAACTTTGCACACAGGACCTGTTAGATCTCATGTCAGTATATAAACTCTTTGCATCCTCCATATCATATAAATTATCAAAGACCCTTCCTCTGTCCTAAACATATATAAATATATATATTTATACTGCTAAAGAAACATAAAGGGAACACTAAGATAACACATCCTAGATCCTAATGAATGAACTAATCGTATAAAATACTTTCGTCTACATAGTTAAATGTGCTGACAACAAAATCACACAAAAATTATCAATGGAAATCAAATTTATCAACCCATGGAGGTCTGGATATGGAGTCACACTCAAAATCAAAGTGGAAAACTACACTACAGGCTGATCCAACTTTGATGTAATGTCCTTAAAACAAGTTAAAATGAGGCTCAGTAGTGTGTGTGGCCTCAACGTGCCTGTATGACCTCCCTACAATGGCTGGGCATGCTCCTCATGAGGTGGGGGATGGTCTCCTGAGGGATGTCCTCTCAGACCTGGACTAAAGCATCCGCCAACTCCTGGACAGTCTGTGGTGCAACTTGGCATTGGTGGATGGAGCGAGACATGATGTCCCAGATGTGCTCCATCTGATTCAGGTGTGGGGAACGGGCGGGTCAGTCCATAGCATCAATGCCTTCCTCTTGAAGGAACTGCTGACACACTTCGGCCACATGAGGTCTAGCATTGTCTTGCATTAGGAGGAACCCAGGGCCAACCGCACCAGCATATGGTCTCACAAGGGGTCTGAGGATCTCATCTCGGTACCTAATGGCAGTCAGGCTACCTCTGGCAAGCACATGGAGGGCTGTGCGGTCCCCCAAAGAAATGCCACCCCACTCCATTACTGACTCACATCCAAATCGGTCATGCTGGAGGATGTTGCAGGCAGCAGAACGTTCTCCACGGCATCTCCAGACTCTGTCATGTCTGTCACATGTGCTCAGTGTGAACCTGCTTTCATCTGTGAAGAGCACAGGGCGCCAGTGGTGAATTTGCCAATCTTGGTGTTCTGTGGCAAATGCCAAACATCCTGCACGGTGTTGGGCTGTAAGCACAACCCCCACCTGTGGATGTCTGACCCTCATACCACCCTCATGGAGTCTGTTTCTGACCGTTTGAGTGGACACATGCACATTTGTGGCCTGCTGGAGATCATTTTGCAGGGCTCTGGCAGTGCTCCTTCTGCTCCTCCTTGCACAAAAGCGGAGGTAGCTGTCCTTCTACGGCCTCCTCCACGTCTCCTGATGTACTGGCCTATCTCCTGGTAGCGCCTCCATGCTCTGGAAACAACGCTAACAGACACAGCAAACCTTCTTGCCACAGCTCACATTGATGTGCCATCCTGGATGAGCTGCACTACCTGAGCCACTTGTGTGGGTTGTAGACTCCGTCTCATGCTTCCACAAGAGAGAAAGCACTGCCAGTATTCAAAAGTGACCAAAACATCAGCCAGGAAGCATAGGAACTGAGAAGTGGTCTGTGGTCACCACCTGTAGAACCACTCGTTTATTGGGGGTGTCTTTCTAATTTCCTATAATTTCCACCTGTTGTCTGTTCCATTTGCACAACAGCATGTGAAATTGATTGTCAATCAGTGTTGCTTCCTGAGTGGACAGTGTGATTTCACAGAAGTGATTGACTTGGAGTTACATTGTGTTGCTTAAGTGTTCACTTTTTTTTTTGAGCAGTGTGAATATATATATATATATATATATATATATATATATATATACATATATATATATATAGATATATATATGTATATATATATATATTAACAAATTGCTATTCATACATTTTGACACCTATCAACAGACATAGGCAATGGTGACACCCAGTTGGCAATTTAACTATGCAAAAAGGGCGCCATCATCTATTATGGTTAAGTGTATCAATTGTGTATGGCACCCTCATAGAGAAATGGCACAACAAAGAAACAAAGAATTAAGAATTTTAAGAATTGATGCCCCATGGTCATTGTTATTTGTGATTCCACAGAAATATGGGTCTTTTTATAACTGATCATTATTGAGTTGAAAATCAGAGAACAACATCCATGAAAACTTCATCAGTCAAAAATTCTGCGTACCTGTATTGTTGTGATTGAAGTTTGGTTGATATCAAAACCAAACATAAATACAAATAAAACATTTTATCCGAGAAGGCTATTCAATTTTTTGTTTTTACATTTCACTATATTTGTAATGCTGTATGTTGTTATGCTTTGCATAGAAACTTCTTTTCTGCACAAATAAAATCTATAGAGACCAGTATAAATAAGATTCCATAGAGAAGTTGCTGATCCAACATGAAAACAGCAGCTTCTATTCCCGGATCGTCCCCATTGCTGTCACCTCACAATACGGGTGAAAGTAAGCAGGATTTTTTCATACAATCTTTCCGTTTCTCACTATTATCTCTTCTGTTTCCTTTGGCACCGTTATCTCGTGCCGGTGAAACTGAGCAATATTTAACTATTGTTTCCTCCTTAGTCTCACCATTAGGTCACAAGCTGGTGTTGTGACAAATCATTTTTCCCATGACAAACTATAGGGGTCATAAAGACAGAATGGTGAGAAAGGAATTGAGGGATGAAAAGCTCTTGTATATTTTTCTGTATAGTTCCTCCCGTAATTTATACATTTCTGCTGTATTTTTTTTTCTTTTTTTTTTATCGAACTACAATTTTATTTTCCAATAATAAACCATCAATATTTTAGTAGAATTGTTCCTGGTAAGAAATGCTTACTGACTGTAATAATATTAATTATTGGAAAGATTATCCCACTTTAATAGTAATGCCATAGAAAATCAAGTGAATATCCAATGGAACTGATAATAGACTTTACCCTGTGCAAGCTATGCTAAACTTTCTCAAATGTCATTCATCTGATGATGCAGAGCTGAGTGGTAAGTTCTTAGTACTTGTTGCAAAGATCTCTTGGTATCTTAAAGGGATAATGCAGGATAAAAAACAGTACTACTCCTGTCCTCAGGTTGTGTGTGATATTGCAGTTCAGTTCCAAAGAAGTGAATGGAGCTAAGTTGTCATACCACCGGGGCGGACTGACAGCTCGGGCACTAGGACACTGCCGAGGGCCCAGGCCAGAGAGGGGGCATGCCGCCAAACAGATGTAGAGATCCAGAAGCAACACTCTGTACTTCTCTCTGCATGACTTACTACTACAACGCTACCTGACAGCTCAGTGTGTGTCGCTGTAGTAAGTCAGGCAGAGAAAAATACAGAGTGTCTTCTCCTCTGAGCACGTGTTCTCTTACCCTCCCCTAATTGTAATTCTTGTCACTAGAGGTTGGGGAGCACCTTTGTTTACAGAGTACAGAGATGTATGTACCTGCAGAGTAGAGATGCAGGATGAACGTAAGTATGTTTTATTTTATTTTTTATTTTTTTTATTGTGGCCAGAAGAAAGTTCCTACAAGACCTAGCAACTAGGGGAAACTGTAAATGTCAAACGTAATGTCTCATGCAATTATTACAGATTGTTATTATAAAATGATAATGGGGGACATTTATTATTGTTGCTTTGGTAAGCAAATTCTGTAGTAATTTTTTGCTTTGGTTTAGCTTATGTGTGACATATTTATCATACCATCACAGGGGGTAGATAAATTTGGCTCTCAAAAGCAAGAAACAATAAATCACTTTTGAATACCATTTTTTTTAAGCACACATAAACAAAACCAATAAATGACTTCAGAACAGCACTTTGTAACCCCACCTCAAGTTGCAGCTATATAATATATATATATATATATATATATATATATATTTATATTGTGATGACTTGCTCTTGCAATAGGTGCGGTTGCAGTATAGAGGCAAGGAAACAGTACTTTTCAAATCAAAGTTCCGTGTTTTATTCACACTTGGCATACAGCAAACAGTCTTTAAATGTAGAACCAAGAAAAACGTAACAAAATTCCACCTGTTTACACCTGAGTCCATGCCTTGCAGCATCAAGCAAGTCTTTTCCAGGCCTCCAGGTTCACCAGCTTCCAAGCTTTGGAGCAAATGCAGGGAAGAACTCCACATACAGCTCTCTCTGGCAGTATGAGCTGCGTTTGGCAAATCTCCCTCAGATGGTGAAACAGGTTGCCTTTAAGGCCAACAAAACGGCGGCCTGGATTGTGGGGAGTGACCCCCACCCTGCACTTGGTAATTCCCAGTAAGATCCATCCCGGATTGGCCTTCCAGCCTTACTACGGCCACAGTGTCAATCTGCATCGCAGCACAGACACTGAATAAATTCTGGCTCTTACTTCACCAAAGCTAGGAGCCTTGGTGACACATATCACCCATCCACCACGATTCCTTTCACCTTCTCACAAAATAGAGCTTGGACGCATGGACGGCGTCTGAGCTCTCCCTTGTCTTGCCTGTTAATATGTTGCACTTTATGGAATAAAACTTTTCTACACATCAGAACTGGTGAGTGCCATTCATCCTTCTAAATACTGTATTTCCGAAACTTGCTTCTGAGAATTGAGCACCACAGTCCGGGAAAATTGCAGTTGCTGTTCCTGATACAGGTGTATATAGACTTGTGATAATAGCCACATTAGTGCAGTGCAGTGCCGAACGCTATTCCTATACTTGCTGTCACAATATATATATATTGCACATTTATATTGTATGTGTTTATTATTACATATATATTTTTTGATCACTTTTCCACCTTAAATATACTAACCCATTTTTTTTGATCCGAGTATCCTGTGGACTACTTTGGATTTGGTGGATCACAATGACCAGCCTTTTTTTGTTTAATATTAATAAAATGGTTAATGAGGGCTTGTGGAGGAGTGTTTTTTGGAATAAAAGTTTTTTAAAGGTCTTCTGTTTTTTTTTTTTCATTTACTTTATAGGCTTAGTAGTGGAAGTAGTGGAGTCCATTACTAACCCGGGGCTTAGTGTTGGCCTCAAAAACCGCTTGCGCTAACCCCAAAATATTACCCCGGTACCCACTGCCACAGGGGTTCTGGGAAGAACTGTGAAAAACAGGTCCGGAGCCTCATAAATGGCGCTTTTGGGTCTAGGTAGGTAACAGGCTGGCATTATTTAGGCTGGGGAGGGCCAGTAACAATGCCCCCCCCCCCCCCCCCCCGGCAATGTCAGGCTGTTGCTGCTTGGTTTGGTATCTGGCTGAGAATGAAAATACAGGTAAACCCACATATTTTGCATAAATAAATCATTAAATAATAATAATAATAAAAAAAAACACATAGGGTTCCCCCTATTTTTATTGTCAGCCAGATATTAACAAAACAGCAACAGCCTGAAGTTACCAGGGTAGGTGAGGACCATTGTTACTGGCCCTCCCCAGCCTAAATAACGCCAGCCTGTTACCTCCTAGGCCCAGGAGAACCAATTTTGACGCTAGCTGATTTGAGGCTAACGCTAAGCCCCGTAAAGTACCTAACTACTAAGCCTGTAAAGTAAAAAAAAAAAACAGAACCCATTTAAAAAAAACTTTTATTCCAAAAAACACTCCCCCCACAAGCCCTTTTTAACCATTTTATTAACATTAAAGGGGTACTCCTGCCCTAATACATCTTATTCCCTATCCAAAGGATAGGGGATAAGATGTATGATCTCAGGGATCCCGCCGCTGGGGACCCCTGCAATCTGTCGTTCTGCACCCACCTTTGTGAGCTATCCGCGGCGCTGAAGGCTCTGAGTGTGAAGTGTGACGATCACAGGGCCGGAGTATCATGATGTCATGACTCCGCCCCCCATGTGACATCATTCCCCGCCCCCTCAATGCAAGTCTATGGGAGGGGCGTGACGGCCATCACGCCCCCTCCTATAGACTTGCATTGAGGGGGTGTGGGTGCGGAATGACAGATTGTGGGGGTCCCCAGCAGCGGGACCCCCACGATCATACATCTTATTCCCTATCCTTTAGATAGGGAATAAGATGTATTAGGGCCAGAGTACCCCTTTAAACAAAAAAACTATGGTCATCAACGTAGTCCACCGAATCCGCAGTCCACAAGATACACGGATCTGAAATGAGAAGAATATAAAAACACAGAAAATAGGCTAGTACACTTAATGTCATCAGCCTGCACATCTCCCGCCAGCAACGCACGACTACAACTTCCAGCATGTCCCCACTGTTAGGGCATGCAGGGAGTTTGGAAATGTGCTGGCGGGTGATAAGCAAGCCAGGGAAGCTTGTCACCCACTTACTCATCTCCCTTAGCCCTTACAGTAAGGACATGCTGGGAGTTGTAGTCATGTGATGCTGGCAGGAAATGTGCAGGCAGGTGACAAGCTTGTCACCTGCCCCCGCTCCATGACTACAACTCCCAACATACCCTTACAGTAAGGACATGCTGGGAATTGTAGTGGAGCGATGTAAGCGTGAGATGTGCTTGTCACCCTCCCCCGCCGCACGACTACAACTGCCAGCATGCCTTTACTGTAAGAGTATGCTAGTTGTAGTCCTGCAGTGGGTGCAGGTGACAAGCTTGTCCCATGCCCATATATCTCCAGCCCGCCCCACAGGACTACAACTATGCTGGCAGGTGGAAGATATGTGGCCAGGTGACATGATTGTCAACCCATTCCCCCCCCACCCACAGGACATCTTTTGCAAGTGACAAGGAAGCCAGGGATAAAAGGAAATAAAAGAAAAAGAAAAAAACTCCAAGGTGGCGCTGTTCCAGGAAAAACATGAACTTCTGGTATTTCGCTAAAATAAAATATTTATTGATAAAATCAGTTTAGCAAGCCCATAACAAAGCAAGACGCGTTTCGGGTCCTGCGTACCCTTTCTCAATTGCAGATATATAAAACAACCTGCTGGGGCCATTTTATACATAAAAAAGACTGCCAACTTAGGGGGCGTGGTTGGCCCGTTAGTCATATACATAACAAAAAAGAGTCATAAATCAAACAACAATTATTATACATAAAGTGCATCAATGATATATTCCTCAAATTGCTAAAACTTAGTAAAAAATTGTTTATAAAAAGCTAAATATAGTAGTTTGACCCGGATATAGTCTGGATAAAATTCTTCCGGGCTTATCAAAAGAAATAAAACACTTACCAAAATTCTTAGATTAGTCAAAAAGACATTCATGTAACTTAGTATATATATAAACATTCATCTGCAATAAAAAAATGCCGAAATCACATTGTTCCCTATAGAACTTATCCCCAGGGGAACTAACCAATGGTTTAATTCCTTAAAAAACAGAGAAAATTATTGGATTTTCCGGTTGAAAACTTTAGTTCCTCTTGGCTTGAACGAATATGTGGAAAATGTCTACTGAATATGTGCATGTGATGACAGCTCTGTGTAGTGTATCTTCTGATATGACTATTAAGTTATACTCTGTATGTTAATTTCTGTTAGATTTTTTACTTCTAGCATTATGTCTGTTTTTTTTTCACCTGTCCAAGAAAGTTTGGTATAGGCTTCTATATATATAGATCTAAGCAATATATCCATATAGTCCGTTATTAGACGGCTCATCACGGACTATGATTATATCTAGTTATGTTATATATTTTAGTCTGTGGACTATTATAACTTCTTACTGTGGTTGAAAGAGCTGACACATCGTTTTCTATGTATCTATCTGTACCAAATATCTTTATATATTAGCATTTAAACAGTAGATACAATTTATAAACTTACCATTGAAGTCTGGAGTGAGATTGACAGGAGCGATCCTGTCAGCTGACTTTCATTTATAAAATGTGTAGCGCTCTGTGGCTACTACAACGTTACACTAGACGGTACCATTCATTCATTGATAGTGTTTACTATACTGCCATAGGGTTTCACTCGTGCATGCCGGTCCGGTGATTAAGAAAAGAAACAGTAATTTTTGTTTATAATAATAATAATTTTTATTTATATAGCGCCTACAGATTCTGCAGCGCTTACAATTATGGGGTACAAACAAAGACAAGTATCAGACATAATATTACACAATAACTATTCAAACAAGATGTGTGGGGATATGTTGAGGATATGTTGAGGCCAATTAGAGAATATGAGAGTACATTATGAATGCTGTAATTACCCTTCATTCCTGCAGGAGCCATAGATCTTTTCAAAATCATAGACAGAGATCTCTATTACTCAAACATTTAAGCGACACTCATAGTACGCTACCTCTGTACCCCCAATACAGTGGGGATCAAAAGTTTGGGCACCCCAGGTAAAAATTTGCATTAATGTGCATAAAGAAGCCAAGGAAAGATAGAAGAATCTTCAAAAGGCATCAAATTATAGATTAGACATTCTTATAATATGTCAACAAAAATTTGATTTTAATTCCATCATTTACACTTTCAAAATAACTAGAGATGAGCGAACTTTTCAAAAATTCGATTTGGCCGATTATTATTATTTATTAAAAAAAAGGCTATTTCTAGCCTATATACAGCCTCTATAGGGGTATAGAACTTTTGCTGTGTTCAAAAATGCATATGGAATGTGCTGGGGTAGTGAAATAATGCTGTTATTCAGAATAACATGCAGATTACCGGCATCGCTTTTAGAATCACTGCCGCACAGCAGCCTGGTGGTGGCATCAGTGTCAGGAGACCATATAGTGACTGAATGACATAGCGTGGAGGTGCTGGAAGCATGAGGAGACCATATAGTGGCTGAATGGCACAGCGTAGAGGTGTTGGCAGCATGAGGAGACCATATAGTGGCTGAATTACACAGCGTGGAGGTGTTGGCAGCATGAAGAGACCATACAGTGGCTGAATTACACAGCATGGAGGTGTTGGCAGCATGAGGACACCTTATAGTAGCTGAATGACACAGCTTGGATGAGGCTGAAGCATGAGGACACCATATAGTGGCTGAATGACACAGCGTGGAGGTGTTGGCAGCATGAGGAGACCCTATAGTGACTGAATGACACAGCGTGGAGGTGTTGGCAGCATGAGGAGACCATATAGTGGCTGAATTACACAGCGTAGAGGTGTTGGCAGCATGAGGACACCATATAGTGGCTGAATGACACAGCTTGGATGAGGCTGAAGCATGAGGACACCATATAGTGGCTGAATGACACAGCGTGGAGGTGTTGGCAGCATGAGGAGACCATATAGTGGCTGAATGGCACATCGGGGACATGTTGGCAGCATGAGGAGACCATATAGTGGATGAATGGCACAGCTCGGAGTTGCCAACAGCATGAGTAGGCACTAGGCTTTCACAATCCCTAAGATTAAAAGATGAATTAAGAAATTTAAACCAAAGATTTTGGATAGCGGGTTCTACCTATGAGAAAATTTGAATTTCCCAGACCCAGGCTCAGCAGCGGCATCAGTAAACCATATATTGCCTGAATGACACAGGCTGGAGTTGTCTGATGCACGAGTATACAGCAGGGCTTCACAATACCCCCCAAAAAACACAACAATTTTAGAAATTTTTGAAGAAGATTTTGGATAGCGGGTGCTACCTATGAGAAAATTTAAAATTCCCAGACCCAGGCCCCACAAAGCGGCATCAGTATACCATATATTGCCTGAATGACACACACTGGAGTTGGCTGATGCATGAGGAGACCGTTGAAATGTCAGATTTTTTTATTTGAAATTTAAGTCAAACTTTGAGGGGCCTGGACCCCATCGTGTGCGTACGAATGACCAAATCCAACAAGCCCCCACAGCAACATCAGTAAACCATATATTGCCTGAATGACATAGCCTGGAGTTGGCTGATTCACGAGTACACAGCAGGGCTTCACAATCTCCCCCAAAAAACACCACAATTTTTGAAAAAGATTTTGGATAGCAGGTGCTACCTATGAGAAAATTTGAAATTCTCAGACCCAGGCCCTGCAGCGGCATCAGTAAACCATATATTGCCTGAATGACACAGCGTGGAGTTGGCAGATGCACGAGTACACAGCAGGGCTTCACAATCCCCCCCCAAAAAACACCACAATTTTAGAACTTTTTTTAAAAGATTTTGGATAGCGGGTGCTACCTATGAGAAAATTTTAAATTCCCAGACCCATGCCCCACAGTGGCATCAGTATACCATATATTGCCTGAATGACACAGCCTGGAGTTGGCTGATGCATGAGGAGACCATTGAAATGTCTGTTTTTTATTTTTTTATTTAAATCAAACTTTGAGGAGCCTGGACCCCATCATGTGGGTACGAAGGACCAAATCCAACAAGCCCCCACAGGGCTCATGTGGCCGTGAGATGTAGGCGCAACGTCTCCATTGCCCTGACCGGCCTTTGTTTCCAAGACTTTTCGCCAAGGCAAACCATGTGAAGAACAGCTTGACACCGCCGTGCCCTACACACATGGTACGATGAAGGTCCACCGAGATTTTGACGTGCAGTGGGGCCGAGGACACGGTGGAGGATGAGGAGGCGGCGTCGCACACTGTAAAAGGACTAACTGCCTGAGAGCGAGAGCATGGAGGAGGAAGCGGTGTGACCTTTCCAAGTTGCTGTTGTGGCTGTGGAGGAACCATATTTACCCAGTGGGCCATAAAAGAAGTATTGTCCCTGCCCGTAGTTACAGCTCCACAAACGTATGCAGGGCTGGTACTGCCTTCTTCGCAAAGAAATGATGGCTTGGGACTCTCCACCACGGCTCAGCACAAGCCATCAACTCTCTGAAAGGTGCAGAGTCCACCACTTGAAAAGGGGGGGACTGCAACACCAGCAACTTGGACAGGAGCACATTCAACTTCTGTGCCATTGGATGAGTGGGTGCATACTGTTGTCTCTAGGACATGGCTTTTCTGAGGGATTGTTGGCGGAATGGCTGACTAAAATTGGGAGAAGCAGGAGCGACAGAAGGAGGGTTTGACACACAGCTCCCTTCGGCTGAGGTGGTGGAGCCTTGGCATGAAGGAGGGAGCAGATGGCCACTGGGTGATGCAGCAGGCTGGACCACTACATCGGAGCCACGATTCTCCCAGGCTGCTTTATGGCGAAGCATATGTTGACGCAGGGCCGTGGTGCCGACATTGGGACCCTGGCCACGCTTCACCTTCTGCCGACAGATCTTGCATGTGGCAACGTGAACCTCCTCCGGATGCCTGATGAAAAACTGCCACACCACGAGTAGCTGATTTTCCCACCCGCAGTCCGCACTAATTGACTGCTACTGGCGCCGTCTCCAGGAACCCCTAATCCACTACCTCCCGGAAAGGTAGGCAGCCGCGAAGCAGGTGGTCTCCCCCGGGCACGTTTGGCTCCTGAATTTCCACTCCTGCCACCACGCTGACTGCCAACCGTGCTACCGCCTTGCTGCCTCAAGGGCAACCTGCAACTCTCTTCTCCTGATGATGATGATGAAGCTCCTTCTGCACCCGGCTCCCAATTGCGATCGGCTTCATCATCATCAACAGTTGTGTGCACATCACTGATGTCCTCCTCAGGTTCCCCAACAGTGTCTGCTTCAGGACCCTGAACCCTTGCAACACCGCCTCCCACGTCACTCTCCACATCACTACTTGGCCACCTAGCGGAGCAAGCGGCACATGTCTCCTCCCCTTCTTGGCTGGCCAGTAGCTGCTGACTGTGCTCTATTAGATCGTCCTCAGTAAATAGTGGAGCTGAACCAAGAGCATAAGATACTTCTTTAGGAGAGGGAACAGCATAGGACAAAGGCAACGGGTGGACAGGAACTGCTCCCGGGCCATGGCAACTGAGGGTTGTGTCTGAGGAACCCACCGACTGTTGACTGGGGGTGTCAGATGTCACTTGTGATGATGTGGATGAGCATGTTAACCAATCGATGACGGCAGATGGGTTGCTGGTGGAGACACAACCGCTGGCTGATAACGGGAGCTCAGGCCTCTCGCTGCGACTCCTGCTGCCACTCGCCCCAAGTCTGCTGCCAACTCTGCCTGAAGTATTTAGGCCTCTGCCACTCCTCTGTGCACGTCCTGGGACTTCTCTGCCTGACATAGTTAGTGCGTTTATGAGGGTATTACAATACGCTACACTACTCTTTAAATAGTATTTGTCTAGAACAGCAGCAGGTGATTACTTATGGCTGTCCTTTCACAGTATGTAGGCCCTTTACAGATTAACAGGTACTAAATGGTACAATACTTGGATGTACCTATGCGGTATGCACTGATGAGGGCAGTAATATGCACAACTATACGCAGAATAAACTCTGTATTTTTGTAAAACACCAGCCGGTGAATACTATTGTTAATATGCGCAACTATACGCAGAAAAAACTCTGTGTTTTTTTTTTTTTTTTTAAACACCAGCCGGTGAATACTATTGTTTGGACTTTGACAGTATGGAGCACCTTGACAGATTAACAGGTACTAAATGGTACAATACTTGGATGTACCTATGCGGTATGCACTGATGAGGGCAGTAATATGCGCAACTATTCGCAGAGAAAACTCTGTATTTTTGGAAAACACCAGCCGGTGAAAACTATTGTTTGGACTTTGACGGTATGGAGCACCTTGACAGATTAACAGGTACTAAATGGTACAATACTTGGATGTACCTATGCGGTATGCACTGATGAGGGCAGTAATATGCGCAACTATATGCAGAAAAAACTCTGTTTTTTTTTTTGTTTTTTTTAAACACCAGCCACTGAATACTATTGTTTGGACTTTGATAGTATGTAGCCACTTGACAGATTAACTGGTAAAAAAATGGTACAATACTTGGATGTACCTATGCGGTATGCACTGATGAGGGCAATAATATGCGCAACAATACGCAGCAAAAATAAATATTTTTTTTTAAACACCAGCAGCTGATTACTTTTGCCAGGAATCAGGACTTTCCCTGTATCTAGACTTGTTACAGATACAGAATAGTAGACTGCTTTGATGTAGGCATGTGTTATGCAGGTATGAGGGCAGACAATTGCACTACAGTCCGCTGAAAAATAACGTATTTATGAACAGCAGCAGGACCCAACAGTTTAGCACCACAATAAAAAAAATCCAGGGATTAAACCCTAAATTGCAATCTGTCACACAATTCTGAGCAGCAGATGATTTGTGGAGCAAAAAAAAATAAATACTGAATTGCGTTGAAAAATGAGGTGGTAAGATGGTTGATAAAGTTCAGGCAGCTTGTTGATCTGTATGAGGCAGCTGACAGCTATCTGCCCCTCTCTGCTGCAATGCTCAATAACGTGAATAGGAGGTTTAGCTATCAATGATCCTTCTCAGTGTAACAGCACAGTACTCTGCACTCCTGCCTTTCCCTTATGCTGATGTGACTAGCAGTTGCAGTGTAATGCTGTGGTATAAGATATTCACACACACGCAGTCCCGTTCTCTCTATCTCTGAGTGCATAGACGAAAGGAAGAGAGGAAAGATGGCTGCCGATTATATAGGGCTTTGACATCACAGGGGTCAATGAATGCTGATAGGCTGCATCTCACATGTGATTCAGGGTCATCCTGCCTAACTTCATTCCCGCCGCTGTTTCCTGCCCTCCCATAATCCCCTGCCCCATGCACTCACACGTGGATTCGCCATTTTCGGTCTCCAATTGCCTGGAACGCTGTAAGATGAAGTTTAATTAAGCAATTTGCGCGATGGCATGTGTTGCAAATCGAATATTTCATGAAATTTGTAACGAATTCGGGTTTGTCAGCTTCGATTCACTCATCTCTAAAAATAACAGAAAAAAATGGCAACTGCAAAAGTTTGGGCACCCTGCAGAGTTAATATCTTGTACTACCCCCTGTGGCAAGTATCACAGCTTGTAAATGCCTTTTTTTTAGCTAGCCAAGAGTCTTTCAATTCTTGTTTGAGGTATCTTTGCCCATTCTTCCTTACAAAAGTCTTCCAGTTCTTTGAGATTTCTGGGCTGTCTGTCACGCACTACTCTTTTAAGGTCTATCCATAGATTTTCAATTATGTTGAGGTCAGGAGATTGTGAAGGCAGGGCAAAACCTTCAGATGCCGCCTCTTGATGTAATCCCCCGTGGATTTCGATGTGTGTTTAGGATCATTATCCATTTGTAGAAGCCATCCTCTCTTTAACTTCAGCTTTTTCACAGATGGCATCAAGTTAGCATCCAAAATTTGCTGAAATTTTACGGAATCCATTTTTCCTACTACTCGTGAGATGTTCCTTGTGCCACTGGCTGCAATACAACCCCAAAGCATGATTGATCCACCCCCCATGCTTAACAGTTGGACAGAGGTTATTTTCATTAAATGCTGTTCCCCTTCTTCTCCAAACGTACCTTTGCTCATTCCGGCCAAAAAGTTAAATTTTAACCTCATCGGTCCACAGAACTTGTTTCCAAAATGCATCAGGCTTGTCTATATGTTCATTTGCAAAGTTGAAACTCTGATTTTTGTGGTGAGGACATAGAAGAGGTTTTCTTCTGATGACTCTTCTGTGAAGACTATATTTGTACAAGTATTTCATTATAATGGAATAGTGTACCACCACCCCAGTGTCTGCCCTATCTTTCTGGAGGGATTGTGCAGTCAAACGTGGGTTTTGAATTGTTTTTCTCACAATCCTGCGAGCTGTTCTGTCTGATATTTTTCTTGGTCTACCAGATCTTGCTTTAACTCCCACTGTTCCTGATGACTGCCATTTCTTCATTACATTCCGAACAGAGGATATTGACATCTGAAAATGTTTTGCTATCTTCTTATAGCCTTCTACAGCTTTGTGAGCACCAACTATTTTCAGATTTCTAGACAACTGCTTAGAAGAACCCATGGTGCTGATTGTTGTGGCAAGGTCAGATGAGTCTGGGCATTTAAGACCTTTGAGATTGACATCACCTGGTCTTCCCAGATGATGATTGAGAACAATCCATGACACTGGCAGGTCTCAGCTTTGCAAAGGGGGCAGTGCATGCTATAAATTCTGCAGGGTGCCCAAACTTTTGCAGACGCCATTTTTTTGTTTTCTGTTATTTTGAAAGTGTAAATGATGGAAATAAAATCTAACTTTTGTTGACATATTATAAGAATGTCTAATCTGTAATTTGATGCCTTTTGGAGATTTTTCCATCTTTCCTTGGCTTCTTTATGCACATTAATACAAATTTTTACCTGGGGTGCCCAAACTTTTGATCCCCACTGTACCTATGACCCTGTACAATAGTTACAGTGAAACCTATTTGAGGATGAGGGTGATTTTTTTAAGGAGGTATTCTTTTGAAGAGGTTTTAATGTATGTTTGAAGGGGTACTCCGGTGAAAAACATTTTTTTATTTTTATTTTCAAATTGCCAGAAAGTTATACAAATTTGTACATTATTTCTATTAAAACAATCTTAATCCTTGTAGTACTTATCAGCTGCTGTATACTACAGAGGAAGTTGAGATTTTCTTTTCTTTCTGAACACAATGCTCTGTGCTGACACCTCTGTCCATGTCAGGAACATATGGGGATTTGCTCCTACTCTGGACAATTTCGAATACGGACAGAGGTGTCAGCGGAGAGCACTGTGGTCAGACTGGAAGGAACAACTCAACCTCCTCTGGAACATACAGCAGTTGATAAGTACTGGAAGGATTAATATTTTTTTTATAAAAGTAAATTACAAATCTGTTTTTACTTTCCGGAACCAGTTGATATGAAAAAAAAAAAATGTTTTCCACCGGAGTACACCTTTAAAATAAAAGTTCTTAGCATGCATCATGTTATAAGGTTAATGTACAGTTCATGGGTATTTAGTTTCGTGCTGTAATGTGATAAACTCTACACATTTCCTGGTTATATTCAGCGCATGAGGCGATCGTGGGGAATCCTGAGTTACTCAAACATTTCCAAATGACTATGATATACTGTAAATAAACATATAGAAACCGCACATTCTCCATGTGTTTTAATAATTTATTTGTACTTCATTTATTTCTAAATTTGTATCGCTGTGTGGGAGACTTTTTGGCACAGCTGTCATTTCCGCTGGATGGGTCCCACAGTATACTCCAATCACCAGATATTGGCAGACTCTAACAAACACTGCTCAAAAAAAACTAAAGGGAACACTCAAACAACACAATGTAACTCCAAGTCAATCACACTTCTGTGAAATCACACTGTCCAGGAAGCAACACTGATTGACAATAAATTTCACATGCTGTTGTGCAAATGGAACAGACAACAGGTGGGGCAATTAGCAAGAAATCCTCAATAAAGGAGTGGCTCTGCAGGTGGTGACTACAGATCACTCCTCAGTTCCTATGCTTCCTGGCTGATGTTTTGGTCACTTTTGAATGCTGGCGGTGCTTTTACTCTAAAGGTAGCATGAGACAGAGTCTACAACCCACACAAGTAGCTCAAGTAGTGCACCTCATCCAGGATGACACATCAATGTGAGCTGTGGCAGGAAGGTTTGCTTTGTCTGTCAGCGTAGTGTCCAGAGCATGGAGGTCCTACCAGGAGACAGGCCAATACATCAAGAGACGTAGAGGAGGCCCTAGGAGGGAACCCAGCACCAGGACCACTACCTCTGCCTTTGTACAAGGAGGAGCAGGATGAGCACTGCCAAAGCCCTGCAAAATTACCTCCAGCAGGCCACAAATGTGCATGTGTCCACTCAAATGGTCAGAAACAGACTCTATAAGGATGCTTTGAGGGCCCGACGTCCACAGGTGGGGGTTGTGCTTACAGCCCAACACCGTGTAGGATGTTTGGCATTTGCCAGAGAACACCAAGATTGGCAAATTCGCCTCTGGCGCACTGTGCTCTTCACAGATTAAAGCAGGTTCACACTGAGCACATGTGACAGATGTGACAGAGTCTGGAAATGCCGTGGAGAACGTTCTGCTGCCTGCAACATCCACCAGCATGACCGATTTAATGGTGGGTCAGAAATGGTGTGGGGTGGCATTTCTTTGGGGGTCCGCACAGCCCTCCATGTGCTTGCCAGAGTTAGCCTGACTGCCATTAGGTACCGAGATGCGATCCTCAGACCCCTTGTTGCGACCATATGCTGGATCGGTTGGCCCTGGGTTCCTATTAATGCAAGACAATGCTAGACCTCATGTGGCTGGAGTGTGTCAGCAGTTCCTGCAAGAGAAAGGCATTGATGCTATGGACTGGCCCACCCATTCCCCAGACCTGAATCCGATGGAGCACTTCTGGGACATCATGTCTCGCTCCAGGTCTTTAGTCCAGGTCTGGGAGGACATCCCTCAGGAGACCATCCGCCACCTCATCAGGAGCATACCCAGGCTTTGTAGGGAGGTCATACGGGCACGTGGAGGCCCACACACTACTGAGCCTCATTTTGACTTGTTTTAAGGACATTACATCAAAGTTGGATCAGCCTGTAGTCTGGTTTTCCACTTTGATTTTGAGTGTGAGTCCACATCCAGATCTCCATGGGTTGATAAAATTGATTTCCATTGATAATGTTTGTGCTATTTTGGTGTCAGCACATTCAACTATGTAAAGACGAAAGTATTTCATACGATTAGTTCATTCATTCAGATCTAGGATGTGTTATCTTACAGTTCCCTTTATGTTTTTTGAGCAGTGTATTTCTCAACCATGTGATTCTCAGGGGTCTGTAATGTTGACATTGGCTGAACACTGAAAGGGGTAATCTTAGGCATTTCTGCAGACATAAGTGATATTTTATGAATACTGTGAAAAAGATTTGTTACAGATAAATTGGCATTTCTCTCCTAACCGCCTACTTTATTTTATGTTATGTAGTATTGCTATATCACCTGGATTTTAAGTAATCGTCTTAGATCAAATAATTGTGCATTCATTCATGTTGATAACTTATTTTTTCTTTTTTATATATTACTCATGTCTGTGCAATTTTTTACATTGTTTTTTTTCCGAATAAAAATACATAAAGGATTTATTGATTTCAACTGCTTAATTTCTTTGCATCATTTTAGTTTAAAGTTGCATTAGAAAAAAAAAGTTTAACCTTTCTTAAGCAACAACATAACTCCAGTCCTGTATATCTAAACGGGACTGTGCTGTCATACCTCATACAACCAATAGACAAGAGAGGCACTCTATGTAAAAGAAAGCTTTCTAAAACATATGCTTTTAAGGGGTACTCCAGTGGCCAGCCTTCCGTCTGCATTCGGAATGCTGTGCGCACGCTGCGGGGGTCTGCGACACCCCCTTGTGATGTCAGGCCACACACCCTCAATGCAAGTCTATGGAAGGGGGCTAGGTTGGCCATCTTGCCCCCTCCAATAGACTTCTATTGAGGGGGCATGGCCTGGCACCACGAGGGGGCTTGGCCAACCGCCGCAGTGCGCGCACAGCATTGGGAACAAAATGTTCCGAATGCAGCAGGAAACTGGCCAGTGGAGTACCCCTTTAATACCTCTTGTGTTCTATTTGTCTTAATATGACTCATTTTCATTTATATTATTTCTTAAAAAACCTGAGTTTCTATTATTCCTAAAAGCCCTCCTAATTCAGATAATTTGCAATGTGAAAAATGCTATAAAAATGCAACAAAAAGCAACACAATTATAGTGTTCTTTATAAGCAGGAAAAACAATGGGGGTTTAAGATTTAAAAAAAACACAGCCGGCCTGAAAAAAAAAACATAAAACACACTGCAATAAAAATAAGGCCACTGGCCCCAAAAAAGCATTTAAAGGAAAAATGCTACAAAAAAAGCATTGTGTGTACTGCATTTTATATTTTCCTATTGGCTTCATTTCAACTCTGACCACAGTGCTGTACAGGCAAAAAAAAAAAAAAAATAATGAAAAACTTTGAAAACTAAATTACAATAAAAGTTTTTTTTTTCTTGAAATGCTATAGTAACACCTACCGCTAAACCTCTGCATGATTTTCCCAGACTTCTAATAGGCAAACCACAGCCTTGAAGAGACACATCCCTGCCTCTGTATCAATGCATAACTAGGCAGATAGGCCATTCAGGATAAAAGTGCTAGCTCTAAAGTTGGTCATTTATTCGTTGAGCCAACAGGTATCTCTTCTAATCCCACCCATACATATGCAATATTTGTCTCAATCTGCCCAACCTTGCTAATATTCTATATGGGAAGAGAAGGGAACTTCACTGCCAAGATAACACAAAATCACTAAACACAATCGCTCCAGAACAATATTACATATTTCGTATATGAATAAACAATATTATCACATCAATCTATTAACATCTTTCCAATATTAAAGTAACATAAAAGACATTAGCCCCTTTAGGACTGAGCCCTTTTTTACCTTAAGGACTGAGCCCTTTTTTGCAATTCTGACCACTGTCACTTTATGCATTAATAACTCTGGGATGCTTTTACTGATTATTCTGATTCCAAGAGAGTTTTTTCGTGGCATATTCTAATTTAACATAGTGGTAAATTTTCATCATTACTTGCATCCTTTCTTGGTGAAAAATCCCAAATTTTCATGAAAATTTTGAAAAGTTTGCATTTTTCTAAATTTGAAACTCTCTGCTTCTAACGGAAATGGACATTCCAAATAAATGTTATATTGATTCACAAATACAAAATGTATACTTTATGTTGGCATCAGAAAGTTGACATGTTTTTACTTTTTGAAGACATTAGAGGGCTTCAAAGTATAGCAGCAATTTTCAAAATTTTCACAAAAATTTCAAAATCTAAATTTTTCCGGGACCAGTTAAGTTTGAAGTCGATTTGAGGGGCCTTTCTGTGAGAAATACCCCAATAAATGACCCCCAATATAGAAACTACACCCCTCAAAGTATTCAAAATGACATTCAGAAAGTATAGTGGTGTCCAAATTGGGCCCTTCCAGATGTTGAAAAACTACAACTCCCAGCATGCTGAGACTGTCCAGGCATGCTGGGAGTTGAAGTTCTGCAACATCTGAAGGGCCAGATGTTACAGAACTACAACTCCCAGCAGGCCAGGGCAGTCTAGGCATGCTTGGAGTTATAGTTATGCCACATCTGTAGGGCTACAGCTTGGGCACCACTGTATAGTGGTCTCCAAACTGTGGCCCTCCAGATGTGGCAAATCTACAACTCCCAGCATGCCCAGAAAGCTTTTGGCTGGCTGGGCATGCTAGGAGTTGTAGTTTGGCAACTCCTAGAATGCAGCAGTGAAGGTCACTTACCACTGATCTTTACTGCTGCCTTCACCGCTGCTCCGCCGCCACCTCCTCACTGCTGTCCTGTGGACTCCGGTAACTGCCGCCATCTCCCATCCACCACCCCCACCCGCTCTGCCCGACATCCAGGGGCGAGCAGAGCAGGGATTTCAACAGTAACTCCCCCGCCCCCAACTGCCATTGGTCGGTTAGTCCTAACCAACCAATGGCAGGGGATAGGAGGAGGTGGCATCACTGCCACCTCGCTCCTATCCCTCAGCATGATCATCCCCGATCATCCCTATTTTCTGGGCTATTGGTTCACCAGAGACCTGATCAGCCCAGAATCACCGCAAATTGCCCATCTGAATTGGTCTCAGGACCCCCAGGCATTTGCATGGGATGCCTGCTGAATGATTTCAGCAGGCATCCGGTCTGGTCCCCGACCGGCTAGCCGTGGGGACTGAAATTCCCACAGGCATACCCATGCACCCTCCGTCCTTAAGGACTGTAAAACAGGGGTGTATGGATACGCCCGGCATCCTTAAGGGGTTAGATATGAAATGGAATATAGAGTACACACTCATAAAAGGTCATGCAGGGTGGAGCTGTATCTGGAATGATTATGAAACAGCGCAATGTTATTTTAAATTGTTTCAAGTTCATTGTAAGTTCACTATGTATAAATTTTATCTGAAATTCATTCTAAAATACTACAGGTTACATGTATCAAATACATCTTCAAATACTTGTATATGGATTTCTATTGGCTGTTCACTATAGTCACTGGTGCGTGCAAATTTGATGTTGATCATCCAAGTGTGATGGGGCATCCATAGTTATCCAGCAATGACTACATCTAACATAGTGTTTACACATACATTGGATTAACCTTAGTACCACTACAGATTTGAAGGGAAATTGCACAACAGTTGGGGCATACCTCAAACCCTACATTACTTTGTGCCATTTGGAAATACCAAGAGGAGATTCCATGTTAGCTGATTTTGATTTTCCATTTTTTATTGTTTAATTTGTATTCATGCTAACATTTTTTTACCCTAAAAATTGAAATTACAATTTTTTTTTATATTAATTAAATAAAAAATAAAAAAGACAGCCATATGGGGCCATAGTATGCTATGCAACCACTTGATCTCTTATCATAGGCAGACTGTAATATACGTATTACTATGGCATTCACAAAGCCATTTACAAGGCCTTTCATTGCCATGGCAACTACTCAGCATAATACAATGGCCTGGGGCAGTGGCTAATTGCTTAGGCGCCACTTTCACCATTGACAGTGACATCAAGATGGTCGAAACACCAAAAGTGAAACTAGCTTTATGCCAGTCACTGAGCGCAGATGTCATCTACAGAAAAGCAGCCAGGTATGGAGAGAGTTAGCTTCTGAGACCTCTCCCTATACCTTTAGCACCACCATGAACCAGTATGCCAGTGCATTAGAGGTAAAGAGGACCCAACAGTTCTCCTAGCTTGTCTACTATAATAAATACTTAAAACACCTACAAAATAACAATTCAGGATCATTCCTCCTTAGAACCCGGCATTGTGATATTCCATTTAGCGAAGAATAAGATGTATTTATACCATGCTGATTTGTGCTTACTAATACATCAGGTAGTGGAGCAAGAATGAAGATGAATACAGCAGCTGCTGGCTGAGTGACTGTGGAAGGGTGCATTAACATTTGGCAGATTTCTTGCTGATATTTCTACAACCCAAAAACAGTTCCATTCATCTGAATGGGAATATTTCTGATTGACAGGACCAAGACCCGAAAATACTTCTCTGTGGGACCAAGCTTTTTGAAACGGTGGTGACGGGGACTGAGGCAAGTAAGCACTCATTTTATTTTATTCTTATCCCAGTATAAGCACATTTTAATGTAAAAGTATTTCAAACAACCCCTTTAAGGACCTTATTTTTTCTAAATAAAAAATAACATTCTTGTTGCCATCCACAAATATACTACCATAGCAATACCTGACTTTACATTTGATTAATGGATTCCAAAAACCTTCCTTAGAAAGCCAACCAATTGAGCAGGGTCAAAGTTTCTTGCTTCTGAATTCTGGTTGCCATAGAAACAGGAAATTAACGGGAAACGGCTGCTTCCTGCTAGCACAGGAAGTGCCCCTGTGTCGCGCCTGCCATCTGAAAACAAACAGCACTGGCTTTAAGCAGACACAGGCCACCACAGTGGGAAAATACAAAGACATTGCTAGGAGGGGGAGGTTTACAGGGGATACTGAAGCACTCAGAGATAAAGAAGCCAGATAGGAGATGAAAAATGTTGACTTTTCTTTAGAGGAAATTGATAGAAATATAAGAAGAAAAAGAAGAAGAAAAAACACATGAAGTCATCTTTTTACCTTTGACCTTCCTGTTATTTTAGTTCCCAAATTTTTTTGTGGCATAATTTTTACTTAGTTCCAACTATAAGTGGCCTAGATGACAGCTCTCAGATGTCCCTGTCAGGAATGACCAGACAAGATCTTCCAATACAAAATTTTTAACACTTACAATTTTTACCACATTTGAGGGTGAAATTATATGTGTTGTAATTTTACACCATGGACATATCTGCTGCAAAATCTTTATGACTTACAAGTGGATCTCATTGTGGTTTTGGTTACAGATTTGCAGCTGTTTATATTCTTTGCCTTGCAAAAGGTAAAATATGCAGCAAGCTCATAGAGAACCCACATCTAAATCTATGTGCTGATTTTGCTGTGGATTTGTGGCCTAAAACTATTTTAATCGTGAGCCCATCCTAATCTTTTTTTTATCTACTTGAAAATTTTTTGGCCATTGATATGATGTTTATACTAGGTTAACATACTACAATATTTCATACAATAGTTAATGGCTTTCATTGATGGCATCCATTTTATTATCTGTGCTTAAAGGATCACTGATGTTTCATTAAAGGAAAACTGTCAGCTTGCTCCCCCCGCACTAACCAGTTGTACTGGTTGGTAATGCGGGGGACACCGATCAGTTTGATGCCTACCATGCCCGAGTCCGCACCGCTGTTCGGTCGAAATCTTCGATTTTCTGTATATGCTAATTAGGTGCTAACTGGCACAGGCCGGGGTTACTGGCACTCTGATGTCAGTGCCGCTGGCTGCAGTGCCACCCAGCTCATCAATATTTGTCCCCTCCCTCTGCCTATCCCTCTTCTCCCTGCTCTGTAATGAAGAGGGAGAGGCGGAGGGAGGGGAGGAATATTGATGAGCTGGGCGGCGCTGCGGACTAGCGGTGCTGACGTCAGAGTGCCAGTAACCTCGGCCTGTGTAAGTTAGCACCTAATTAGCATATACAGAAAATCTAAGATTTCGGCTGAACGGCGGGATGGATCCGGGCACGGTAGGCATCAGACTGATCAGCGTCCCCCACACTACCAGCCAGTACCGCTGGTTAGTGCAGGGGGAGCAAGCTGACAGTTTTCCTTTAAAGTGTTACTGTCATTTACAATAACTTTTGGCATGTTGAACAGATATGTAAGAAGTTAAGATTGGTTGGGGTCTCAGTGCTGAGACCCCCTCCGATTGCTAGTTATAGCTGGGTGAAGCATACAGCAGCATGCCTTACTCTTTGACTCATTACAAGATGGTTTCCACTATAGTCTATAGACCTGATCTTACATTAAGTACCGAACCGGGAAGTGAAGCATGCTACCCAGTTATACCTAGAAATCAGAGATGGTCTCAAATCCCAGCCGTTAAACTTTTAACATCAGAAGTTAACCTTCTGATATATCATAGAGATATGGAAAAGATTTATACCATAGCCCTTTGACAAGAGAATATATATCATATAAGCAGTCTGTGTGACAGCAATGGAACCCATCATTCCTTTTGCTGATAATTGGTTATGTAGCCAAAATGCTAAACCAAAACAAGAAAAGACAAAAAAGTTTAAAACAAAATGAGCAGTTAAATATAACAGATGAAGCAAGTTCTTAAATACTTACACAGAACCTGTCATTTGTAAAAAAAAAAAAAAAAAAAAAACGTTGACATGTCCTTGCAACATCTCCCTGTTTTGGTGTCACATGATTAAGACACGCTCATAGACTTACATGGAGAGTTTGTCTCGAACACGTGACACAGAGCCAGGAGAGAACATGCTAAGCGCAAACTTCTCCCGGCTCATTCTCTTGATCTCTTGGAGTTCTAAACACTCAGACCCCATCGATCAAAACTTTTGACTTGTAGCTAGAACATGTCAAAAGTTTTTACAAATTACAGTGGCCATTTATGTCATAAAGGACCACCAGAAGTTACAAAATCACTCTCTCTATATATTGAGGACAGGAATATTTTTATGGTCTAATACAGAACAGAATATCATAAAAATGAAATAGAGATGTTTTTACTCTGTGTCAAATAGCACAGTTCAGCCTGGCAGAAATACAGAGCAATACATGTAGTTCTGTATTGTAATGTAGAGAGACGCAGTACATGCACATGTGTAATACCTGTGTTTTGTCATGAACGGGGGGCAGGGAGAAGTGATCCCTAAAGCTGTCCCTCTAAACCCCTCTTCCTGCCTATTTGCCCATCCACCCTAAATGGCAAAACAACAACTTGTAGCCAGTCCCTTCCTAGTGCTAAAGTGCATGAGTGTCGCAGTCAACAAAACAAATGGAACTGTACATGTCGGGGAACAAGTCAGGAACATAACATAAACACAATAACCAATACAAACAAATAAATACAAACAAGGCAGGATATAGCATACTAACATACAGTTCAGAAATTGTAATCAAGATTAATGGCAGATATGATAATATGACTAGATAAGGATAAGTTTACAGCAGGAAAAAAACAGGAGATGCAGGAGATGAACAAGTAAACTGAATGCCAGAACACTAAACGGGTCAGGAAATCAAGAGCACTGTTCACACTGGACTCAGAATAAGGAACACATTAGACACCCCACTCCAAGCATGGAGGGACATCAATACCAAAGCCAAATTGTCTCCTAGCCAGTGGGTACTCTCCACCGAGTGATCAGGATACTAGCCTAGGTGGAAACAAAAATCTATAATACAAGCAAACACTGATAGAGGCACAAGACTCACTAACTCCTAGAAAGATGGAATAGCACAAGGTTTAGAACAGGATTCAATCCTCAGAGTTGCAGGATAATTGTCCTGTCTGTCTTTGTCTTTGTTCACACACAGCTATTGGATTTGCTGTGTGTGAACAGTTTTTTGTTCCCTGGTCAGGGAATAGTTAATGTCTCTGGCTTTTTCAGCCAATAACCTTTAAGGTGTGTCTACTTAAGATCAGCTAGCCTAGCCTGATGGCTGCTGATACTTCATTTAATGATGGACCTCCTGATGTCTAGCTGCTAACATGCTGGCCATGCTTCTAATGGAGGCTTTGGGTGAAACACTGCTTATTTGAGCTTTTAATCACTATCTCTGTTTTAGCATGCACCTTGTATGTTCTGGTTTTAGCCATGGTTAAGTGGCATGCTCTTAGTGGATTTTAAGCTGTGTTTGTATAGTTGGTTTTAGGATTGTTTATCATTTCTGCTATGTGTCTATTCACACTGTGTTTTTTCTTGTATCCGTTTATATGAAGTTCTGTGTTTTATATTTCTGTTTTTCTACTGGGCCAGCATCCTGACCACACGGTGGAGTGTGCCGCTGGCCAGTAGTCTATTTGAATTTATTATTAATGGCTACTCCTATAGTGGAGTGGAGTGTCCAGTTTGTGCGTCCAGTGTGAACAGTGTCCTATGTTTGCATCCCTGTTACTGTCCCATGAGGACTCCTTGTTACGTTATGCGCTCCGGCCACAACACGCTGACCGTGAACGCATGGTCCCCTTACCTTCTGCTGCCGACGGGGCTGGGACTCGCATCTCGGGACGCACCCTCATGCGAGCCCCAGTCTGTCACTCCCCAGGTGTTTCTCCTGCCTCTGCCTCTCTGCTCCGGCGCGCGTGTCCCCATCCCCTAGGGCACGCGCGTGCCGGAGCGTTAAGATTTAAAGGGGGAGTATGCTCATTAGTGTAATCCACCTGTGGCTCATTTATAAGTTCCTCCACCCTACTCTGTTCCCTGCCGGATATTTGTTGCCTTGTGCCTTTGAGAAAGGGTTCCTCTGTATTGCCTTGCCATGTATCAGATCTCTTGTGACTTGACCTTGCTCCTCTGCTGCCTGCCTACCGAATTCCTGCTTTGCTATGACTACGCTACTGTGCTGCCTGCCCTGACCTTCTACTATCCAGACTTTGAATTGCCTTATCCCTCCTGTGCCTCGCATCTCCTTCGCCGCCTGTGTGCTTGAGCTGTGCCAGGGGTAGCGACCTGGGTGCCGCCTGCCACAGCAAGTCCATCCCACTTTGCAGCGGCCTCTGGTGAAAACCAGTGGCACCTTAGACTCTGCCCCTGGTACGGTCCGAGTCATTTGCCACACAGCTCCAGCGGATACACATCCACTTGGGTTCCTGTCTTCAGAAACGTGAGTGTTACACTCCTTGTCTACTGGAGGTGTTCTAGAGATTGCTTTTCCTGTCTTGTGTTCAGTGTGAACAGGGTTCTATATTTGTATCCTGTTGTATCCGTTTTTTGTATTATCGCTCCATGGGGACATTCCTGTGTCTACTGGAGGCTGTGCTCTAGATATCCCGTTTACCTTTGTCCGTGGGAACTCACATAGTATTGTTATTCCTATTTCTACCAGAGGGTTTTCTAGAGGATTAAGCTTATGCCTGTTTTGTTCTGGAGTCTGTTCAGACTAATCCGTTTTCCTGTCTGGTGTGTTGAACACTATATGTTTATTAGTTCTTTATTCAGATCTTTGGAGTTCTGTTCATGACCGCTTATCTATAATGTCCTCTGTTCACGACCACTGAGTCCTTTGTTCATGTCTTCTAATATAGTGTCCTCTGTACTAACTCTCTGATCTGTGCCCTCTGAACTTTTATACTATGGAGTTCTATGTTTCTGTTTTGTTTCTGGTTTGTGACCGACTATTTGTTAGTATGTGTTTTTATTAGGCCCTTGCACTTTAGTTCAGGAAGGGAAGGGTGCCCAGTTGTCGATTGTCCGGTTAGGGTGGATGGGCAAGTAGGCAGGGAAAGCGGTTTTAGGGTCAGTTTAGGGCTCACTCTCCCTGTCCCCTGGTCGGTCCATGACAATAATTAGGTCAAAACAGGACTGACATAATGCACACTGTGAATACAGACTAAGGCAACACAAAGCAAAATGCAGAACGAACATCACAATACGAATACCTGACAAATGTACTGAAACAAAGTAGGCTAAAATCTATATATCAAACAGGACAGATAACTATGGTTAAAACTCAGGATATGTGCACAGACAAAAAGTTAACATGACACCGTCATGGCCAGAATACAGGTCTAATTACCAGCATAAAACAGCACCTGAAGAGGTCTTATAAATCCTCTGCAGAAGTAGAAGAAAGTTAACTCTTCCCATCCCAGGGAGAATTAACACAAGAAACTGTTCAGACACAACCTAATGACTGAACAGGACCAAAAGCAAAAAAAACAAAATACATATATACGGACATTACATTTTACTTGTGAAATGCCCATGCCTTTTTGGCTACATCTTCCTGCAAATCACACATGCTTCAGATCAACAGTGAGTGGGACATGGCAAGATAAATGTGGTTTTATAGTGTACCTTGGGTAAACAAAAACTTTTTTATATAATGTAGATAATACAATTATATGTATATTTGTAATATACATTGGGTAAAAAATTTGTATATTTTGTCCCTACAACTATTGACAGGAAGTGAGGGTGGACAAGCAGGGCTCTGTGCACTGAGGACAAGCAGGGCTCTGTGCACTGAGGGCAAGCAGGGCTCTGTGTACTGAGGACAAGCAGGGCTCTGTACACTGAGGACAAGCAGGGCTCCGTACACTGAGGACAAGCAGGGCTCTGCACACTGAGGACAAGCTGGGCTCTGCACACTGAGGACAAGCAGGGCTCTGTGCACTGAGGACAAGCAGGGATCTGTGCACTGAGGACAAGCAGGGCTCTGTACACTGAGGACAAGCAGGGCTCTGTACACTGAGGACAAGCTGGGCTCTGTACACTGAGGACAAGCAGGGCTCTGTGCACTGAGGACAAGCAGGGCTCTGTGCACTGAGGACAAGCAGGGCTCTGTACACTGAGGACAAGCAGGGCTCTGTACACTGAGGACAAGCAGGGCTCTGCACACTGAGGACAAGCTGGGCTCTGCACACTGAGGACAAGCAGGGCTCTGTGCACTGAGGACAAGCAGGGATCTGTACACTGAGGACAAGCAGGGCTCTGTGCACTGAGGACAAGCAGGGCTCTATGCATTGAGGGCAAGCAGGGCACTGTACACTGAGGACAAGCAGGGCTCTGTGCACTGAGGACAAGCAGGGCTCTGTACACTGAGGACAAGCAGGGCTCTGTACACTGAGGCTCTGTGACATGCTCCCAGCTCACACATGGGGATGATTGACAAGCGAGGAGCCTGCACAAAACCCTACTTGGCCTGCCCTCACTGTGGTTGGACTCCTTATATAGACAAACAGGCAATAGCTTCAGGGACAAGCCAGGATTTTTTTTCACCCAAAAATATACAAATTTTTTAATCAATGTATGTTACAAATATACATATAATCATATTATTATCTACATTATATGAAAAGTTTTTGTTAACGACAGGTACACTTAAAAGTTGAAGTGACATAATAGGAAAGACTATTGTATTTTAAAAATAATATAACCTGTTATTTCTTATTCACTGGCTCTTCGTTTTTCTCTGATGAGAGGTAGAAAATGACAAAAGTACAGCAGTCGAACAGCGCTGAGTCAAGCACTTATGTTACCTTGCTCTAAAGATTAGTGTGGGGGTTTGAAAACAGAACTCCTAAAAAGCTTTAGATTTTAAAAATGTACAGTCATAGTGGTGTTAAAGAGAACTTTTCTGCAGCGGAGGCTCTAAACTTTGTAAAGCCTTAGGCAAAACTCAAACATGAGGCCCCCCATGAACACAAGATATGCAAGCAATAATAAAAGTGAACTATAAACAAAAACACTTGGTATAGTATTCTTGGTACTGTGATGTCACTGTGCATATTACCTCTGTACTATGACATCACTGTGTGTATTATCACTGTACTGTGACATCACTGTAAATTATTAGTAGGGAATAGCATGGGACAGCCAGCCAAGACACGGTCGATATTTACATTTTTTATTTTAAAACCTTATAGCCACCCTAATATTCACTGTCCACTGCAAAACAGTGAAAGCATTGGAGGCTGAGTGTCTGTAGCAAAGTGTGGTGATGGACGAACCGGCAGTAGACAGTCGATATGGACGGTCGGGTCATGTCCCCGCAGGAGTGATAAGAAAACTCATTCCTTTTCTTTGTCCCCCCTCTCCAGTGAGCAGCTGTGGGGCAGCACAGGGACTTATTAAATGTGCCTGTTCCGGAACACTACCATCTCTAGCAGCCTCTTAAAGTGGCTGGGGACTGATGTACTTGCGTGGGTGGAGGAAGGGGTGAGGCCCCCACCAGAACGAGGCAGACTAAGTGGCCTAATGGAAGAGCCGCCTCTGCTTTGCAGGTCCCTCAGGTTCACACATCAACCCTAGGACCTGTCAGCTCAGGAGAACAATGCTCTGATATCTGTTTGTAACATTTTTCTAAAATAATGTGCCCATCTCCCAGTTTTTAATATCCATTTGTCTTTTTAACTCAAAATAATTAAAGAAAACCTGTCAGGTTCCTTGGGTTCACGCACTGCCTCCAGGACTTGACAGGTCAGGAGAATTATGTTCTTGCGCTGTTTTCCTTAGCTCTCTGTCTCTGTGGTGCCACAGATAACTGAAAAGTAATTTTATTCACAGTGGCCGTGACTGGTTTTACTGTCATAGAGTGCAGTTATAGTCAGCTCGCCATGCTCCCTCCCCCCCCACCTGTGATTGACAGCCTGAGTGCAGGGCTTGTCAGTCACTACCATTTTGGTGGGAGGGGGCATGTCGAGTTGTGAATAAAATTGCTTTTCAGCTGCCAATTAAATTACTTTTTAGCTCTCTGTGGCACCACAGGAAAAGCAAAAGAACATTGGGGGACATTTATCAATGTTTGCTTATGTATTCCTTTTTTTAGTAATTGTTTCTTTACTTTTTTTTTTGCTTATGTGTGACTTATTTATCAACTGGTTTCAGCCTGTTGCTAAATTTCTTTCACGTAAGCAATTTTTTCTTTTTTTACTTTGGTTGTAGCTTTTTCTGCTCCATGTTTGAGCTGGAGTAAATTTAGTAAATTTTTAACCTTGTTGAGACTTTTTTTGCGCAGTTGCGACTGTCGCAGTTAATGAATACCAGACTACCCATAGTTAAAATTATTACTGCGTAGTTAAGTTTTGGAAAACTTGCTTTTCTCGCTTTCCAGTCAAAATGTTGCACGAAAAATTGCGTAGTCGCAGGTGCGACATTTGTGCGACATTTTTAGTAAAAATAATATAACTAAATCGCTTGATAAAATGTCTGTCATTATTCTCCTGACCTGTAAGGTCCTGAAGGCAGTGTGTGAACCCAAGGAGCCTGACAGGTTCCCTTTAAATATTTTGTATTAAAAAGACAAAAGGATTACAACAACTGGGAGATGAGCACATTATTTAAAAAAGTTATATATCAGCCAAAGCAATAAAATACAAGCTTTTAATATACTGTATTTGATGAGTCAGGCTTTCTGGTTAGCTAGTAAAGATATCACTCAATAGTAATTAAACCCTTAAGGATCAAGCACATTTTGGCCTTAAAGGGGTACTCTGCTGGTAAACATGGTGAGCTTTGGCTCAGCATTGATCAGTGTTATTGGTGCTCTGCTGATCTACCCTGCCATGACTGGCTGTGGACATCAGAGAGCCAATCGGACGACGAGGAGTAAGGTAAGGGCCCTCCCACCATCCACTACACTGAACTAACCGTCACGTTAACCCCAGCATTTAGATGCCAAGGTCAACTTTGATCATGGCATCTAAAGGGTTAATGTCGGGCATCAGCCCGATTGGCAATGTCTGGGTATGAAGCGTGCTTAGCTTGTGAGCACGCTTCAAACCCCGGTTACAGGACCAGGGCGTACAGGTATGCCTTCCGTCCTTAAGTACCAGGACACAAGGGCATACCCATACGCCCTGCATCCTTAAGGGATTAATATCATTGAGATTTTTTCTGGCTTACACACTTATCACATTATATGATGCTTATACCCTATATCAAGTTAACATAATAATATGTTCTTAGTGGCTCAGTGGTTAGCATTGTTTCCTTACAGCACTGGGTGATGGATCGAAGGGTATGGCGGATTAAAATATCTTTTTCTTAGTCATGTAAATATTATGATCATCCACCTAAGTATGTTTAGACTGCTATATGTGTCACCTTTCTAAGGTCACCTCTAATTATCAACACCTTCTACTAACATTTTGGTACCACATACTGCCACCTTAGGAGGTCTTGTGGAGTCCAAACTTTGGCTGTTTTATCAATATGGGTTGGACCTACAGTATATTAGGCAGGTAGTTTTGGGGACTATATACACACTTTCAAGTTTTTAATTGTAATTATTGAATAAAAAGCCATGAACAGATCATAAATAAAGGAAATGTATAAAGAAAAGACAGGCCTCTCAAATTTTAAATCCATTCATGGCTTTTTATTTAATATTATTATAAAAAACCTGAATGCGTGAACAGAAGGAATCCCTTTGATGTAGTACAACAGCCCTAACTCATCGAGAACATCTGAGACATTCCCAGTGGTCAAGTCCAGGGCAAAAAAGTGTGGGAACTCACCCAAGATTTCCACTCAAGGGCTTGTCCTGCAGGGCTCTTGCTAATGGGAACGGTGTTCCTGCTGTGGAAAAAGTGAAGGATCCCACGCGTTCCTGCAGGACTTGAGCCCTGGACATTCGCCAAGATAGGGAAACAAGTATACATGTACTGTTCTCTTAAAAGCTATAAGAAACTTCCATATGCATGACAACTTGTCATTCAAGTTCAAGTCCAAGCTCATTCTTTTTATTTATGTTCGGCAAGCTTATAACGTTTAGTGGATGCAATTGCAGAGATCACCTGGCGGACTACAAAGAACCTTTTTAGTTTATGAGTTTTAGAGTTGTGAGCTCGGTCTCATGATCTTTTTCAACTATTGTACTGTTTAACATTGTGCATTCTCTTAGTACTCTGTGCTAATTGATCCTGTAGGACCCATCAGGTCACTGTTGTAAAGTAAAATAATAGGTTTATCATTTAAAGTGAATCTGTCAGCTTCAATTCAGGATACAAATAGCTGACACTGTCAAATAGCTGTTAGGGCAAGGAAACACATGGCACCTTTCATAGATTTGTCTTTGCTTCCATAATGTTTCACCTCCCATTCCTGTCCGTTTGATTGACAGTCCACTGGAAGCCAAGACCTGTTCCAAATCTTGTGCATCTCTCTGCATAGAAATTGTGCTCAGGTATAAGATATGGAAACAGAGCTCGGCTTGTCAATCAAGCAGGGACAGGGATGGGAGGGGAAGCCGGGAGGTCTTCCCTTACTTAGCATTTCAGCGTCTTGGGAACACCTCTTTCACACTTTGCACCAAAGAATTGAAACATTTTTAATGTTATGAATGTACAGACAGATATATAACATATACCATATGTCTCCTTGTCCTAACAGTGTCAGCTATTTGAAGTGTGAATTGCAGCTGACAAGAGACCTCTCTTTTCAGTGGCCCGCCACTATGGCTAATGGAAGGTAATTGGCTAATGGAATGAGGACTAAATAAAACTAAGCCATTAAATGCTGTAAATATGCATATGCAAAGGGGTTGTCCTATTGGGATCACCCCTTTAAATAAATGAGTTACAGATATGTATTGGTAAACAATGAAAATATATTTTTAGGAAAATTTTTCTTCGTACTGGCGAGAAGTGTCAGTGGAGCTTCTGCTACATGAATCAGATCTGCTCCTCTTTATCTTTCATGATGCTAAACAGATGGGGAACAAATAACTTGAGCCGTGTTTAAAATTGTTGTAAAGTCCTGTGTTTTCTCCCATACGCTTCTTACTGCACTCTACTGTGCCCAGTTGGAAGCCGCGAAACTCCGTTGGTCCACCAGATGGAGCTTTTAAACATGTAGCTGTGTGAGAGCCGCTTGTCATGTGTAACATTTTTCATGGACAGTAATGTGGTCACATCTGTGCACCACATTTGCGTTTTCTAGAACAATGCAGACATGTCTATTTCCTTACTGATGGTGAGAAACAATGCTTTGCTTAGATGAAGGGGCGGGAAGAGGCCTGTAATGTGGATTTATGAGAGACAGAAATTCAAGGGAACAGAAAGGACTTTAAATATTCTTCTGACTATGGCAGCTTCATAACATTTTCATGACATAATGGAACTTCTTCTAGTGTGTACAGGAGAGAAAGAGATGACTTCGTTTCCTGAAATAAGTTTGATAAGCTGCAATATGTTCGATAAGGGTTGGGTCACACATTGCATATATGCTACGTATTTCCTATGAGCAGACACACAGGGCTATCTGCGGCAGCCCTCTGTGTGCACTAAGGTTTGGAGGCGGGCTCAGCGTACCATCATGACTGTCACATGCGGGCCTGCCTCCAAAACTCACTGCTCCCTTTGTGTCTGCTCATAGGAGAACATGCAGCATATTTCCCACTGTGTGTGACCCTACTGCATGGGGTGGCTGCTAAAAAATGTTCATATATGAAGCTGGGTGAAGGTGCATGATGAGTAGTTGGGGGTGTGGATGCTGGATATATGGATTGATGGTAGGAGGGTGCTGAGGGTGCCATAAGTGTAACATTGATGGGCATTGTCTAGGACCCTTAAGCTGTAATGCTATCTTTGATAGATATGTTAATGGTGTTATATTGTAATTTCGCTATGATTTAATAAATCATGTGGCCATGTGCTCCTGGTTTGGTAAGTGTCAGTTATCAAATATGTTGCCATAATGTCTTGCCTGGATTCTTGAGTACTTGGTACAGCTGCTAAACTCAGCATGATGTGAGCTCCCTTCAAAGAATTCCAGGAAAGTTTTGTATATCACAGGAATCTTCCCACAGTACATGGCATCAGTGAAACTTCTTGCACAAAAAGCCAACACCACCGGCAGGGATTCATCACTATCTTTATTTTGAAGGTGATTTTCATTGTGAACAAAAAAAAATGATGACTTGAAAGTTTCAGACTTGGGTTACTTGGACTTATCAGAGGAAACTATTATAGAGCACATCCTCTATCTATACTAGACTTTACACGGTTCATACACATTCACATGACTACTATGTTTACACACCATATTCGAGTCCCAAAAATGTGTAATATTTTGAGACATTTAATTTACAATTTTTTTGCCATTTTATTCCGTTTTTGTGCCCGCTGTATACTGAAATTCCAAACGCACTGCTAGTGCAGACTGTGTGAGTCAAACAGCAGTGTTAAGCTTCTTTCACACAGCCGTTCAGGCACAGCAGTGTGATGTCCATCGGGGGGAGCCGGAGAAAATAGTGGGAGAAATAATACTGCTTGTGTTGTCTTTTTCTACCGCTATTCCCGTCAAAAAACAACGGCGCCCGACGACCCCATAATAGAAAATGGGAGCCGTTGTTGCCCATTGTGCCCCGTAATGAGAACAGCCGTGAAAGGCAAAAAAAAGAGACTTTAATGGCCGATCTTGACAGGGCGCAACAGCAGTGTGAAAGGGACCTTAGTATTTATCGCACTTACGTTGAGAGCGGACTCAGAAAATACAGTTGTGGTATGGTTTTTAACCAATAAACATTTGTTTTCTAAGCCACGAATCCATGTAGTAATTGTATGAGAGAAGCGCCATCATGTGATCCAAATCTTCGTTCAGGCACAAGTCTTGGGCATTTTAGCTGTGACTTTTTTTTTCAGCTGTATTTGGCCATTTTAATTTGAGCTGCATTTTGGGCCATTTACAACCCAAAAAAATTGCCATTCAAAAAGTTGTGTGCACCTACTTTTTTGGCCGTGCTATAAAATGAATATATGTGTAAACGAACAACTGTTTTACTGTGAAATGGGCATTTCATGGTTAAAAAAAATCTATGTGGGAAATTTACCAAGCTGTCTTATAGAAAGATTCTCTTTGTTGCCCATAGCAACCAGTCAGAGCCAAGCTTTCATCTCTTATATTGCTCTGGTAAAATGAAAGCTGAGAATCTTACTATAAAGGCGGCTTGATAAATTCCTCCCTATGTGTGACCACAGCCTTAGTTGTATTTCACATCTTCTCATTTTACACATAGCAGGGGCAGACACCAACAACACAATGGGGGAGATTTATCAAAACCTGTGCAGAGGAAAATTTGCCCAGTTGCCCATAGCAACCAATCAGATTGCTTCTTTCATTTTTAACAAGGTTTCTGCAAAATGAAAGAAGCGATCTGATTGGCTATGGGCAACTGGGCAACTCTTCCTCTGCACAGGTTTTGATAAATCTCCCCCAATAGTAATAACAATGTATGGTTTCCACATTTTTTTATACTATTTTGATGGGAAATGGTATGTCCCCTCTTCAGCTTGACTAAAGCTAGCATTGCTGTCACTGTAGTTTACAAGGATAAAACACACTTGTGACGTCACTTCAGACTACGGGACTTAAACACTCATGATATTACACATGGTCACCTACTTGTGTTGTCACATCATGTTATCTGTCTAAAAGCCACTTGTGATACCACGACAACTTTACAGAAGTTACTGTACTGTAATAGCTTACCTGACTGAAACCCCATTGTATAGTCACAGTAGCTTCCTTGACCAGAAGCAGTGATGTCACAGCAGATACCTGACAGAAACATGGCTGTAATGTCACAGGAGCTTACCTGACTGGAACTCACTTGTGGCACTAGGGCCCATTCACACTATGTATTTTCTGAGTGGAATTCCGCTCTTTAAGAACATATGGTGCAGAAGCCTTTCATGGGGGAGATCTATCAAAACCTGTAGAGAGGGAAAAGTGGTGCAGTTGTCCATAGCAACCAATCAGATTGCTTCTTCCATGTTCGAAAAGGCCTCTGAAAAATTTATAAAACAACCGGACTGGTTTATATGGGCAACTGCACCACTATTCCTCCACACAGGTTTTGATAAATCTTCCCCATTGTTCTCAATAGGATTCTGCTGCACTATACACACTAGGGAATTTTCACTGCGGGAATTCTGGACCCTGGACTGTACCGAAAGAATAAACATGTTCATTCTTTTTTCAGAATCTGCTCAAAAATGCATTGCTGTATATGGAGACGGTATACTTCTAAGAGGTCCTAGCACCTGCTTGTTCTGCCGGCGCCCAGATGGAATCTTTCTCCAGACTGAGATTCCATAGTGTGAATGGACCCTCATAGTAGCATGCCTGAAAATGATGTCACAGCAGTTACCTGATACAAACATATCTGTGATATCACCACTGTTTATCTAACTGAAAGCCATTTATGATGTCACAGTAGTATACCTGAGTAGAATTTTGTTTGGAAAAGTTCCGTCCCCAGACTCCGACAAATAAATTAGCATGTTCATTCTTTTGGCACAATCCACTGCATTTCTGTATATTAGGATGGTGCATTTCCAAGTGGTCATAATACAGGCTTATTTTGCCGGTGTCTGTTCCACAGGACAGCAGAGGAAGTCTAAGGTCTGAAACGCGTCCTGTTTCAGAAGGATTTACAATAAATTACCACTTGAGCTTGAAGTATTGGTTAGTGCTGGGAATTTCTTTTATCACTATATCCACTTATCCTCGTGCACCACCTACAACGGTTGTGCCGACCCATCTACATGGTGTCTGTTCCAAACGGAATCTCTGCCCGGAATATCTCCGGGTGTAGATTTCCGTAATGTGAATGAGCCCTACATTATGTTGGCAGCACGTCCTATGTTTATATGACCTATAAGCATTTTCATGTTAATGCAAATCGTCAGATGTTTTCAGGGCAATTTCTCATCTGCTTTCTGAAAAAAATAAACACGCAAAAAAAAAATGGACACATTTTGAGCTGGTTGTACCCGAACTCATGGCACCATGGACAACCAGCAAAAAACTGTGATGTCATTTAAGTTTCTAACAATTGGTTAACAAATTTATACGTAACTTTAAATACAGCTCTTACCTTTGAGCAGATGTTACATAATACAGTAGAATGTTTCACATTTTATTGTTGCTGCATCTTTGTAATTAGTCAACTAAATATTTATATATTAATGTCCCTGCCCAGTAATAATACTGTAATGTCTACTACTAAAGACAAGTAAAAACTATTACAACTATCATACTTACATGAAGTCATACCAAAATAAAATACATACTCAAGCATACAGTAACTTGAACATACTGTCTATTGTGATATATGTAGATATGTGCAATAGATCATGGGTCATAGAACCTTACAATAGTATCTCTGCAGTTCTGCACAATTCTGCAAATGTGGCTTACACTACTACGAACTTAGGTGGTAAAATCCATATTTCTGGGAATGTTTAACATCTCACTAAGCTGTCTGCTGTATGCTTGACTTCAATGTGTGTCTTTATAACTTGCATTTGCATAATGGATATTAGTGTGTCTTCTATTGTGGAGGGTGGCGGGAACTCTACAGCATGGAAGTAGTGACCATGTACATCAAGTCACTATGGAATTCCTGGCATATCTGTATCACTACTACAGAGTTTAGGTGCCCATACACCTTCTATAGCTGCTGACTAAATATTTATTCAGCTATCAGCTGTGTCTCCTGTCCACAAGATACTGTAAACATGAACTTTTAGCTCACCTGAATGTTTATACACAGCTCAAAAAAATAAAGGGAACACTTAAAGGGGTACTCCCACCCTAGACATCTTATCCCCTATCCAAAGGACAATAAATGGAGGAAAAAAGCGGAGGTAGCGCCGGGTGCGGTGTAGGTCTTTAGCCGGTATAGGTGCGTACCCAGGTGGGGGTAGCGTGTTCCTTGCCGGTGATGGCAGCTTGGTATGCAGGCCAGCAGCGTGAGGACGGAGCCCAGAGGAGAGTCCGTAGAGTAATGCAGAAGTATTGGAGGAAAAAAGCTGCGATGGCGCTCCCAAGGAAGTAACCCAAGTCCAAAGAAAATAATAAATAAATATAAAGAAAGATGCGTTTCGGGAGTCACAGCTCCCTTTTTCAATTGCAGGTGGTTGCTGTATGATACAGCAACCACCTGCAATTGAAAAAGGGAGCTTTGACTCCCGAAAACGCGTCTTGCTATCCAAAGGACATCACGCCCGTCCCCTCAATGCAAGTCTATGGGAGGGGGCGTGACGCCACCTCATCAGGAGAATGTCCAGGCGTTGTAGGGAGGTCATACGGGCACGTGGAGGCCACACACTACTGAGCCTCATTTTGACTTGCTTTAAGGACATTACATCAAAGTTGGATCAGCCTGTAGTGTGGTTTTCCACTTTGATTTTGAGTGTGACTCAATTGAATTTCCATTGATAATTGTTGTGTGATTTTGTTGTCAGCACATTCAACTATGTAAAGACGAAAGTATTTCATACGATTAGTTCATTCATTCCGATCAAGGATGTGTTATCTTAGTGTTCCCTTTATGTTTTTGAGCTGTGTATGTTTTGAATGGGGAGATGGAAGGAAGGTGCTGCCAGACAGTTCTTGTGGCGGCTAATTTGTGGAAAAACAAGGGGGTTAGGCACTTGATATACAACATGCCTCACTCATTTCTCCTCTGACATCATCTGTTGGGGATAGTCAGGAGGCCATCACATACATATTAAAGAGTTGGCTAATCCCATTAAAATTGTCAGGGGCAGCCTTCATTTCAATTAAGTGTAATGGGATCTTTAAAGCTTTAAAGGGGTTATGCAGCCAGAGAGATTTTTTTTTAATTATGCCCATTCTGCCACATATAAAAATAAACCTCTATTCGCCTCCTTCACCCTCAGCCTGGGTGCTATAATCTTTATGTTTCTGGAGCCAATACATTATGCTGCAGCCGAGAAAATCACTGGCCAGAGCTGTGTCCCGCCTCAGCCAATGATTAAAGGGGTTATCCAGGAAAAAAACTTTTTTTATATATCAACTAGCTCCAGAAAGTTAAACAGATTTGTATATTACTTCTATTAAAAAATATTAATCCTTCCAGTACTTATGAGCTTCTGAAGTTGAGTTGTTCTTTTCTGTCTCTCTGATGACACCTGTCTCGGGAACATCCACAGTTCACACAGTGCTTTTGTCAGTTCAATATAATTCTTCCAGCATATAATAATTCTGTAACTGTTGCTGATATTTGAACAGACAGTCTGATATATCAGCATCATGTTGTAAAGCATAGATTGATATATACTAGTATTCAGCATAACTTGTAACTTATTGCGTGAAAACTCTGCTAATTTGGGGCTTAGGAGTCCAGTGGGATGTTTAAAACAATGACTGACAACTCTATCTGTACACATGCTCATACAGAGATGACTGTTAATCATTTATTAACACAGCTTACTGGACTCCTAACCTCAGAATAAGCAGAAATGCCAGTCACTAAGTAACAATTGTGGTGCCCCAGTACGGGATATGGTCCTACATTCCCGTCAGGTTGAGTACATATATGATCCCGGGGCTCCCCTGCAGTGTCTTCCCCTGTGTATATAAGTTTTCACATGAAAGAGTAAAGGACCTGTATAGTTAGTCACATGATTATGTCACATGTTTAAGTCATATGATTTTACTGTTACCCAGAGAACACCATTGCACAGCCCCCCTTTTATATGGAAGGGAGGAGCTGCAATCTCTCTCTTTGACAACACTTCATTTCCTGCTGAGGTCAAGTCTAGTCATCTGTCCCAGTGCCTGTGTCCAGCTATTGGAGGCCTCAAGCCTAAAGTCTGCAGCCACCTGTCAATTGCAAGTAAGCTCATGTCATCTAATTGTCAGTCATCAAGTGAGTCAAGTCAAGTCTACTGTCTAGTCACCGTGGCCTGCATTATAGTCAGTCTACCTACAGAAAGTCCATGCAAGCCTACAAGGTCTCTCTGTGTCACTGACCACCTCTCTAGGATACTCCCTGAAAGTTACCATTACCCTTAACCTGGCCTATGACTCTTTATTGCCCCTGCCTGACCTAGGACAAGCGGTACTACCTTCGGGTGGTTATCTCCTTAACGACGCAGGACGTATATTTATGTCCTGCGCTGGCTCCCGCGATATAACGCGTCATATCGGGTCGGTCCCGCCGGGACCTGCAGCTAATACAGGAAATCACTTATTGTGGTGATGCCCTGTATTAATCCTTCAGAAGCGGCGATAATCCTTCAGAAAAGGCGATCAAAGTTGACCACCGTGTCTGAAGTGAAAGTATCCCGGCAGCTCATTCGGGCTGTTCGGGACCACCGCAAAATCGCGGGGTCCTGAACAGCTTACAGAACATCGGGAGGATCCCTACCTGCCTCCTCGGTGTCCGATCGGCGAATGACTGCTCCATGCAGGAGCAGTCAAGCTCCAGGCAGGAGCAGTCAAGCGCCGATAACACTGATCAATGGCATGTTAATACATGCCAGTGATCAGTGTAAAAGATCAGTGTGTGCAGTGTTATAGGTCCCTATGGGAGCTATAACACTGCAAAAAAAAAAAAAGTGTTAATAAATGTGATTTAACTCCTTCCCTAATAAAAGTTTGAATCACCCCCCTTTTCCCATAAAGAAAAAAAAAACTGTGTAAATAAAAATAAGCATATGTGGTATCGCCGCGTATCCAAACTATAAAAATATATTGTTAACCGTACGGTCAATGGCGTACATGTAAAAAAAAAAATCAAAGTCCAAAATAGCATATTTTTGGTCACTTTTTATACCATTAAAAAATGAATAAAAAGTGATCAAAAAGTCAAATGAATACAAAAATGGTACCGATAAAAACTTCAGATCACGAAAAAATTTGCCCTCAAACCACCCCGTATGTGGAAAAATAAAAAAGTTATAGGGGTCAGAAGATGACATTTTTAAACGTATGAATTTTCCTGCATTTAGTTATGATTTTTTCCAGAAGTACGACAAAATCAAACCTATATAAGTAGGGTATAATTTTAACTGTATGGGCCTACAGAAAAAGATAAGATTTTTTACCGAAAAATGCACTGTGTAGAAACGGAAGCCCCCAAAAGTTTCAAAATGGCGTTTTTTCTTCAATTTTGTCGCACAATGATTTTTCTTTTCATTTTGCTCTGGATTTTTGGGTAAAATTACTAATGTCACCACAAAGTAGAACTGGTGGCACAAAAATAAGCCATAATATGGATTTTTTAGGTGGAAAATTGAAAGGGTTATGATTTTTAAAAGGTAAGGAGGAAAAAACAAATATGCAAAAACTGAAAAATGCTGAGTTCTTAAGGGGTTATATAGGAAAACCACGCCCTGGTGCCACGAACATGAAGGGGTTAATACCATCTACCCCTGGGCAACACCATCTGCCCCTTACACCTCACCTCACACCCCGTGGCTCCCTACATGATAATACAGAATTCTTTCCTCCTGCTCTTTAAAATTATATAAATAGATTAAATTGCATTTTGACAGAAAAAGGGTTACTTTTGATAAGGCTACAAGGAAATAAAAAGCAACCACTAATGTACGTGTCCACAAGTACATAGATCAGCTCTATTTAGATGGGTCTAAACTCTAAATGGTCATGGTCACCAACTGTGCTGATATTGAGATATTATTGAGCGTATTTTGGTGTCTCGATCATGCATATACAGTATACTCATCTATCTCAATCATTGCCAATTGGTAAATAAAATTTTGCAATAAACTTTGGCTGATTCACGATAATTCCTGAAAGCTTCCTTTGGAGATGTGGGAAAAGAAATCAGCCAGTGAAACCATTAAACAGATGACCATTGTCCCCAGGGCCACTATTGCGTAATGACAGGATATTTGTCTTTCTGATTGCTGGGCTTCAATCAGACATTAAGTACTAGAGGTTAATGGTGAAAATCATCAGAGATGTTTAGTTTGTAATTTGTTTTGCAGTTCTCAGCAGTGGAAACCATCTGGTTCTAAGTCACATAGGTAGCATAGTACCACAAATCCATCCATACAGCATCGCGTCCATGTGCTAGATATGTTAGCACAGAAACATCAGGTCCTCATTACATCCTAAATAGTAACTTCTGTTTTATCCAGAGTAGAGACACTATGAATTAGACGATAGACACAATAATTCAAGCAGCCATAGAGTACAATGGAAATATGTCATCTCCTTATATTTGAAAACAAATGGCATTTGAGGTTTATTGAGCTCTATGTTCTATATTGGATTATTGTGAGTTAGCAACCAGTAGAATAGCCCAAAATATTAAAGGATAGCTAGCCAGTTGTGACCAAGCTGGGTACAGAACTGGGCATACAGCTGGTATGAGAATAAATAACTGTACAGTATGTTATTCTTATGTGTTTAATATACCATAAACAATGCCCATTTATTTTCTGTCCGATGATTATTTCAAATTCTTTACATATTCTCAATACCTAACTTTTGTCTGCTTAAGGAAATGTTCACAAGTACAGCATCTACTTTACTCCACAAGCTCCGCTCTGCATCTCCTGGTGAGTGTGCCAGTCCGGCTTTCAAGCCCCACCCTCCCCGCATGCCATGCCCCATCTTGCAAATCCACTCCCGCCCTTAAGACACACCCCTTTTATTTTCTACCCATTTTTGTGCATCGGTATGGCTTGCAAATCATGCCACAATTCTACACCCTTCCTATATTTTTGGCTTACATCTTCATCACAACTCAGCCCCACCTGAGGATGGGATATAAGGACGGGATATGAGGATGGAATATGAGGACTGAATATGAGGTCGGAATATAAGGAGGGCAAATGGGGTCAGGCTATGAGGAGGGGATATGGGTTTAGGACATGAGGACAAAAGTTCCTCCTTTGTTGCTTTTCCTCCCCCACAAGGATTATGTAGGAAAAACCGGGCAACGCCAGGTACTCAGCTAGTGATAAATAAAAAGGAAACATTCATACTTCTTCTTCCTGTGGCATCTACTTCTGACTTTAGCTCAAAAAATGCAGTAGCAGTTTAAAAAAAAAAAAAAAAAAACGAGCAAATGAAAATTCATCCTTAGAGTAGGGATCCGCAGCGTAAAAGATACGCCAGTCACCTGACCCATATTGTGCCTCCAGCTGTTAAACTCCTCCCCCATCCACGTCCCCTGACCTGCTTGCTGATCCGCCACTCTGAGCACCCACACAGGGGCTTGTGAGTCGCCGCCTGCATGAGCAGTGTACTCAGACATTGCGGTTACTCCATGATGCCTGAGTACACTGCGAGTGCACTTGGCAACTCGCAGGCCCCTGTGTGGTTGCTTGAAGCGGCAGGTTGCAGAACAGATCAGGTTGGGGGTCAACAGTTGGAGGCACACTATGGGTCGGGTCACAGGCAGGTCCACAGGGAAAAATACACTGCGGATCCTTTACATGTGACTCTACCCTTAAGCTGTTGTCTCAGGAAGAGGACCCATACATAATAGAGTGAAGCTATGAGTGGCTAAGAAAGAGCAACCCCAGTTTTGCCATCTCTGATAGCTTGGGCTTTAAAAGCCATACACACACATGAGCTTATCATCAAAGCCACTTCCTTAAAAAATGCATGTCTTGTTGAGAAAACTCCTTTAGGGTACGGTCCCATGTAGCACTTACCCAGCATATTTCTATAAGCGGGGACATGTAGTATATAAAACCATAAGATACCTAATGAACTGATGGGTTTGTATTAATATGTACTAAACATAGGCTGTAAATAATGGTTGGTTACTCCCTGATGGGGTAAGTGACCCACCCTTGGTTTTTCATAAGAATGAAATTGCCTCCTAATCGCCATGTGTGTGTGTGCCTGAGAGAGTCATTGTACTGTGAAAAAGCCCTGGAGGCATAGGATGGGAAGGTCAGGGCAAGAGAAAAAGTAGTGATACATGGCTTCAAAGTGTGAGTCTTCTAGGGAAGTCACAGTAGTCTCCTGGTAAAAATGTATTTTGTCAGAATCATCCTATGGGAACAATTTAAATAGTCGAAAAACCATCTGAAAGAAAAAAGAGGCTGAAGAAATAAAACTCAAAACCTATTTTCAGCCTAAATCAATTGAACTAGACAAAAACATTTTCCACGGGGACAGATTTTTATTTTCTTCTCTGGGAGCTATAAAACAATGAAATAAATAAATAAATAAAGGAATAAAAAATTGATAAAAGTTACTGAAAGTGGGTTGGCGATCTGTACTTGGCCCATTGAATATAGGGCCATCTAAATCAGCCGTTAAAATCCAGAGAAAATTCATAATCAATTTGCAGCAAATCCTCACAAATATATTTCAGGATATTTGTCTTTATCTGTGATTCTGTGTGGACAATGCTGTATGAATGTGTACACTCTGCAGACCACCTGTTTAGCACCGGTATCTGATCTCTGTATGGTCATATGACTGTTTTTTATACAGTGGTGTGGTATGGTATTTATTATAAAAGATTAGATGTCAGTTTATATTATGGCTTTCCTATTGTACTGTACATTGCATACAGCTTAGCACATGTACCAGTCTTAATAGATTCTTGGCAAATGTGTAAAAGTATTTATACACAGGCTAGTCTGTTTCGACAACAGTACCAATTCCGAAAAGAGTTTGTCCCTTACATGAAATTCAGTATATGTACTTTACCAAGGAATGCAAAACTTTGGCCTACAAATGCCTTTCTAGGCAGCTTCATTTTTCTAAAAAAAAATATATATGTATTCTTGATATTGTCCTTTTTTGTAAGCTCCAAAACTACAATTATGGTGGGTCAGGGGCCTCTACTATCCCTAATTCCTCCCTGGATGGTTATACTATTCTTATTTTCCCTTTCACTTCAGTATTTATCAAAACAAACAACCCTTTGTACCAAAACGTTGTGACTTTTTGACACTTTGGGTCACACCTTCCAAGTGGGCGGAGTGTGGTGAAAAATGGGCTTGATGCCACACAAAGAGTACATAACATCATATACCTGCCAAATTTTTTACAGTTTACGTTTGCAAACTGCGAGCTGTTGTAGATTTCAGTGATGTCCACGGGAAGCCTGAGATGTGCAGGAATTTTTGTAGAGGTTTGCGCCATGGGATTTTTTTTGATCGGTATGTGAGACACCAGTCCTAAAAGATCCCCCACCAGCACCACCAATTTCTAGTATAGTCTATTTTAGCACTTAACTTAAAGTATTCAGTACTGATCCCAGGTGCCATGCAAGTGCATGACATAGAACCAATTTCTTACAGGACCTATAGTAACAATTTAGGGGCTACGTTGGTTTTGTTTAATAGGTCCAATTTGATCAGCCATACTGCTTTGTGCAATTATTAGTAAAAAAATGGAAAAATAAAAAAATTTAAAATATAATGCTTGGTGGACCATTCAGCATTACATAAGTTTTAATGGATAGACAGTACATCACAGGGATCCTGTGCATGATATTGAGTAGTGACATCTTCAGTACAAATGTGTAATACAGTAGACTGGACAGTACTTTTTATCCATGTTTTTTTTTTCTATGTTCTTGATAACACCCTCGGTCACAAAAAAAAATGTGGGGAACATGGCCAGTCATCTATGTCATAAGGTCCTACTTCTTATGAATAGTGCTTTACACGACAAAATGCATTCTATCATTTGACAGAGCACATAAAAAGATAAAAATGACAGTGCCAAGTTTTGACTATTAATTTTAAGACCAGAAGTCTTGTACCCAAGCCAGATAAAAGACCTAAGATGCAGAGGAGAACAAGAGCTCCACTCTTTTTTTCATAGACACATGCCTAATGCTTGCAGAGAAAAGGCACAAAAGCCATGGGATTCAGCCAAAATGTACAATGTGATCTAACATTATCTTCTATCTTTGTGTTTCTGCAAAATTAAGCTTTAGTAACAGCCAGCAGGGAAAGGGGCTGCGGACAAACATTGTTTTCTGAGCTATCTCTAGGATTTCCTGCTTGCAGAGGAAGACAGATAAGCTCTCAGGTCCACAGATGGGTGCCTGGGACTTATATCACACACTTTCATATCACTATTAACACATATTTCTAAATGAGAACAAGAAGAGCAAATAATAATACACATGACTAGTGTTATAATCATACTGGGGAGATAAGCCGTACTTCCCCGCTGTCAGTTCATCCAATTTAGTAACAGTAACCAAGGATGAGAGAGTTAGGTTTTATGCAGCAAAGCTATAAGGAAATAAGCAGATTGACATTCCCTCTCATTTCCTTCAGATAACAGAAATATTCACGGGTTCCTATGGCTAACTGCAGTTGCCCCGGGTCATATCAGAACATTTCCAACTACAAAAAAGGCATTAAATAGGTCCTTGGACCATTGTGTCAAGCTGATGGATTCATTTCAGTTATGTCCAAATATAACCTGGGTGACCAATATGACATCCACTACAGTTCCCTTTGGAGTTATTACTAAAGATGAGCGAACTTTTGAAAAATTGGATTAGGCCGATTCGCAGAATTTTCAGAAAAAATTGTGTTTCAGATCAAATTTATTTGTGGCAAATCATTATTAAAAACGGTTATTTTTGGCCTACAGAGAGCCTCAATAGGGGTTTAGAACACTTTGCCTTGCTGCAACACACATAGGGAGTGTGCTGTGTTAGTGAAATAATACTGTTATTCAGTATGACATGCAGATTACAGGCATTGCTGTTAGAATCACTGCTGCAGAGCATCAATGTGGCAGCAGGGAGACCATATGGTGTCAAAATTGAAGAGAATGAAGAGATTTTTTATGTAATTTTTAGTTAATTTAATTTGAATTTACCCATTCTGGTGAGCATCAAGCTGGCGGTCCTCCGCCAGGCGAAATACCACCTGTTATAGCACCTGCCTCTCAGCGCCCCTGACTATGAAAGTGCGAATGTTTCATTTAATCAATTATGGTTCATTGTTATCGCTCCAAGCTGTTTCATTGGATTCTTGTGATAATTCCACCGGTAATACGACGTAGACGACCATAGGGCCTCAGTCTTGAAAAGATTACTCTCTAGATTACTAGATCGACTTTAAAAATGTTTAATTTAATATTTATATTAGATTCCCAAGTTTAACGTCCCAGTGTTTACTTTGATCTAATACTGTATGACTACCAAACCCAATCTAACAAAGAGTCACATGGCGGCACAATGACAGAGCCTAGAGGTGGCAGCAGCATGAGGAGACCATAATCTGGCAGAATGACACAGCCTGGAATTGGCAGCAGCACGAGGAGACCACATAGTGGCAGAACGACCCAGTCTGGAGGGGGCAACAGCCTGACAAGACCATAGGGCCTCACAATAGAGAAGATTTAGGCTAAGTTTCCAATAGTTTTTTTTCTTTCTGGCAGTTTTTGGAAAACTGCCACTGCAGTTTTTGAGCCAAAGCCAGAAGTGTATTCAAAAGGAATAGGACATATAAAGAAATAACTTACACTTCTCCTCCCTTATGGATCCACTTCTGACTTTTGCTCAAAAACTGCAGTGACAGTTTTTCCAAAAACTGCCAGGAAAAAAAAAAAAAAGTGGAAACTTAGTCTAAAGATATTCTTGACATTTTAAATGGAAGATTTTAGATTTATAAAAATTTCCAAAAGTTTAATTTAAGGTGCCAACAGCATAAGGAGACCATATGGTGGCACAATGATACAGCACGAGTAGACAGCATGAGTAGACAATAGGGCTTCACAATCCCTAAGATTAAAAGATGGATTTAAAAATTGAAATTAAAGATTAATGGTAGCTAGTGCTGCCATTAAATATTTTTAGCTAATGTCCAAGGCCCAGCAGCATCAGTAAACCATATTGTGGCTGAATGGCACAGCCTGGAGCTGGTGGCAGCATGAGTAGACAATAGGGCTTCCCAATCCTTAAAGCGTACCCGTCAGATCCAACAAAAACATTTTTTTTATATATCACTCAGTACCTAATCCTGACCATGTATATCTAATTTTATGTGTCTAGCAACTTTATTTGTTTTTTATTACACTTTTAATTTAGCTCATTAGTCTGAATTCCTCTCAAAGGGAGGAGGTATGGCCTCACTATGCAGGTCTCCGCCCCCTCTCTCAGTATGCTGTCTGCTCACATCTCCCCTAGCATTAGCAAAACTACAACTCCCAGCTTGTCCTCACTGACAGTAGTGGGACACAAGCTGACAGTGGGAGAATGGCACAGCCTGGAGGTGGTGGAAGCATCCATATTTGTGAATTGTTGGTGTGGCACCATGGTCAAACTACTCTGATGCATCAGGCATTGGTGGGTGGAAATCCTGGCTGATCCATGCCTGATTCATCTTCACAAAGGTCAGTCTCTCCACATTTTTCCTGGACAGACAAATTCCCCTTGGGGTGACTATGGACCCCGTCGCTCTAAACACCCACTCTGATGGAACACTACTGGCCGGGCAGGACAGCTTTTCCAAGGCAAACTCTGCTAGTTGCTGCCACAAATGAAGTTTGACTACCCAGAAGTCCAGCGGATCTTCAAGGTGAGTTGGCATGGGCATGTCAAGGTATGCCAAAACCTGCTGGTTTAGGTCCTGCTCCAGATCTACCTGCTGATGATGAGTTGCTTCCCTATGCGGGTGAAGAAAGGTACTCATCAGCGACTGTAAACTCAGGCTGCTGCTGATGGAGCTGGTACTGCTCCTGCCACCCCACCCCTCCCCAGCAGCCATGGCAGTGGAAGGTGAGTACAGAGGGCCCCCCGAGTCAGACCTGCGAGAGGATGGACGATGGCGCTGATAAGCATCGGCCAACTGACTACGTAGGATGTCTCTTTAGTAGGTCAGTTTGTCCTCCCTCTCAGTGGGTGTGAAAAGGGCCCCCATTTTGTGCTGGTAGCGAGGGTCCAATAAGGTGGAGAGCCAGAAGTCATCCCGCTGCCGAATTTTGACTATTCGGCTGTCACTACGCAAGCAAGTGAGCATGCATCGTGCCACTTATGCAAGTGACTCGGAGGGACTCCCTGCCTCCATCTCCACTGCATACTGCCACGGTGTGTCTGGGTCCTCTGTCTTGCCTTCCTCATAACCCTCTAGCTCCTCTGGCTGCTTCTGCTCCTCCTCTACAGTCAGATTACTAGAAAAACCACCCATTTGGAAAAACCTAAACTGTGCTCCACTGTCCCCCTCATTCTCTTCCAGTTCTGCCCCCACAGGGCTCATGTGGCCATGAGATGTAGGTGCCACATCTCCGTTGCCCTGACCAGCCATCGTTTCCAACACGTGTTGTAAGAAATGAAGCAGTGGAATGACATCATTCATCCCGTAATGCTGGCGACTTACTAATAATGTGGCTTCCTGAAAGGGCCTGAGCATACGGCAGGTGTCACGTATGATCTACCACTGGTTGAAATTGAAGTCACACATGGGAGTACCCCTTTCCGCTTGTATCATCAAGAAATCGGTGATGGCTTTTCTCTGTTCGTACAATCGGTCAAACATATGGAGGGTGGAATTTGAATGTGTGGCAAAATCACAAATCAGACTATGTTGGGGGATACCGTTCTGACGCTGCAGCTCAAGGAGGGTGTGCTTTGCGGTGTACTAGTGGCTGAAGTGCATAGAAATTTTCCTTCCCATTGTTAGGATGTCTTGTAAATGGTGGGGAACACTTCAGGAACCGCTTGACAACCAGATTGAACACGTGTGCCATGCAGGGCGCATGGGTCAGCCTTCCCAGTCGCAGCACAGACAAGATGTTCTTCCCATTGTCAGTCACTATGGTTCTTATTTCCAGTTTTCATGGAGTAAGCCATGCTCCGATTTCTTTACGAATTACTTTTAGCAGTTCCTCCCCTGTGTGACTCCTTTTGCCAAGGCAAACCATGTGAAGAACAGCGTGAACAGCGTGAAGAGGCAGAGTCACGGCCTGAGAGCATGGAGGAGAAAGCGGCGTGACCTGTAAAAGTTGGTGTTGTGGCTGTGTAAGAACCACATTCACCCAGTGAGCCGTAAAGGACATGTATTGTCCCTGACATAGTTACCTCTCCAGACATCGGCGCTGCCGTGCACTTTGGTACACACTGACATGCTTAAGGACTGGCCCACCTTCTCTTCCACAAAATTGTGCAGGGCTGGTACTGCCTTCTTCGCAAAGAAATGATGGCTTGGCACTCTCCACCTCGGCTCGGCACAAGCCATCAGTTCTCTGAAAGGTGAAAGGTGCAGAGTGCACCACTTGAAAAGGGAGGGACTGCAGCACCAGCAACTTGGACAAGAGCACCTTCAGCTTCTGTGCTGTTGTATGAGTGGGCGCATACTGTTGTCTCTTGGACATGGCTTCGCTGATGGATTGTTGGTGGAATGACTGACTAAAAGTAGGAGGAGCAGGAGAATCTGGAGTGACAGAAGGAGTGTATGACACACAGCTCCCTTCAGCTGAGGTGATGGAGCCTTGGCTGGCTGAACGAGTGCCACTGGGTGATGCAGCAAGCTGGACCACTACATTGAAGCCACTTTTCTCCCAGGCCGCTTTATGTTGGCGCAGCATATGTTGACACAGGGCCGTGGTGCCAACATTGGGACCCTGGCCACGCTTCACCTTCTGCTGATACATCTTGCATGTGGCTATGTTAACCTCCTCCGGATGCTTGATGAAAAACTGCCACACCATGGAGTAGCTGATCTTCCCACCAACAGTCCACACTAATTGACTGGTACTGCCGCTGTGTCCAGGAACCCCTGTTCCATTACCTCCTGGGAAGGTAGGCTGATGTGAAGCAATTGGTCTCCCCCGGGCACGTTTGGCCCCAGAATCTCCCCTTCTGCCACCATGCTGACTGCCAACCTTGCTACCACCTTGCTGGCTCAGCTGCTGCCTCACAGGCAACCTGCAACCCTCTTTTCCTGATGATGATGAAGCCCCTTCTGCACCCGGATCCCAATCGCGCTCGGCTTCATCATAATCAACAACTGTCTGCACATCACTGATGTCCTCCTCAGGTTTCTCAACAGTGTCCGCTTCAGGACCCTGAACGCTGGCAACACCACCTCCCACGTCACTCTCCTCATCACTACTTGCCTGCCTAGCGGACGAAGCGGCAGATGTCGCCTCCACTTCTTGGCTGGGCAGTAGCTGCTGCCTGTCCTCTAGTAGATCGTCCTCACTAAATAGTGGAGCTGAACCCACAGCATAAGATATTTCTGTAGGGGAGGGAACAGTTTAGGAAAGAGGCAATGGGAGGACAGGGTCTGCTCCCGGTCCATGCCAACTGAGGATTGTGTCTGAGGAACCCACCAACTGTTGACTGGGGGTATCAGATGTCAATTGTGATGAAGTGGATGACTGTGTTAACCAATCGATGACGGCTGATACCGGGAGCTCAGGCCTCTCGCTGCGACTCCTGCTGCCACTCATCCTTAGTCTACTGCGGCCTCTGCCTGCTGATGAATTTAGGCCTCTGCCACTCCTCTGTACATGCCCTGGCACTTTTCTGCCTGACATACTTAGTGCGTATATGAGGGGAGTACGCTTCACTACGCTTAAAACAGTATTTGTCTAGAATAGCAACAGGTGTGTACTTTTGGCTGTCCTTTCACGGTATCTACGCCCTTGACAGATTAACAGGTACAAAATAGTACACTACTTAGATGTAGGTATGTGGTATGCACTTATGGGGGCAGAAAAAAAGAGTACTGTAGTGCATTTTTCTGCCCTCATAAGTGCACACCACATACCTACAAACGTATTGAAGTAAAATATCAGCTGGTAATTACTTTTGCCTGGACTTTCACAGTATCTAGGCCCTTGACAGATTAACAGGTACAAAATAATACACTACTTAGATGTAGGTATGTAATATGCACTTATGAAGGCAGAAAAATGCGCTACAGTACACTTAAATAAACGTATTGGAGTAAAGCACTAGCCTGGATTTCTTTTGACTGTCCTTACACAGTATCTAGGCCCTTGACAGATTAACAGGTACAAAATAGTACACTACTTAGATGTAGGTATGGGGTATGCACTTATGAGGGCAGAAAAATGTGACAGTACGCTTAAAAAAAACATTTTTGCACAACACCAGCAGTACACAAGAGTACTGGAGCACACAAAAGCTGTGTACTAAACTCAAAATTGCACTCTTTCAAAGACTATTAGGAATGGACTGCAGGGTATTGTACCGTCTACAGACTGTTCCACAACAAATTATCTGCTGGTTATAATAAAGACACAGAATTGCACTGAAAAATTATTCCTGTCTCCTCTGCTGAGGTTTATGAAGTTGAGGCAGCTTATTGAAATGTATGAGGCAACACATAGCTCTCTGCCCCTCTCTGTAATACAATGCTGTAGAAAGGGACTGGGAGGTTACTGGCTGCAGTAAAAAATCCTTTTCAGTGGAAAAAAGCACTGCTCTCTGTCCAGCAGAACGCTGATGTGACTAGGATGTGAAACGCTGCTGGAAAAAGCTTTTATGTGTAACACACACACATACAGGCAGTCTGTCCTATCTCTCTGCAGTGTAATGAATGAAGTGACTGGCCGCAATATGGCTGCCGATTACATAGGGCTGTGACATCACAGGGGTGACTGGCTGCTGATAGGCTGCATCATGCATCTGATTCGGGGTTATCCCGCCTACCCCCCTTGCATTCCCACCATCCCAGAGTTCCTTGCCCCATGTCCTTACATGTGGATCTGCCATTTTAGATGCCCTGTAGCCTGGACCGTACTAAAAGGAGTTTAATAAAGCGATTTGCGCAATAGAATTGTGGCAATATTCAAATTAGTTGCAAATAAAAATTTTCATGAAATTCGTAACAAATTCGGATTTGTCAGCTTCGATTCTCTCATCTCTAGTTATTACTCAGCTTTCACAGACAACTGTATAGTATATCTTGCTAGTTACTTGCCATTTTGGCTATATCAGAATCCAAGTAGTAATTTTGATATAGAAGTGGTAAGACAGTCCTTTTGGGAACTATAGTGGCAGTCATGTTTTGCCTTGTTTTTAAAACAATATAATAAAAGAGATATTACAATGACATGTGAAATATGACAAGAAAATGGCTATATAGAAAATGTATAAATGTGTATTTTTTGTGATTTATGTTTTTTAAGTGGATATTAACCTCTTAAGGACGCAGGGCGTACGGATACGCCCTGCATTCCGAGTCCTTAAGGACGCAGGGCGTATCCATACGCCCGTGGGAATTCCGGTCCCCACCGCTAGCCGGTTGGGGACCGGAGCCGGATGCCTGCTGAAATCGTTCAGCAGGCATCCCGGCATATCGCCCAGGGGGGTCATTATGCCCCCCCATGTCGGCGATCACCGCAGATCGCTGGACAATTCAGTCCAGCGATCTGCGGCGATTCCGGGTCAATCGGGTCTCCAGTGACCCGGTGACCCGGAATTACTGGCTGTTCGGGGCCGTCTCTGACGGCCCCGAACAGCCAGAGCCTGCAGGGGTGAGGTGGCACTGGTGCCACCTCACGATCGCCCTGATTCGTCGGCCGGATTACCGGCCGACCAATCAGGGCGCCTGCTGCGGGTGTCACTCCCGCACCCGCTCCGCCCCTCTTCCGGAGGACGTGAGCGGGTGCGGGACGTGCACCCCGGGTGCTGGGGACCCCGATCCCCGGCATCAATGTTGGGATCGGGGCCCCAGGAGCAGCGGCGGCGGGACTGACCTCATGCGGCTGGATCGTTGGAGGTGAGTGACAGCCTCCTGCTGTTGCTTAGCAACAGCTCCCAGCATGCAAAAAGGGCATGCTGGGAGCTATAGTTATGCAACAGCAGGAGGCAGACCACCACAACTCCCAGCATTCCCTTATGGGCATGCTGGGACTTATGGTTTTGCAACAGCTGGAGGCACATTTTTTCTATGGAAAAGTGTACCTTCAGCTGTTGTATAACTACAACTCCCAGCTTGCACAAACAGCTAAAGTTCATGCTGGGAGTTGTAGTGGTGCATCTGCTGGTTGCATAACTACAACTCCCAGCATGCCCGTTGGCTGTCGGTGACTGCTGAGAGTTGTAGTTTTGCAACAGCTGAAGGCACACTGGTTGTGAAACTTAGAGTTTTTTTTTTTACCTAACTCAGTGTTTCACGACCGGTGTGCCTCCAGCTGTTGCAAACTACAACTCCCAGCAGTCACCTTACACCATGCACCGTACATGCTGGGAGTTGTAGTTTTGCAACAGCTGGAGGCACACTGGTTTTGAAACACTGAGTAAGGTCACAAACTCCGTGATACATAACCAGTGTGCCTACAGCTGTTGCAAAACTAAAACTCTCAGCATGTACAGTCTGTCAGCGCATGCTGGGAGTTGTAGTTTTGCAACAGCTGGATGTCCCCCCCAATGTGAATGTACAGGGTATACTCACATGGGCGGAGGCTTACAGTAAGTATCGGGCTGCAAGTTTGAGCTGCAGCAAATTTTCTGCAACAGCTCAAACTGCCAGCGAGAAACTACTGTGAACCCCCGCCCGTGCGACTGTACCCTAAAAACACTACACTAACAAAACATAAAATAAAAAGTAAAAAAACACTACATATACACATACCCCTACACAGCCCCCCTCCCCTCCCCAATAAAAATGAAAAACGTCTGGTACGCCACGGTTTCCGAAACGGAGCCTCCAGCTGTTGCAAAACAACAACTCCCAGTATTGTCGGACAGCCGTTGACTGTCCAGGCATGCTGGGAGTTTTACAACAGCTGGAGGCACCCTGTTTGGGAATCACTGGCGTAGAATACCCCTATTTCCACCCCTATGCAATCCCTAATTTAGGCCTCAAATGCGCATGGCGCTCTCACTTTGGAGCCCTGTCGTATTTCAAGGCAACAGTTAAGGGTCACATATGGGGTATCGCCGTACTCGGGAGAAATTGGGTTTCAAATTTTGGGGGGTATTTTCTGCTTTTACCCTTTTTAAAAATGTTAAGTTTTTGGGAAAAGAAGCATTTTAGGTAAAATTTTTTTTTTTTTTACATATGCAATAGTCGTGAAACGCCTGTGGGGTATTAAGGTTCACTTTACCCCTTGTTATGTTCCCCAAGGGGTTTAGTTTCCAAAATGGTATGCCATGTGGGGTTTTTTGCTGTCCTGGCACCATAGGGGCTTCCTAAATGCGGCATGCCCCCAGAGCAAAATTTCCTTCAAAAAAGCCAAATGTGACTCCTTCTCTTCTGAGACCTGTAGTGCGCCAGCAGAGCACTTTTCACCCCCATATGGGGTGTTTTCTGAATCGGGAGAAATTGGGCTTCAAATTTTGGGGGGTATTTTCTGCTATTAGCCTTTTTAAAAATGTAAAACTTTAGGGAAACCAAGCATTTTAGGTAAAAATTTTGTATTTTTTTTTTACATATGCAAAAGTCGTGAATCACCTGTGGGGTATTAATGTTCACATTACCGCTTGTTACGTTCCCCGAGGGGTCTAGTTTCCAAAATGGTATGCCATGTGGTTTTTTTTTGCTGTTCTGGCACCATAGGGGCTTCCTAAAGGTGACATGCCCCCCAAAAACCATTTGTCGCTCCTTCCCTTCTGAGCCCTCTACTGCGCCCGCCGAACACTTTACATAGACATATGAGGCATGTACTTACTCGAGAGAAATTGGGTTTCAAATACAAGTAAAAATTTTCTCCTTTTTACCCCTTGCAAAAATTCAAAAATTGGGTCTACAAGAACATGCGAGTGTAAAAAATGAAGATTGTGAATTTTCTCCTTCACTTTGCTGCTATTCCTGTGAAACCCGTAAAGGGTTAAAACGCTTACTGAATGTCATTTTGAATACTTTCGGGGGTGCAGTTTTTATAATGAGGTCATTTATGGGGTATTTCTAATATGAAGACCCTTCAAATCCACTTCAAACCTGAACTGGTCCCTGAAAAAAAGCGAGTTTCAAAATTTTTTGAAAAATTGGAAAATTGCTGCGGAACTTTGAAGCCCTCTGATGTCTTCCAAAAGTAAAAACTCATCAATTTTATGGTGCAAATATAAAGTAGACATATTGTATATGTGAATAAAAAAAAAATTTTTTGGAATATCCATTTTCCTAACAAGCAGAGAGCTTCAAAGTTAGAAAAATGCTAAATTTTCAAATTTTTCAAAGGATGCAAGTTACCAAAAAATTTTACCACTAAGTTAAAGTAGAATATGTCACGAAAAAACAATCTCGGAATCAGAATGATAACTAAAAGCATTCCAGAGTTATTAATGTTTAAAGTGACAGTGGTCAAATTTGGCCGAGTCCTTAAGGTGAAAAAGGTCTCAGTCCTTAAGGGGTTAAAGGGGTACTTTGCTCCAAGAATTCTTATCCCTTATCTAAAGGATAGGGGATAAGATGTCTGATCGCTGGGGACCCCCCCAATCTCCCTGCTGCACCCGTTGTACATTTAGAGTATAGGGTGCAGTGCCGGAGGCTCGTGACGTCATGGCCTCGCCCCGCTCGTGACATCATGGCTACTCCCCCTCAATGCAAGTTTATGGGAGGGTGCATGATGGCTGTCACACCCCCTCCCATAGCCTTACATTGAGGGGGCATGGCCGTGACATCACGAGCCTCTGTCCCGCATTGCCAGTCATCCAGCACAGTGCAAAGTTCTCTCTGTGCACCGGATGTCTGGGATGCCATAGCTGAGATTGTGTGGGTCCCCAGCGACGGGATCCTTGCAATCAGACAATTTTATCCCCTATCCTTTGGTTAGGGGATAAGATGTCTAGGGGCAGAGTATCCCTTTAAGATTTTTATGCAGGTATATAGCCATTAAATGTCAAACAGTGCACCACCTTAGCACACCCCAAGTAGCACCAGGAATTTTACAACTATACAGTGTTTTGCATTCGTATTCACTCCTTTGGACTTTTCTACATTTTGGTATGGTATAACCGCAAATTTTTTATTTATTTAATTTGGATTTTATGTAATGGACCAAGACAAAATAGTCCATCATATGGAAGTAGGGGTAAATATTACATGCATTTTAAATGTATTTATCGAAAGTGTTGAGTGCATATGTATTCACCCCCTGTACTGTGAAATCCCTAACAAACATTTGGTGTGACCAATTGCCTTTACAAGTCACATTTACAAGTCGCATAATTATTAAATAGAATCTACATGTCTGCGATTTCATTCCTAAACAAATACACTTACATCGGTATAGGCCTCAGAGTTTATTAGAGAGCATTTCTGAATAAACAGCAGCATGAAGACCAAGGAGCTCACCAAACAGGTAAGATATGAAGCTTTAAAGAATTACAAAGCATGGTTAGGTTATAAGAAATATACAAAACTTTAAGCATTTCATGTAACACCGTGAAATCTATCATCAGAATATTCAGATAACCACAACACTAATCCTCCAGGTGCAGCCTAGGATTAGCAGGTGCTGAGAGTAGTTCCAAGACAAAGGGGGAGACTTATCAAAACCTGTGCAGAGAAAAACTTGCCAGTTGCCCATAGCAACCAATCAGCTTGCTTCTTTCATTATTAAGAAGACCTGTGAAAAATGAAAGAAGCAATCTGATTGGTTGCTGTGGGCACCTGGGCAAGTTTTCCTCTGCACAGGTTTTGATAAATCTTCCTAAGGGTACATTCTCACACGGCGTATTTGCTGCGTATTTGCTGCTGCGTATTTTATTTTCTCTGTTGAAGTCAATGGGTAGGAAAATACGCAGCACCAAATACGCAGCAAATACGCAGCAAAATACGCCGTGTGGGAACGTACCCTTAAAGAGTTTATTTTCCATGGACATGGACATGCCTGATAAAGCGGATCTCTGCAAAACACGTTGCATGATGGGAAAATAAGCTCTTTTTCTTATAACTACTCTCAGCGCCTGTTAATCCTACCCTGCACCTGCATGAGTAGTGTTTTGGTTATCTGAATTGAATTGCGACTAGGACAGGCTGCAGAGATCCATGGTTTTTGAATTGGCTATGCCTTTTCCAATGTTGTACTTGGCGTTGTACAATCACTGTTGGTAAGCGTACACATAAGCTTGGGGAATTTAGCAATTCATCAGCATATGGCACAACCGCAAACCTGTTCACTCAAACTGACAAGTCAAGCAAGCAGAAATATATCAGAGAAGCAACAAGAGGCCCATGGTGACCCTAGAGGAGCTGCAAAGATCAATAGCTGAGGTGGGAACATCTCCCCTCCCCAGGACAACTATTAGTCGTGTACTCCCCAAATCTGGCCTTTATGGAAGAGCAGCAAGAGGAAAGCCATTATTTAATGTGAGCCACAAGAAATTACATTTGGAGTTTGCCAAAAGCCACGTGGGAAACACAGCAAACATGAAATAAGGTGCTCTGGTCAGAAGAGACTAAAATTTTACTCTTTGGGGGAGATTTATCAAAACCTGTAAAGAGAAAAAGTTGCCCAGTTGCCCATAGCAACCAATCAGCTCTCTTCTTTCATTTTTACAAGGCTTCTGCAAAATTAAAAACACAATCTGATTGGTTGCTATGGGCAACTGGGCAACTTTTCCTCTGCACAGGTTTTGATAAATCTCCCCCTTTGGCCATAGTGGAAAACGCTGTGTGTGATTGAAACCTAACCCTGCCCATCACCATAAACATGACATGCTTTCCTTTAGCAGAAAAAGAGAAACTGGTCCGGATTGATGGAAAAATGGATGTAACCAAATACAGGGCAATCCTTGAAAGCAACGTGATGCAGTCTGAAAAAGACTTAAAACTAGGACAAAGGTTCATTTTTCAGCAGGATAATGACCCAAAACATAAAGCTAGAGCTACACTGAAATGGTTTAGATTAAAGTATGTTAAAGGGGTACTCTGCCATTAGACATCTTATCCCCTATCCAAAGGATAGGGGATAAGATGTCTGATCCCGATGGTCCCGCATCTGGGAACCCCCTCAATCTCTCCTGCAGCACCCCAGTATATCAGCAGCACAGAGCTATGTTTGCTCCGTGGCTGATGATGGGCGATACAGGGACCTGGGCATCGTGATGTCACAGCCCCGCCCCCTTGTGACATCAAGCCTCACCCCTCAATTCAAATCAATGGGAGGAGGTGTGGTGGCCATTACTAAACCTCGAAACGTGTCTGTGTATTTAGGCAAATAAAGTTATTTTCCATTACATATTTTAACCCTGGTGCAAGTTTGTTACTGGTGGATCGTGCACGACAGAACCTGGTTTTCCTCGCTTCCAAGTATTTAGCATTGTATACAAGGAAAGATAGTGCTGAGTCTGAAAGCAAAAAGTCCAGCAAGGTCCATGCATAAAGAAAATGTAGCATGGTACTTATCACCTTCCAATAAAAGCAAGTCCTTTATTTAAGCTTCATAGCCGGTAATTCCAAAGGGAGTAACACACTGTCACGATGCCGGCTGGCAGGTAGTGGATCCTCTGTGCCAGAGAGGGATTGGCGTGGACCGTGCTAGTGGACCGGTTCTAAGCCACTACTGGTTTTCACCAGAGCCCGCCGCAAAGCGGGATGGTCTTGCTGCGGCGGTAGTGACCAGGTCGTATCCACTAGCAACGGCTCACCTCTCTGGCTGCTGAAGATAGGCGCGGTACAAGGGAGTAGGCAAAAGCAAGGTCGGACGTAGCAGAAGGTCGGGGCAGGCAGCAAGGATCGTAGTCAGGGGCAACGGCAGAAGGTCTGGAAACACAGGCAAGGAACACACAAGGAACGCTTTCACTGGCACTAAGGCAACAAGATCCGGCAAGGGAGTGCAGGGGAAGTGAGGTGATATAGGGAAGTGCACAGGTGAACACACTAATTGGAACCACTGCGCCAATCAGCGGCGCAGTGGCCCTTTAAATCGCAGAGACCCGGCGCGCGCGCGCCCTAGGGAGCGGGGCCGCGCGCGCCGGGACAGAACAGACGGAGAGCGAGTCAGGTAGGGGAGCCGGGGTGCGCATCGCGAGCGGGCGCTACCCGCATCGCGAATCGCATCCCGGCTGGCAGCGGAATCGCAGCGCCCCGGGTCAGAGGACGTGACCGGAGCGCTGCCGCGGGGAGAGTGAAGCGAGCGCTCCGGGGAGGAGCGGGGACCCGGAGCGCTCGGCGTAACAGTACCCCCCCCCTTGGGTCTCCCCCTCTTCTTAGAGCCTGAGAACCTGAGGAGCAGACTTTTGTCTAGGATGTTGTCCTCAGGTTCCCAGGATCTCTCTTCAGGACCACAACCCTCCCAGTCCACTAAAAAAAAATTTTTCCCTCTGACCTTTTTGGCAGCTAAAATTTCTTTGACCGAGAAGATGTCCGAGGAGCCGGAAACAGGAGTGGGAGGAACAGATTTGGGAGAAAAACGGTTGAGGATGAGTGGTTTGAGAAGAGAGACGTGAAAGGCATTAGGGATACGAAGAGAGGGAGGAAGAAGAAGTTTATAAGAGACAGGATTAATTTGACACAAAATTTTGAAAGGACCAAGATAGCGTGGTCCCAACTTGTAGCTAGGGACACGGAAGCGGACATATTTAGCGGAGAGCCATACCTTGTCTCCAGGGGAAAAAACGGGGGGGGCTCTTCTTTTCTTATCCGCGAACTTCTTCATGCGTGATGAAGCCTGTAAGAGAGATTTTTGGGTCTCTCTCCATATGATGGAAAGGTCACGAGAAATTTCATCCACAGCGGGCAGACCAGAGGGCAAGGGAGTAGGGAGGGAGGGAAGAGGGTGACGGCCGTACACCACGAAAAATGGGGATTTGGAGGAAGACTCAGAGACCCTGAAGTTATACGAGAATTCGGCCCATGGGAGGAGATCTGCCCAGTCATCCTGGCGGGAGGAAACAAAATGTCGCAAATAATCACCCAAGATCTGGTTAATCCTTTCTACTTGTCCATTGGACTGGGGATGATATGCAGAAGAAAAATTTAATTTAATCTTGAGTTGTTTACAGAGAGCCCTCCAGAATTTAGACACGAATTGGACGCCTCTATCCGAGACAATCTGCGTAGGCAACCCGTGAAGACGAAAAATGTGTACAAAAAATTGTTTAGCCAACTGAGGCGCAGAAGGAAGACCAGGAAGAGGGATGAAATGTGCCATTTTGGAGAATCGATCAACGACCACCCAAATAACAGTGTTGCCACGGGAAGGGGGTAAATCAGTAATAAAATCCATACCAATCAGAGACCAAGGCTGTTCGGGGACAGGCAGAGGATGAAGAAAACCAGCGGGCTTCTGGCGAGGAGTCTTATCCCGGGCACAGATAGTGCAGGCACGCACAAAGTCCACAACATCCGTCTCCAGAGTCGGCCACCAATAGAAGCGGGAGATGAGTTGCACAGATTTCTTGATACCCGCATGACCTGCGAGATGGGAGGAGTGACCCCATTTGAGGATTCCGAGGCGTTGGCGAGGAGAAACAAAGGTCTTTCCTGGAGGAGTCTGCCTGATGGAGGCAGGAGAAGTGGAGATCAGGCAGTCAGGTGGAATGATGTGTTGCGGAGAGAGTTCAACTTCTGAGGCATCCGAGGAACGAGAGAGAGCATCGGCCCTAATGTTCTTATCGGCAGGACGAAAGTGAATCTCAAAATTAAATCGGGCAAAGAACAGAGACCACCGGGCCTGGCGAGGATTCAGCCGTTGGGCAGACTGGAGGTAGGAGAGGTTCTTGTGGTCGGTGTAGATAATAACAGGAGAACTTGATCCCTCCAGCAGATGCCTCCATTCCTCAAGTGCTAATTTAATGGCTAGAAGCTCTCGATCCCCGATGGAGTAGTTCCTCTCCGCTGGAGAGAAGGTCCTAGAGAAAAAACCACAAGTGACAGCATGCCCGGAAGAATTTTTTTGTAGAAGAACAGCTCCAGCTCCCACTGAGGAGGCATCAACCTCCAATAGGAAGGGTTTGGAAGGGTCAGGTCTGGAGAGGACGGGAGCCGAAGAAAAGGCAGACTTGAGTCGTTTAAAGGCGTCTTCTGCTTGAGGAGGCCAGGACTTGGGATCAGCATTTTTTTTGGTTAAAGCCACGATAGGAGCCACAATGGTAGAAAAATGTGGAATAAATTGCCTGTAATAATTGGCGAACCCCAAAAAGCGTTGGATAGCACGGAGTCCGGAGGGGCGTGGCCAATCTAAGACGGCAGAGAGTTTGTCTGGATCCATCTGTAGTCCCTGGCCAGAGACCAAATATCCTAGAAAAGGAAGAGATTGGCATTCAAACAGACATTTCTCAATTTTGGCATAGAGTTGGTTGTCACGAAGTCTCTGAAGAACCATACGGACATGCTGGCGGTGTTCTTCTAGATTGGCAGAAAAAATTAGGATATCGTCCAGATATACAACAACACAGGAGTATAACAGATCACGAAAAATTTCATTGACAAAGTCTTGGAAGACGGCAGGGGCGTTGCACAGTCCAAAGGGCATGACCAGATACTCAAAGTGTCCATCTCTGGTGTTAAATGCCGTTTTCCACTCGTCCCCCTCTCTGATGCGGATGAGGTTATAGGCGCCTCTTAAGTCCAATTTAGTGAAGATGTGGGCACCTTGGAGGCGATCAAAGAGTTCAGAGATGAGGGGTAAGGGGTAGCGGTTCTTAACCGTGATTTTATTAAGACCGCGGTAGTCAATGCAAGGACGTAGGGAGCCATCTTTTTTGGACACAAAGAAAAATCCGGCTCCGGCAGGAGAGGAGGATTTACGGATAAAGCCCTTTTTTAGATTCTCCTGGACGTATTCGGACATGGCAAGAGTCTCTGGGGCAGAGAGAGGATAAATTCTGCCCCGGGGTGGAGTAGTGCCCGGGAGGAGGTCGATAGGGCAATCATAAGGCCTGTGAGGAGGTAGAGTCTCAGCTTGTTTTTTGCAGAAAACATCCGCGAAGTCCATATAGGCCTTAGGGAGACCGGTTACTGGAGGAACCACAGAGTTACGGCAAGGGTTACTGGGAACCGGTTTTAGACAGTTCTTGGAACAAGAGGACCCCCAACTCTTGATCTCCCCAGTGGACCAATCCAGGGTAGGGGAATGAAGTCGAAGCCAGGGAAGTCCAAGGAGAATTTCCGAGGTGCAATTGGGGAGGACCAAAAGTTCAATCCTCTCATGATGAGATCCGATGCTCATAAGAAGGGGCTCCGTGCGGAAACGTATGGTACAGTCCAATCTTTCATTATTTACACAATTGATGTAGAGGGGTCTGGCGAGACTGGTCACCGGGATGTTGAACCTGTTGACGAGAGAGGCCAAAATAAAATTTCCTGCAGATCCAGAGTCCAAGAAGGCCACTGTAGAGAAGGAGAAGGCAGAGGCAGACATCCGCACAGGCACAGTAAGACGTGGAGAAGCAGAGTAGACATCAAGGACTGTCTCCTCTTTGTGCGGAGTCAGCGTACGTCTTTCCAGGCGGGGAGGACGGATAGGACAATCTCTCAGGAAGTGTTCGGTACTAGCACAGTACAGGCAGAGGTTCTCCATACGGCGTCGTGTCCTCTCTTGAGGTGTCAGGCGAGACCGGTCGACCTGCATAGCCTCCACGGCGGGAGGCACAGGAACAGATTGCAGGGGACCAGAGGAGAGAGGAGCCGAGGAGAAGAAACGCCTCGTGCGAACAGAGTCCATATCTTGGCGGAGTTCCTGACGCCTTTCGGAAAAACGCATGTCAATGCGAGTGGCTAGGTGAATAAGTTCATGTAGATTAGCAGGAATTTCTCGTGCGGCCAGAACATCTTTAATGTTGCTGGATAGGCCTTTTTTGAAGGTCGCGCAGAGGGCCTCATTATTCCAGGACAATTCTGAAGCAAGAGTACGGAATTGTACGGCATACTCGCCAACGGAAGAATTACCCTGGACCAGGTTCAACAGGGCAGTCTCAGCAGAAGAGGCTCGGGCAGGTTCCTCAAAGACACTTCGGATTTCCGAGAAGAAGGAGTGTACAGAGGCAGTGACGGGGTCATTGCGGTCCCAGAGCGGTGTGGCCCATGACAGGGCTTTTCCGGACAGAAGGCTGACTACGAAAGCCACCTTAGACCTTTCAGTGGGAAACAGGTCCGACATCATCTCCAGATGCAGGGAACATTGGGAAAGAAAGCCACGGCAAAACTTAGAGTCCCCATCAAATTTATCCGGCAAGGATAGGCGTATCCCAGGAGCGGCCACTCGCTGCGGAGGAGGTGCAGGAGCTGGCGGAGGAGATGACTGCTGAAGCTGTGGTAGTAACTGTTGTAGCATAATGGTCAGTTGAGACAGCTGTTGGCCTTGTTGCGCTATCTGTTGTGACTGCTGGGCGACCACCGTGGTGAGGTCAGCGACAACTGGCAGAGGAACTTCAGCGGGATCCATGGCCGGATCTACTGTCACGATGCCGGCTGGCAGGTAGTGGATCCTCTGTGCCAGAGAGGGATTGGCGTGGACCGTGCTAGTGGACCGGTTCTAAGCCACTACTGGTTTTCACCAGAGCCCGCCGCAAAGCGGGATGGTCTTGCTGCGGCGGTAGTGACCAGGTCGTATCCACTAGCAACGGCTCACCTCTCTGGCTGCTGAAGATAGGCGCGGTACAAGGGAGTAGGCAAAAGCAAGGTCGGACGTAGCAGAAGGTCGGGGCAGGCAGCAAGGATCGTAGTCAGGGGCAACGGCAGAAGGTCTGGAAACACAGGCAAGGAACACACAAGGAACGCTTTCACTGGCACTAAGGCAACAAGATCCGGCAAGGGAGTGCAGGGGAAGTGAGGTGATATAGGGAAGTGCACAGGTGAACACACTAATTGGAACCACTGCGCCAATCAGCGGCGCAGTGGCCCTTTAAATCGCAGAGACCCGGCGCGCGCGCGCCCTAGGGAGCGGGGCCGCGCGCGCCGGGACAGAACAGACGGAGAGCGAGTCAGGTAGGGGAGCCGGGGTGCGCATCGCGAGCGGGCGCTACCCGCATCGCGAATCGCATCCCGGCTGGCAGCGGAATCGCAGCGCCCCGGGTCAGAGGACGTGACCGGAGCGCTGCCGCGGGGAGAGTGAAGCGAGCGCTCCGGGGAGGAGCGGGGACCCGGAGCGCTCGGCGTAACACACACAGTCTTGGTCTAAGTCAGTTTCACGTACACTACTGCTTTCAAGGCCCTAGATGTGACACGACCATGGGTCGAGATCAACCGTGTGTGTTATTCTCATTTCAATTACCTGGTATGAAGCTTAAAGGGGTACTCTGCCGGAAAAAAAAAAACATCTTATCTGCGCCACACCCCTACCCCTTAATTCCCTGGTTGAACTTGATGGACATATGTCTTTTTTCGACCGTTCTAACTATGTAACTATGTAACTATATGCTGGTAGCGGCATCTGGAACACAGAAGCTTGGATCTTCCATTATCCTGACATCACACCACGCCCCCTCCGTTCAGGTCTATGGGAGGGGGCGTGACGGCTAGTATGTAGCTGTCACGCTTCCTCCCATAGATATGAAAGGAGGGAGCATGGCAGTGTAGTTGCCAGTTATCCAGCATGGAGCAGAGTTCGCTTTGTGCACAGATGACTGGGGTGCCGTGCTGGAGATCGCGGGGGTCCCTCCGCTGGCTCTGTGCAGGCTCCTGGCTTGTCAGTCATCCTGATGTGTGAGCTGGGAACCTGTCACAGAGCGTAGAGCCCTGCTTGTCCTCAGTGTACAGAGCACCGCTTGTCTTCAGTGTACAGAGCCCTGCTTGTCCTAAGTGCACAAAGCCCTGCTTGTCCTCAATGTACAGAGCCCTGCTTGTCCTCAGTGTACAGAGCACTGCTTGTCATCACTGCACAGAGCCCTGCTTGTCCTCAGTGTACAGAACCCTGCTTGTCCTCGGTGTACAGATCCCTGCTTGTCCTCAGCGTACAGAGCCCTGCTTGTCCTCAGCGTACAGAATCCTGCTTGTCATCAGTGTACAGATCCCTGCTTGTCCTCAGTGTACAGAGCCCTGCTTGTCCTCAGTGTACAGAGCCCTGCTTTTCCTCAGTGTACAGAGCCCTGCTTGTCCTCAGTGTACAGAGCCCTGCTTGTCCTCAGTGTACAGAGCCCTGATTGTCCTCAGTGCACACAGCCCTGCTTGTCCTCAGTGTACAGAGCCCTGCTTGTCCTCAGTGTACAGAGCCCTGATTGTCCTCAGTGCACACAGCCCTGCTTGTCCTCAGTGTACAGAGCCCTGCTTGGCCACCCTCACTTCCTGTATTTGGACTCATCGCAAGGACATACAGGTGATAGCTGCAGAGACAGAAATATACATATTTTTTAACCAATGTATATTGCAAATATGCATATAATGGTATTACTCCACATTAAATATAAAGTTTTTGTTCACGACAGGCACACTTTAATGTCTAATTCTAGTATTCAGTGCTTATTTATTTTCATAATATATCCATATAATTACCAGTGTTAGGTTATTATGTTTATAAAGATCCAAATCCCTTTAAAAAGGACTTGTCTGCTCTCTAGACATATCTGTTTTATTACATACTTTAGGCATTCTTTAGATATAATAATTCCAAAGGTTCTTGTCTTTCCTGTAGGTCTGTGTTTTGCCATTCCTTAGTAAATCCTCCTTGAAATACTATTAGAGATCAATGAATGTAAAGTGTCCAACAGAAAGTGAACACATAAAATCCTTACAAATTTGTGCCCCAAATTGTATTTGGAGGAAGAAATGTCAGAGAATGCAACATAAAAAATACATTGCTAAAAAGGTAGCAGCAGGTTTCCCCACTATCTGTCAGAGGTCTCTCAGTCTACTGCGTTGCACACAGTGAAAAATGACTGGAATCACACGTCATGCCATGAGCCAGTTTCCATTAGCTACCTAGGAAAAGCACATCAGCTACTTAGAGGCTTGGAGTTTGTGAAGCTTTCCAGTCTATGCTGCCTTATGTAAAGGCAACTATAGGAGGACATGTTCATATCCTGAAGCCTGGCATTAACACCTGCAGTGGGAAGCAGAAACAAAATATACATGACGCAACGACACACATGGAAGAAAATTGAGAAAATAATCCACTCATAACAACGCACATGGAAGTTTTTCAATGAAGTATTGTCCCAAAGGTTTGAAAGTAGGATTTACATTCTGCCGAGCTTGTTTTCTAAACAGTGTCAGGATTTAGACGTAAGACAGATGCTAGCTACACCCCTCTAATCCATGTGAATTCTAAACTCAAGTATTACAATAGATACTTTGGCAAAGGGCTTTCCATTTTAAAGTGGTATAACACAGTCACCAATAAGCATTGGTTTTTCAGGTAGGTATTTGCAAAGCTATAAATAGCACTTAAAAAGAGGTTAAAACTGTGAAGCCCTGAGGAACTCCACATGTACTACTATTGCTATTAACATTTATTCATTATGAAAAATAACACCTTTCTACATATATAGTGGTGTAGATGGGCAGAAAATGTCATTTCCATACCACAGGTATATAGTCATTGACTTGGGGAAGAACAGAATATGATCCTGAAGAAAACAACATTTCTAAATTCTGAATGTATAGAACATATCAAAAATGTTCAATTATATACAAAAAAAACTAGACTAGAACTGAGCCATGCTGTAGTTTTTTTTTCCACACCTTTGAGATTCCTCCATTAATTGTAATGATTAGATTGTTTTACAGCTTTATGGCTAAAACATCACAATCCCTGGGCAATCCCTTTAAACCTTTCCACATGTCTTTATGTCTAGTGCTCATGTCCCAGGGCTCAAGTCCTGCAGGAACGTGTGGGAACTATGTTCCTGCACTTTTTCCACAGCAGGAACACCATTCCCATTAGCAGGAGCAGCCCTTGAGTAGAATTCTTGGGTGAGTTCCCACACTCTTTTTTCCAGGACTGGACCCCTGTCATGTCCCTACTAGAGATGAGCAAACTGAACCCATAGAATCTGAGTTCCTGTCAGAACTTGAACTTAGGGCTGCTTGGTTTGGCAGAACCTGCTTAAATAATATCAATTACATGACAGAAAGGAGAAGGAGTAAGGATCATATGACCTCAGGGATTTCCATAATACTTTTCAAAAAGCTCTCCCAGCCAATCAGGAAACAGTATAGGGGTAATATCAAAGCCACTATAAAAGCCAATGCTTCAGCAGCCATTTTAGAGATAGGTGTTAGGTGAATGTACGTCCATTGCGAGCTCCCGAGGTATGACGTGCACTAAGCAGGTGAGCGCGAATAATACCTGGTGGGTCCCGGTTGCAATAAGCAACCAGGACTCATGGATCATGCCGGACTGGCTGATGTACGGCATTAACCCTTTAGACGCCGCGATCAAAGTTGATCACAGAGTCTAAAAGAGGTTAATTTAACTCCTGGCTGGCTCAGTGGGCTGATCGGGACTGCCACGGCGAAACCACGGCATCCTGATCAGCTGAGGACAGAGGAAGGTCTCTTAACTTCTTTCCTGCCGTCCTATCGTTGATTCACTGCTCCGTGCCTGAGATCCAGGCAGGATCAGTGGAGTGCCGATAACACTGATCAATGCTATGCTGTGGCATAGCATTGATCAGTGTCTGCAATCAAGGTATTGCATGTTGTAGTCCCCTATGGTGGCTATAACATTGCAAAACAAATTGTAAAACATTTTTAATTTAAATGTGAATAAAGGTGATTTAACTCCTTTCCTAATAAAAGTTTGAATCACCCCGCTTTTCCCATTTAAAAAAACTGTGTAAATAAAAATATATACATATGTGGTATCCCACATGCATAAATGTCCGAGCTATAAAAATATATAGTTAATTAAACCCGCACGGTCAATTGTTGGCACAAAGAACAAGCCCTCATATGTGTGTTATATGGGAACATTTTAAGTGTTATGATTTTTAGAAGGTGAGGAGGAAAAAACAAAAAAAAGGGAAGAGGGAAGGGGCTAAAAAGCCATACATGTTGTTGTACCATTGAAATTAACTTTGTCTTAAAAACAGCTCAGAAATACATAGATACACTCTTGACCCAACAGTGTTATAAAGGGCATTAAGGGCTCTTAGACAGTGTTATGCACAGTTCAGTCAAAACCAGAACTTTTTACCAGAGTTTGATGAACCGGCAGAACCAAGCTTTTGAAAGGTTCACTCATCTATAGTCCCTACTGACTACTGGTCATTTAGTGACATATGGTCTCTAGTTGGCCTTTCATTTGCTTTGGATGAAGTAAATTTCATTAGACTTTCTTTTACAATGAGAGGTTTGTATTGATCTAGTCAAGCCTTATTCACATGGCGCTATAGTACATGGTCTGCGATAAGAGTTCACATAATGGACTAGTATTGGTGTTATGATGCTGCTCTGGAGTACCTCCATTTACCAGTATGGCATTGCCCTTCATTTGCTTTTACATGTCATACATTGGTATAGTAGTGACACAGTAATATGCTTCCATGTGATACAAATCCTGAATACTTAAGTGTGCATGAGACCTAAGGGACATTGTGATGCTCCTTCTCTGCAGGACAAACCATCAGTACCCCAACGGTGTATTCTGCATGTTTTCTGCCTTCTGCTCACCTTAGCCCTTGTCTAAGTTTTAGGTCTGAGCTTACTGGCACAAGCTTGACAGAGTGTAACTTTCTTTTAGCAATATACTAAACATTTTATGCATATTCAGTTTGGATAACAACATAAAATCACAGCAGTAACTGAAAGTTTATTAGGGGTAAACTATTTTGCCTTCCCATATAACATGGCAGTGTATAAAATGGCTTACGACATTTGGCATTAAAAACTCATTGCAATACAAGGAGAGTTAACGTGCTGTTTGGCAGCGTGGTTTTCCAAGGAAACAGAACGAACATTTGCTTGAACGATATGAGCGCTGTCAGAAGGACATTGTTGGATGGTGACTGCATGAAGCAGTACTTTATGGCTCTTTCGGAAAACACTCTTTGTTCCTTGTCCTTTTCTGCAGTCAGACTTAATAAAGTATTTGTTTAAACAGTTAAGCAGATGTGACTTTTTTTTTCCTAATGCATATGAAAACTGGGATGCCCTGGCAGTGAGGAGGGCTGTGAGGCTGCCTGTATCCAAGACACCTCACACACACACCCAAAATGCTGATTGCTATTTCATTCTGCATTAAATAATCATCAGTCTATCTGGAAAGATTTCTGGGAACCATAATTAAATCCAATCCCACCACTCCCTTCTTTGCAAGCTTACAACATCTTTCCCACAGTTCATCAGAGGGATTTAAACTCTCTTATAAAGCTTATTAACCTTTCTAGTGCAAGAAAGGTATATTCATTTCCAAACAGCTCTATGTGATCGCTCATGTCTACATTTAGCGTTTGGCACAATGTGTCATGCTAATCACAATGTGATATCTCTGGTTTTCTACTACAATTATACCTACCAAGTTATAGGCCTGCAGTACGTTATCATGACGCCTAAAAGATGGTGTAACACTAATCTGTAGCCAAGATTTACAAGTAAATTCTATGGTACACTCAAAAACAGATTTACCATCAACAAAAAACAAACCAAATGTGTTTTACAAACATAGAATGTGTTTTGAGATAAAAAACCATACGATCCATCTAGTCTGCCCAATATCCATAATACTATTAATAGTCCCTGGCCCTATCTTACATAAAGAATAGTGTCATGCATATCTTATTTATGCTTAAACCCCTTCACTGTATTTGCAGCGACCACTTCTGCAGGAAGGCTATTCCATGCATCCACTACTTTCTTAGTAAAGTAATACTTCCTGATATTACTTCACAAACCTTTGCCCCTCTTATTTAAAACTATGTTCTCTTGGTGGTAGTTTTAGGTAGGTTCAGGGGCACATTTAATTAGTTGTAGTTATATTGTAACTATTGTAAGACAGTATTGGTGGGTAAGGATTGTATATTTCCCAAAGGTAATATAAGGTCATACATATCTACCAGGTGTCAAGAAGCACATATCTCACCCATTGTTATGGAATAAAAGGCAAGTTTGATAGTGGGGCCTTTCATTCCATTCCTGGCTAGCCCAAAATCAGCATAGGCGCTGAAGACAGCTGGCTACTATGTTTTAAAACAAGGTTTAACTCTTAGAGGAACCTGGACCTCTGATGGGAGTTGGAGTTCTGAGGTTTGCAGCCTCAAAAGTTGACATTTGACTTGTATGAGTAGCACATTTGACGACTATTTTATTTGAGTGGCTGGTAGTAAGACACTTTTTTTAGATTGAGTAGATATATGTGAAATAGTGCTTGAAAAAAATATATTTTGTTCCTGAATTTAAAGACTATATTTTTGTTATGCTAAAAAATGAAAACAGAATTCCCGTTTAGGCTTAACTTCCGTGTCCCTGTCTCTGACTGCTGTTTGCCATTATTTTCTTGGCATCATAAAGCCAATCTCCTACTTAAGGCCAGCCCCTTTTCCACATCCATATCATGGTCATAATACTTGGATCTCCAACATTTTTATTAAAGCCTATGGGGGTCTTAGATTGGTTCATAAGGTCTGTAAGAGATCAGGGACATTTTTTTTAAATGCAGGACTTTGCATAAAGTTGCCAGCACAGGGCAGAATTTATAAAGCATAAGGGAGCTAACTGGTTGCAATTAAACTCATGGCATAATCCATTGACTCTATGTGATTATTTACATTTGTTCATTTTTATATGACGCTCTCAAAACATGTATAAATACACTTATACTACATATGCATACATCCATACTACTTATCCATTTGAAGACTTTGAAGACTTTGGATGATGTCCAGCATGATACAGAGCTGAGGTTTAGAGAGAGATCAGATACACAACTTAGGGGAACAGATGTTCATTACGGTTTCATCAGAGGTGATGGCCCAATCTCATACAACTAAACAAGTAATATCAAGAGTCTGAAGATGAAGACATGTGTCTGGGGATATTATATGTAGTTATCCAGCAGTAACACACTAATGAATTCTGATTCCTTTATTATGTCCAAAAATCTAATTTGCTGTCTTCTAGAGAAATCCCAAGCAAAATAAATCAGATGAACTATATTTGAAGAGTGAGCACATTCCACAGAGTTAACCTATTGTGCTTATCAGTTTATTTACTTGTGTATATACAGTCATGGGTGTAAATGTTGGCACCCATGATATTTTTCAAGAAAATTAAGTATTTCTGACAGAAAAGTATTGCAGTAACACATGTTTTGCTATACACATGTTTATTCCCTTTGTGTGTATTGGAACTGAAACAAAAAAGGGAGGAAAAAAAGCTAATTCGACATAAAGTCACACCAAACTCCAAAAATGGGCTGGACAAAATTATTGGCACCTTTAACTTAATATTTGGTTTCACACCCTTTGGAAAAAATAACTGAAATCAGTCGCTACCTATAACCATCAATAAGCTTCTTACACCTCTTAGCCGGAATGTTGGACCACTCTTCCTTTGCAAACTGCTCAAGGTCTCTCTTATTGGAAGGGCGCCTTTTCCCAACAGCAATTTTAAGATCTCTCCACAGGTGTTTAATGGGATTTAGATCTGGACTCATTGCTGGCCACTTCAGAACTCTCCAATGCTTTGTTGTCATCCATTTCTGGGAGCTTTTTATAGTATGTTTGGGGTCAATACTGGAAGATCTTGGACGCAAACCCAGCTTTCTGACATTGGGCTGTACAGTGCGACCCAAAATCCGTTGGTACTCCTCAGATTTCATGATGCCTTGCACACGTTCAAGGCACTCAGTGCAAGAGGCAGCAAAACAACCCCAAAACATCATTGAACCTCCACCATATTTCACTGTAGGTACTGTGTTCTTTACTTTGTAGGTTTATTCAGTTTTCGGTAGACAGTAGAATGATGTGCTTTACCAAAAAGCTCTATCTTAGTGTCATCTGTCCACAAGACATTTTCTTAAAGGATTTCGGCTTATTCAAGTTCATTTTGGCAAAATGTAGTCTTGCTTTTTTATGTCTCTGTGTCAGCAGTGAGGTCATCCTGGGTCTCCTGCCATAGCATTTCATTTCATTTTAATGTTGAGTGTGGATAGTTTGCTTGACACTGATGCTCCCTGAGCCTGTAGGACAGCTTGAATATCTTTGGAACTTGTTTGGGACTGCTTATCCACCATCCGGACTATCCTGTGTTAACACCTTTCATTAATTTTTCTCCTCCTTCCATGCCCAGGAAGATTAGCTACAGTGCCATGGGTTTCACATTTATTTATAATGTTGCACACTGTGGACAAAGGCAAATCTAGATCTTTGGAAATGGACTTGTAACCTTGAGATTGTTGATGTTTTTCCACAATTTTGGTTATCAAGTTCTCAGACTGTTCTCTTCTACTTTTTCTGTTGTCCATGCTTAGTGTGGCACACACAGACACAATGCAAAGACTAAGTGAACTTCTCTCCTTTTTATCTGCTTTCAGGAGTGATTTTTATATTGCCCACACCTGTTACTTGCCTTAGGTGAGTATAAAGGAGCATCACATGCTTGAACCAATCTTATTTTTCCACAATTATGAAAGGGAGACAATCATTTTGTCTTGCCCATTTTTGGAGTTTGGTATGACATTATGTCCAATTTGCATTTTTTCCCTCCTTTTTTTGGTTTAGTTCCAATACACACAAAGGGAATAAACATGGGTATAGCAAAACATGTTTTACTGCAATCCTTTTCTGGGAGAAATACTTTATTTTCTTGAAAAATTTCAGGGGTGCCAACATTTACAGCCATGACTGTAAATGTGAAAAAAAAAATAGTTTAGGGGGAAATGTTCTTGTCTTTGTGCACTACAAGTCTCTTAACAATATTTTTTAACACATCTTTAGTCAAACCCTGCTTTCTTGTCTCTCTTTGAAATGTATGTATAGGTATTTAAAGGCTATGGGCACCTTTAAAAGCATTTCTGCAAATGTCTTTCTTAAACATTTAGCTTATTTTTGCTTCCACAGCATCTACAGTGTTCGGTATAAGCTCAATCTACTCTTTACATGTGTTCCCCTGCAGTCTGTCTTGTATCTGCTCTTTCCACTCTCCTCTCTTTCTCCAGCCTTTGTAAGCTGTTCTTCAGAGTTTATGTCCCCCCTGTCTGCTATCTGAGCTGGTGTATAAGCCTCCTCCCACTCCATACCCAAAGTTGTTAGTAACTTTTGGCTAGGTTTCCCTACAGGCTTTTTTTCTGGTGTTTTTTTTTGGAAAACTGCCACTGCAGTTTTTGAGCCAAAGCCCAAAGTGTATTTAGGAATGGGAAATATAAAAGAAGGACTTATACTTCTCCTTCCTACTTGATCCACTTCTGACTGACTCAAAACTACACTGGCAGTTGTCCAAAAAAAAAAAAAAAACCTGTGTGGAAACCTAGCCTTAAAGGGGTACTCTGCCCCTAGACATCTTATCCCCTATTCAATAGCAAATGGTTACTCTCACTTATCTACTGTATTATTAAAGTTAGAACAAGTCCATCACAGGTAAGTGGTGCTATCGTATAACAAGAAAAAAAAGATGGGATTATGTATACAGGACAATATGACAAACGTTCTAAAATAATACAAAATGTGATTAAAAAATATTGGAAAATTTTGAGAGCAGATATTAAATATGGCAAACTGTTTGAAGATCCTCCACTGTTTACTTTAAATAAAGGTAAAACTATTGGTGACAGATTGATAAGGAGCGATGTAAAACCTAAAAAAACTAAAAAAAATACTGGAATTTTTAGCTACCAAACAGAAAGGCACATATCCGTGTCTATCATGTTCCCAATGTCATAGTATTATAAGAAGTGATTGTATTCACCATACTACAAAGGGTACAAAAATAAAAAATTAAGATTTTTATTCCTGACAAAGTTCAAATGTAATTTACCTCCTAAAATGCCCTTGTGGCAAAGCCTATGTGGGCCAAACTTCCAGACAAATCAAAATAAGGCTTGGTGAACATTGGTGAAATCCCTGATAAGAAGGTATTCACATTTGGAACAAGAGGGAATGAAAGAAACGCAATATGAAGAAACTAGTGTAGCACATCATTTTAAACTATTTGGACACACAGTAACAGATCTCAGATGGCAAGTAGTTGAAGAAGTAGAAAATAGAAACAATAAGGAAGAAAATAAAAAAGCATTACTGAGGCGTGAGGCATATTGGATAACAGAGCTGGAAACAATCGAACCGAAAGGACTTAATGAAGTGTGCAGTTATAAGTTATAAGTTATTTTTTTAGTGTTGTGGTTATAGAAAATGATGGTTGTCATATATGCAGTGCAAATAAGAGTAACCAGCGCAGAAAGAGTTAAGAATGAGTTACCTACCAGCATATTCAACCACGCATCTGCTCCACACCTGTGCGCATGCTTAAGGTGTTGTTCCACGCAACGTAGCGCGGCAGGCTGGAGCAGAGGTATTTGTCATCTTTCCGTTTGTGATGTAAACCACCTTACCCCATTACAGATATTATGTACCCATCATATGTGATCGTAAAGAATATCATGCAAATAAAGCAAGAAATCTGCAAAGAAGACCTAAACGTAGTGGTCGTGAGTAATTCCATGTGAATACATACTTATCTATACATACGTGCTCGCTGCATGCAATCCAGGTAGATCTTACTAATCTTATCCCCAATCCAAAGTTTTGGTTTTTGGTGTTTTTGTACATGTATGCTATTGACCAAGCTGTTTAGCTATGCTTATATTTTAATAGTTCAGACATTTATGCAAGCGGCGGTGCCACATATGATTATGTTTCTTTTTGATTACCGTATATACTTGAGTATAAGCAGAGTTTTTCAGCAAGATTTTTCGTGCTGAAAACGCCCCCCCCTCAGTTTATACTCGAGTGAACAAGAAAACGCTTCTGGCTTAGCTGTGAGGGGATAGGCCAGGCCATCCATCTTCGGCCATCTATGCTGCAGGGACCATCTGGTGGGGAGGGTCTTCACCGGGAGGCCCTCTTCTCCACTCCGGGCAGGCCCCGAACTAGTGACGCTGCATTGACGCCACCACGCAGGGATGTTCATGCGCAGGGACGTCACAGATATCTTCTGCGCACGGACGTCCCTGCGCGTCCTCGTCAACGCAACATCACTAGTCCATGGCCGGTCCGGAGCGGAGAAGAGGGCCTCCCGGTGAAGATGGACAGCTTGGAACGTCTAACCCTCCCCACCCGATGGTCCCTGCAGCATAGATGGCCAAAGATGGATGGCCCGGACCAGCTCACCCTTCCTTTCCACCGAGAAAGCAACAACTTGGGAGGTGAGTAGAAAACAAAAGGGGGGTCTGGATGATGACGAAGAGATTGACAGCCGATGATGATGAAGGGGGGGATGATGACGAGGGGGATGATGATGAGGGTGATAATGATGACGAGGGGGATGATGATGAGGGTGATAATGACAGGGTGATGATGACGGGGTGATAATGACAGGGTGATGATGATGAGGGTGATAATGACGGGGGTGATTATGACGGGGGTGGTAATGCCGGGGGTCTGGATGATGACGGGGGGATGATGACATGGGGGATGATGTATTTCCCACCCTAGGCTTATAGTCGAGTCAATAACTTTTCCTAGGTTTTTGGGGTGAAATTAGGGGCCTCGGCTTATATTCGGAACGGCTAATACTTGAGAATATACGGTACATTATTTTATCTAAAAAGGGGGTGATTCAAACTTTTATTAGGGAAGGGTTAATTCACTTTTATTAACTTTTGTTTTTTACACTTTTTTTTTCAGTTCCCATAGGGGGCTATAAGATGCAATCTTTTGACTGTATACACTGTTCAATGCTATGCCATAGCATAGCTTTGATCAGTGTTATAAGTGCTCTGCTGCTCCAGCCTGCATAGCTGAAGACCGATTGGATGTCGAGGAGGCAGGTAAGGGCCATCTACTCAGCTGATCGGGACCAGCGATGTCCCTGCGGATGTCTCAATCAGCTCCACTGAGTTAACTGGCATCGTTAACCCGCATTTTAGATGATGTGATCAACTTTGAGTGCGGCTTCTAAAGGGTTAAAGCAGTATTCCAGTAAAAACATTTTTTTTCTCATATCAACTGGCACCAGAAAGTTAAACAGATTTGTAAATTAGGAAAAAATTGTAACCATAAACCTCAAAGCCAATATCAGATAGACTGATACATGATGGATAATAAAAGAACCGTGCTTCAAATGTATGATGAAAACAATAGATACATTTATTAAAATACATATACCAAAAACCTCCTTTCACAGGGCCCTTGTGAGAAGGTGGATATAATATATATCACAAGATTAATAAGTTTAAAAACACACTACTGTATGCAATATTATATATTATAGTTCGTTAGTTAGTCCGGCATTTGTTGGTTCAGAAAATGAAACTGTCACAGTCCGCAAATTTGAGCAATAGGGTATATGAACCCAAGTCCATAAAGTTAGACACCAATAATGAATGTATATTTACCAGCCAGATAAATTTAACGAATAGATCGCTCCAGAGAAACTGGCGCCGGCAAACACCCGTCCAAGTCAGGGTCTGTGTGCGCTGAGTATGGGCGCAGGCGTGCGCTTCTGCGGCCGGTCTGCCTGCCACAGAATCGGTGAATGCCGCTACGATGTTGAAGACACAGCTGACAGACTCTGGTGATTGTACCTCGTGGAGATTCCTGGCATCTGACGTCAGTAGCAAATAAGGTGGGCTGAGTAGTTGGAGACTGCGGCTGTTGTAGACAATAGATGTCGGACTTGCGGTTTTCGCTGTTTGGCATCTCTAATAGAAGTGGTGTGTTAATAGTGCGTTAAATGCAAGTTCCTAGACGCGTTTCAGGGTACTTATTGTAGCAGCGACCTTTTCCTCAGTAGAAGTGTGCCACTGTTAACGGTCTAGGGCGTACAGGTACGCCCCCTTGGTCCTTAAGTACAAGGACGCAAGGGCGTATCTGTACGCTCTTTGTCCTGGATAGGTTAAAGAAAGTCTGTCATTAGTGTCACCTGCACTAACCTGTCGGTACAGACAGGTAGAGCAGGTGACACTGATGACTACCATGCTTACCTGGTTTTTCTGTAGCTTTCGTTCCGGGCCTGTTTGCTGGCAGCAGGACCCAGCAGAGAAGCAGGAGCTGTGACGTCAAGAAGCTCCGTACGTGCTCTAAGTCATCCCGAAACTGAAGATACAGAAGAAGATAGCAGGCGAACTGAAGCATGGAACAAGACCATGTAAGTATGGTTGTCATCAGCGTCACCTGCACTTCCTGTCTGAACCAATAGGTTTATGCAGGTGAAACTGATATCAGATTTCCTTTAAGTGACAAGGTGAATTCAACTGTTGCAACGTTCAAACACTAAAAAGTGAATAACAGAAAGGATATATTCCCACACACTGGATCCTCAACTTCAAATCCACAGCAGATCCGGTTGAGGAATTTACCAGGCAATGAAAATATATAAAAAGTGTCTTGTAAAATCTGCAGTTGCGGCTCCACAATTGCAGATTTTACAACTTCAAATTGGCAGCAGATCCTATGTGTGTGTGTATATACACTGCTCAAAAATAATAAAGGGAACACTTAAACAACTTAATGTAACTCGAAGTCAATCACACTGTCTACTCAGGAAGCAACACTTATTGGCAATCAATTTCACATGCTGTTGTGCAAATGGAACAGACAACAGGTGTAAATTAAAGGCAATTAGAAAAACACCCCCAATAAAGGAGTGGTTCTGCAGGTGGTGACCACAGACCAGCTAGCGGTGCTTTCACTCTAGTGGTAACATGAGACAGAGTATACAACCCACACAAGTGGCTCAGATAGTGCACCTCATCCAAGATGGCACATCAAGGTGAGGTGTGGCAAGAAGGTTTGCTGTGTCTGTCAGCATAGTGTCCAGAGCATGGGGGCACTACCAGGAGACAGGCCAGTACATCAGGAGACGTGGAGGAGGCTGTAGGAGGGTAACAACCCAGCATCAGAACCACTACCTCTGCCTTTGTGCAAGGAGGAGCAGAAGGAGCACTGCCAGAGCCCTGCAAAATTACCGCCAGCAGGCAACTTTCCACTCAAACGGTCAGAAACAGACTCCATGAAAGTGGTATGAGGGCCTGACATCTGTGCAGGACATTTGGCATTTGCCAGAGAACACCAAGATTGGCAAATTCGCCACTGCCACCCTATGCTCTTCACAGATGAAAGAAAGGTCACAGAGATGCCATGTAGAACATTGTGCTGCCTGCAACATCCTCCAGCATGACCGGTTTGGCGGTGGGTCAGTAATGGTTTGAGGTGCCATTTCTTTGGGGGGGGGGGGGGGGGGTCGCACAATCCCCAATGTGCTTGCCAGAGGTAGCCTGACTGTCATTAGTTACCAAGATCCTCAGACCCCTTATGAGACTATATGCTGGTGCGGCTGGCCCTCTTCATGTGGCTGGAGTGTGTCAGCAGTTCTTTCAAGAGGAAGGCATTGATGCTATGGACTGGCCTGCCCATTCCCCAGACCTGTATCCGATTGAACACATCTAGGACATCGTGTCTCGCTCCATCCACCAACGCCACATTGCACCACAGACTGTCCAGGAGTTGGCGGATGCTTTAGTCCAGGTCTGGGAGGACATCCCTAAGGAGACCATCTGCCATCTCA